>NW_025335505.1:12654230-12906266 GCF_004798865.1 Varanus komodoensis | reverse complement strand
CCCAAACAATAATAAGACTAACAACCCGTGACTGAAATCATAATTAAAATCTTTTAGACATTAAAATAAGGCATGAATAAAAAGGTCTTGTCCTGGCGCTGAAAATCATATATATATCACCTCTCTCGGGAGCGCATTCCATAGCCGGGGCACCACCGCAGAGAAGGCCCTTCTCCGGGTATTCTGTCTCCTAATCTTCTTCAGGGGGGGGGGTATGTATATCAGTAGAAATTATTCTTAAAGTAGTAATTTCCCTACCTACTGACCCAGTGGAAAGGGAAATAATATTAATTATAATAACAACAGAAAACAGATTTCTTTTAAAAGGTAGAAAGAAGCTTTCTCTACTTGTAGGAAGTAGCAGTTTCTCCATCACCCTACCATTCCATAGGATTGCTCCACACAAACAAAATTCATCATCAAAATAATTTCCCTCTCTCTCTCTCTCTCTCTCTCTCTCTCTCTCTCTCTCTCCCCCCCCCCCATATATATATATAGCCCTCCATCCATGCATCCCACTGTTCAGGTAGACACTCTCCCAGACAATTTTTCTTTGGAAAACAGCCAAACAAATCCAAATTGTCCAGAGGTAACATGTCTTGCACCCCCTCTGAAAAGATAACCAAAAGAGGGTTTTCCTAAAGCCAAACCAGATGATACATTAAATTAATGCCAATGTTTTGTTTTTGCCATATAGACAGCAATGACACAGGGAGGGCAATCTGGATTGGAATTGTGCTACATCACAGTTCCACCTACATTCAAGTCCTCATGAAAATCAACTGCCCCCCACTGTGGAGATTGTGGCTTATATCCAAGGACTAAGACATCTCAGCATGTAATGCCCTGATCCACCCCAACTGAAAAACAGAAATGTAAATCAGGCATGTCAAACTCCTGCACGCAATTAACACGTTGTCTAGTTTCACAGCAAAGGTTCCACAACTTTGGAACAATCACCAGGAAAGGCTGATTCCAGGCGATCAGTGGCCACAGAGCCTCTCATAAAGTCTGCTGATCTGGCTAGTTCTGAACTGTGAGAGGGCTGTGTGTGCACTAGCTAAGCACTTTTTAACTAGCAAGGGCTTGTTCTGATGTAAATGCTGGATGAAAAAAACAATCTCAACATTTCATTAATCACTGGGAGTTTGATGCAGAATTATATCTCTGGAGGGCTTTCATATTCTGTTCTGTTATAACATATTCCCCATATGCATTCTAAGATGAGTCAACAGTCACCTTCACACTATACAGTCAGATATGCATAGCAAGGCATTGGATAGTAATTGACTTATATGTGCAAAAGGAACGGATAATGCAATCTCTGCATGGCCTCAATATCCTCCTTTGAAGCTCATGCGTTAAGAATCAAACCAGTCCCTATTTAACTAGGTCCATCTGCAGAGCTCTTCTGCACAAGGTCATTTATCCACTTTTGGTTTCTTCTAAATCGAGGTCTGCACTCAAGACAAAAAGCTTTTTCTTTCTTGCATTTCCATCACTTAACCTCTAGGTGTCTCTATACTGTATTAGAATTATGAGGTTATGCATGTAGAAAACACATTCTGTTTTGCTTTCTCAAATGATGAGTGCTGGAAAAGAACATAAAGGTGCATAGCAGTGCACCCAATTATTTCAATGAAGCTTGGGCTGGAGAACGTCTTCCCCTTTAGTCGCTCTCCTGATCTTTGTTCTGATTTTTTGGGGTGGGGGCAGAAAACAGTGCTACCTTATTGGATTAAATTTTTTAGTTTCCCTTTTAAAAAGGCATTAACATTTGTTGTACTGAAAAAGGAATACTAAATTCAGTGCTTAAACTCTCTTGTTGATTTACATTCTCTTAAGAAACTTGCAACCAAGTGCAACATTTATTAGGTTTCGGTTTGAAAGCAACAACTATAACATCAACCAAAGAGTTTCAGGTTTTATTTTATTATGCCCTTACAGTTTAGGGCCTGCACCTTATATGAAGCTGATATTTTCTACTTACTTGATAAAGGAAATGCATTTGTTTTAAGATGTATTCCAGTATTTTACATTCACTGGCTCATAAGCTACCTGGAACTTCTAAAGATGAAAACATAAATTGAAGTACTGAACAAGGTCACACTGCTAGCAGGCTTACCAAATCCAAAAGCACAGGTATACAGTAGATTACCATGAAAATGACAGCCATTCTAGAATAAAACAACAATATATTTTAAAGTTATTCTCTTTCATAAGGAATATGTCTTGAACGTTACAACCTATATGTAAGACTTTACATATTGAACATAAATGACAATATTGCATGGTTTTAAATGTGTAGTACAATATTGTACTACAAGAACTTGTCATACAAGACCAAGGGCAGTTTTATGTCAATGCCATTTTTACTGTCTGGTGTCCATACAGTTTAGAACTTGCGTCCAAAAATTAGTAACTTGAAAGGGGATTTGGAACCTGAATGGAAGCACGGTTTGATGTACTCGGGGCTAGTTCCTAGTCTGAAAGGACCCTGAACAGTAGGCCCTCCTGTGACCCACTCCTCTGTTGATTGTATTGGTGGGCTTACTGGGCTGTAGCACTCAAAGCATCACTGGGCTACAGAGTCTTGCTACCTTTCAATTTTCCACCATACACAAGAGCCATTTAGTCCTACCATATGGCAGAGTGAGGTGGTTGCCTGAAGCTGTTCTCTCTTGGAGGACAGAGATGGGTATTCCAGGCAGCCCACCTTTCATGTGCTAAGGTGGCCTGCTATCCTCCAGTAGATGGGAATAAACTGTCCCATCATTGCTAAGATTCAACTGCACCCAACCTGGCTTCTGTAGCTGAAATGGGGACACCATCTTGCCCGTCATCTCATGCAGCAAAATGTCTTGGGCCAGCACTGACACTAGGGCTGAGAGACTGAGGAAAGATAGCTGTACTAGGATTGTGAGAAAACTGCCTCCAGCATCCAGCTGCCTCCAACTGCCTTCTTCTCATGTTTGATCCAGTATTAGAAAGCAAGCCAAGCCAAGCAGAAGTCCATGCATGCTTGTAGAATGAAGGCTGCACAATGGACAACCTTCTTCCATGATCTGAGCAGCAGCACAAACAAATGCCGTTGCACGTCGCACAGAAGAGAGATGCAGCTGGTGCAGTGGTTGTATGGGGCTCCATGCCTGGTGATCCCTGTATGAACAAGTTTCTTCCGTGTCACATGCAGCAGTACAAACAGAGGGATGCTGCTTGGGCAGGTCACGAGGCTTGATTTCTGATAAGCACCACATGAAGGCTGGGTGCGTCCACCAGGAACTCAGACTCAGGGCCACAGCAAGCACAGGTTTGCTGTGAGGACTGAAATGAAGAGGTAAAGTACTATGTAAGCCACAGTGGGTTCCTCGCAGTTTAAAAAAAAAAAGGTAAGATAATAATAACAATAAATAAATTCTCTCTCACCGGTGTTGAAGATTGTATCCATAAAGTTCAGCAAGTTGAATGACTGAATTGGCAAATACTGTGAATTCCAATGTTCTTACATTTTTTTTGCTCGAAATAGCTTTTAAAAATTGTAAACTGAATTTGTTGGTAAGCCATAGTATCTTCAGGACTCAGTACTGTAAGATTTTTTAAAGCACATTATAGCAACTAGCACATGAATAACTGAAACTTGCTTAATTACATGCCAAAATTAAGACCAATAAATTCAATTACTATTAATAAGTAGCCTCACTGAAAACATTTACATAAACAACCACATTTATAATATTGTAAGTGGGAAGCATCAAGTTGGGCCTTATTCAAGAGACATTTACCATTCCGCTAACTAAGAAAATGAAGGTCCTCTCCAGATGGTATCTTTACATGCAATGGTTGGACACAGGTTCCTAATTTTTCCACACTGTCCAGATATTTTCTCTATCCATGGATTTTTTATGGTGGAAATAGGGTGCTATCAATACTGTGGAGAATATTGTTTGTGAATATAACTGGTACCTATTTGATAGGGCTCTGGACTTAAACAGCATGGCATGCAATGCACTGTAAGTGTCCCTCATGTCTCTTCGAGCATGCTAAAAATAAAACACACTCACTAATTTTTATCTTTTTCTTCAGAGGCTGACCTGTTCTCCAGCTATATATATATCCCTGTGGAGAACATCAGCACAATTATACATTTTCCCACAGCCATATTCTACCATTCTATCAGGTATGTGAGGGGATGTCACATGGAGATGGGTAGAGACCTGTTCTCCCCTGCAGAGGGAGGCAGGATGCACTCCAACGGAGCAAAGCTCAGGGAACCAAGGTTCCATTTAGATGCCAGGAAGCACTTCCTGACAGTTAGGACCCCGAGGGTGTGGAATGGGCTTCCATGAGAGGTCGTTGAGGCCCCATCAGTGAGGGTGTTCAAAGATAGGCTGGACGTGCACAGGGTGGGCATGTCGTGAGTGGAGCCGGCTGGAGCTGGGGGTCAGATTAGATGGCCCGGGAGACCCCTTCTGACTTGCTCTGTTTCTATGTTTCTATTTCTGGTGCCATTCCACCCCACATTTTAATGTTGCTCTGGCTAGTTCCTTCTATCCCTCTTCTATTTTAATAAAAGAAACAAGGAATAAATCGGATTGGGGAGATGCATGCTTTCAGGCAGAGAAAGGCAGTGATTCAAGACCTAGTTTCCTAACATTAGGTTGAAATTTTTTATTTAAATAAAACATACTACAAAAACATTAGGGCTGTCCCTACTTCATTACAGCCCTAAGGACATAATCAAAGCAGCTGAAAGGGTCTGGTTTATACTAATTATGATTGATATCATGGTATACCAGCTAAATTTTGCTGGTTCCTTGAATATCACTGCCTAGTACTGTACACAGTAGTCCAGAAATGAAACATAGCTAGCCCAGATATGTCAGTTATTTTCACAGGTCCCCCACTATGGAGGATGAATTAAAATGCACACTCATTCACACACCATTGCATTAAAGATAAATTGGCCATGAAAATACTTTAGCTTCTAATTACTATTTATAGACCACACTTGTGCCTCCACTACAAGGAGGGGAGATTGACCGTTGGTATGTTAATACCTTTTCACTCCACTCAGTCCTTAAAAAAAAACCTCAAAACCTAGCAGTTTCATTGTGAATACATTTTCTGTATTCATAGACTTAAATGATTGAAGGAATCAATTCCATAGCTCAATAGTTCTCTCTTTTTCTAAGAGGCAAAAAATAATCTTCAGGAAAACTTTGTGCACATTACTTGAGAAGCAACTCTGAGGAACATAATCAGAAAATAGCTGCACTGAGCTGCTCCTCAAAATTATTTAGAGCATGATCCTACGCAAACTGCAGTGTGATTTAGGACAAGGATAGAATAATGCTGCACACAAGGGCCAGAGCAGAAAGGGACAATGCAGGACATTTCTTTCAGTTTCTCGTGCCTCTCCTTTCCTTGCACATAGTTGCTGCTAAGGGTCGGTCACCTGTAACTTTTAACTGTAGTTGTAGAATAATTATAGTAAATTATTTTACTTTTTTTCCTTTGCTGCCAAGACAAAAGCTTGGAGCCCCCTAAAAACAAAAGACAACCCATCTTGAAGAAGACACTCTGGCCTTTGCATTCGACAAGCATGTGCCAAAGGATGTGCTTTGTGAGCATGGCTGAAAGGAAAGGATGAGGAGGATATAAAGAAATCTTGCAAACAGCTTGCAAGGTGGCAGCAGCTGGATGTGAGGAAGGTGGCAGCAGCAAGGGAAGGGAAGTGGGGAAAGCAGCCACAGTACACAGCCTGGTCCACAACAGTTCACTTTATCCAATGTCACATCCAACATCTTAAGGCCTTGAAGGCATGGCTCATGGTAACCATGGATCACCTCCAAGAGGAAGACAGCAGATTTCCAGTTCTCGGGATCTTAAGGGATTTGCTATTTGTGAGAGCCTAAATGCCTATTTTAAAAATCGGTTCTGCAACTCTCAGGTAATGTGCGGATGAAATGCTATGTAACTATCCATGGGATTTTGCACATCTCTATTTGTTATTCAAAAGTTTAAGTGAAGCAGAATAATTTTTCAAATATTCATTTGTATGCATTTATATAACATTGAAACATGAATTTAAATAGTATTTAAATAGGATTTTTTTACAGTGCACATTAAAATGGAAATAGAATGGATCAAAATTATGAGTAAACAAATGTAAAAGTGACATGGGCTACATCTATATCCTACCATTCCAGTGACAAGTCTGAATTCAAGCAGGACTTGAAGATCATAGAAACATAAGAGGATTTTAGTGTTGCCAGGCCCTAGTTGAGTTTATGTGGGAAATGGTGATGTTCTTAGAAACATTTGAACACATATCTTGGTATAAAAAAATTGAAGGTTTTCACTATTAGAGAATCAGTCCTGCCAAGATCATTTCTGTGCTCTAGAAATATTCTACCCAACTGTCCTGTGTCAAACAATGACCACTTTCACTAGTTGCAACCAGTAAATTTTATTGTAGCTCCCTAATTCATCTTACTTATAAGAGAAGACTATGAGCAGAGTGCAGTTTACTTAGTGCAAATAGCCAATATTCCATCTGAGACTGACATTAAGGGTCCCTCTGAAAACACTTTTCCAGACAGAGTAGTATATCCAGGAAACAGAAATATCCCAAGGTCAAATTTTTCTATTAAAACTTCAGAAACTTCATTTTGTCACACATGACTTTCTTGTCCTCTTTGGTCTCATGACAATGGGACATAGACTCAGGATTCATTGTTGTCTTAACAGCCTTAGTGGAAGTCATTTTTCAATATCACTTATATCCTGAGTTGATCGCATATATATTCTGAAGAATAAAAATCTGAGGAAGTAGGAAGGCACTAGGTTGTCTACAACCCAAGAATTGGGTGGTCATTTCAAAGCAATATGTGAAAATCAATACTCAAGCCCACCATTTCTTCACCCATCCTGTGACAGCAGCCTTAAGATTGCCAGGCATAATGTTGCTGTGACAGTGGAGACAACAAGCAGAAAGAAGTCGCTCATCTATGCAACTCTCACAATATAATCCTATGCATACTTCCTCAGATGTAATTTCAATGAAATTTACTCCCTGGAAAGTTTGTTTAGAGCTGAGCAGGGCTGTCATGGATAAGACATTTGGAAGAATTTCATTTGTAGGGATACCTTAAGTTGGAGGTGACTTGATGACACATAATAAGATTGCATCCTTACAAGCCTAACAACCAAATGCCCACTTAACCCTAGTCCATAGTTCCCAAGGCTTTCTCTCAGACCTCATGTGCACAAGAGGGGTGCTACTTGCACAACTTTCCCTTAGACTCCCTTCCTGCTGGGCATGTGTGCAAATGTTCAACACACTCACTAGAAAGTCAGATTCATGGCATTGAGAAAATGGGCTACACTCCTGGGAGCTGAGTGGGAAGAATCCAATGGATTCCCACCCTCAAAGCATTAACCTTGAACTCTTAAAATCAAACATCAGAGTAAAGCTGAAAAAGTTCACTAACAGAAGCATAGTGCCAAAATACAAATTAACTAACATTCCCAAGGAATGTAAAGTCTACATATAGAACAAGTTTGCATGGCTGAAGTTAATTGGTGATGAGCCAGAAGAAATGTGGACTGAAACCAGAAATGTTATTAGGGAACAATGACAAAAGACAATTCCTGTAGCAACAAGAAAGAAAAAAGCATAGATGAATGACAGAAGAAGCACTCACAGTCGCTAAGGACAGGTAAAAAGCAAAAGCAAAAGGAGACAGAAATAAGGTCAGAATCCTGAATGTAACTTTTCAGCTACTGCCACATTCTGACAGAAAGAACTATTATAATGACCAGTACAAAGAAACAGAAGTGAACAACAAAAGAAGTAGAACAATGAAACTCTTCCAGAAGATCCAAGAAAAGGAGGGGAAATTCAAACCTAGGCAAGGAATGTTGCAAGACTGGGGGTGGCAAGGAGCATGCTAATCAGAATAAATGAAATTGAAGTTAGACATATATGAAGAAGTATACAGAAGACATAAAAGGAAGACAGAGTCCTTCCAAGAGGAATTCTATGATGATGACCCTGGAGAAAGTGAAGTGAACGCTGTTTTGAAAGAACTTGGAAGGAATAAAGCACCTGGATTCAGTACCGATATAATTATCCAAGCTGCAGAAACGAAATCAGTCCAAAGCCTAGCAATAATGTGCCAACAAATAGGAAAAAAGAAACAATGGTCAAAAGACTCAAACTTCCAATGTATTTTCCAATCCTCAGGAAAGGAGATGCAACAGATTGCAACAACCAAAGGACCACTGCATCCCACCCAAGCAAAATGATGCTCAAGATGTTGCAAGAACAATTTTACCCCACATGGATCAAGAAACCTCTGGTGCTCA
The DNA here is from genome assembly GCF_004798865.1 of Varanus komodoensis. Taxonomy (NCBI): domain Eukaryota; kingdom Metazoa; phylum Chordata; class Lepidosauria; order Squamata; family Varanidae; genus Varanus; species Varanus komodoensis. The sequence continues at coordinate 12,897,896 of NW_025335505.1, read as the reverse complement.
AGCTGTATTCCAAAAGGAAGAGGCACGCAATATCATCTTGCAAATGCACATGGGTTACCAGAGCACAACAATGAATTTCAGAAGATGATCTGTCTATGCTTGATTGACCACAATAAAGCCTTTGACTGCATGGATCATTAGATGCTATGGATGGTTCAGAAAGCAATGGTTGTGCATCCCATGTTGTATTCCCATGTATGATCTGTATTATTCCCATGCATAACCTGGCAGTGATCCCAGGGAAAGAAACTGTGAAGGGAAAGAAACTACTCTAGGATTGCAATCCCCTCTAACATCTCACTACCATCACCACAAGCACATATCTGCTATCCATATATGGGAAAATACTCATTCTTTCAAGTGTAAGTCCTTTTTTTTTAATCAATCCCCAAATTTCTGTATGGATGGGAGAAGGAGCAGTTTCTTATTCATAGCAGGCATCACTCTACCACCTGCAGCAGCACTGGTGTGAGTGCCATAGAACTGCAAAACCAGTGAGCCTAGAAAAGACCACTGAAGAAGTGAATATTCATGCCACTGCATAATCCTCTATACCAGCCTTCCCCAACCTGAAACCCTCCCAATGTTTTTTACAACAGCACCCAGAATTCCTGACCATTGGCCATGCTGACTGGGACTAATGGAAACTGAAGTCCAAAACATGCAGATACCCTGCTAAGGCTTCCCTAGATTGTCCTGTCTTCCAGCTCTCTTTAAAGTATTCCTTCATCAACAGTACCAGGCCAAGCAGTTAGATCAGGGTTAGCTAAGCTGCTGGTAATGTGCATTTGAGAGGGGAGTCTGTAATTCACAAATAAACACATCAATAAGTCACCATTAAAATAACCATGTAGTGACTTTGTCCTGCCATGAATAGATGTTGAAGTCTGTATTAATATAATGTAAGAATATTGGTCTGAAAGTAGTAAAGGAACTTGCCGTTCCATGGCTTCCACGATGGACAATCCATTCCTTGTAGAAACATTTTCTGTGCCTCATTTCAAAACAACCATATCCTTCTAGATACACCAAGTTGCTTTCTCATGGCCAAAAGCAACATCAGGAGTTGATTATTACACTCTGCGAAAGCATACAGTTAACACGGGCAGGGAAACATTTGAAGCCCTTAAATAACCAATGACCAACTTGCAAAGGAGGAAAAGTCCTGAGTCCCTCAACTTTCTTTGCATCTTCTAGAAGAAAACAACAAAAAGCATCTAATGAGGAAAGACAATGCCTATTTTGCCATTGTCAAAGCACTGGCCTGAGGCCTATATACAGAGAAATTATTCTGCTTTCTGGCACACAGTTATGCCTTACCTTTATGGGCATCCACAAAAGAGGCATGGGAAATAAATAGCACATAATTTTGCATTTTTATAATAAGTTTGAGACTAAACACTAGGAAACCTTGTCAGCCTCAGCTAAGCTGATTCCAATTAAAGCTCCTGGCAGAGTTCCAGCTGTTTTACTACCTCAAATAGCACTGAACATAACAAGGTTTATGAAGCATTCAAAAGTCAAATACCCTATTAACATAAACATGGAGTGAAATCAACTCAGCGACCAATTTTCAGCTTTCTTTCTTTCATTCATTTACGTTGAGCTAATCTAAGATGATGTCTGTTTCCTTGTTTCAGTCTCCTTTTTAATGCTTGCTAGAACGCAAAACAAGATTTAGTATTTTGAACAGTTCCATGATTTGCTTTGCACACCTATCCCCAGGGCAAGAACATTACAATGCTTTTTTATCACACATAATATATATTGAAGATTGAACATCCATGAACACAATATTATGTGTATGTGCATGTGTGTATGTATGTATATGCACCCACAATCTTAGGAGAATGGTATTGCAAAATTGGAAGCTGTATGTTTTCTTTCTTTTCTCTTGAATGGCATGTTAAACTGTTTTCAGATTTAACTTTCAGATTGCTGTAATTCTGAAAATCATCTTGAAGAGTTTTTGTGGGCAATTCTGTGGAAACAAAAGGAAACAAAGGAAAAGACAAGAGGAATATCATCCAGGATGCAATGTAACAGTGCCATGTTCCTGTGCCAGATTATACAGCAAAAGTTCTTTGGCAATTGGGGTAGTGCTGAGATGTGATTTCACCAGAGAACTAGCTTTTTCATTGCAATTTGGATTGAACATTCACTGAGCTTAACATAAAGACAGTAGATGTAGTCTACTTCATTAATCCATTTATTTTTTCAGTCAGTAAACTCTAAACTGGTTATCTAAAGGAGCGCTTGCGTCCATATCTGCCCTCCCGCCCCTTGAGATCAGCAGCAGAGGCCCTTCTCCGGGAACCCTCCATGAAAGATATTAGGAGGGTGAGTACCCGGACGAAGGCCTTCTCTGCGGTGGTGCCCCACTTATGGAATGCGCTCCCCAGAGAGGTCTGCCTGGTGCCGTCGTTATTTGTTTTTCAGCGCCAGGCCAAGACCTTTTTATTTAAACGTTATTTTAATTGTTGAATTTATTTATTGATTTATATTTATGCCAGGATGTTTCCAGTTTTTATGTATTTGTATAGCTATTTATTTGTATTGGAAGCCACCCCGAGGCTTTTGCGAATGGGGCGGCATATAAGTATTCCAAATAAATAAATAAACAAACAAACTCTTAAATTAGACCAACACTTCCAGCCAGTATAATCAGGCATGTCTAGAGTAGTGCTTCCATGTATTGGTGTTATATTCATAGAATCATAGAATAGTAGAGTTGAAAGGGGCCATTGAAGGCCACCTAAGCCAACCCTCTGCTGTTGTAACATTGCACCATCCAACTCAGATGGCTGTCCAGTATCTTTCTGAATGTCTCTAGTGTGGGAGAGCCCACCACCTCTCTAGACAGCTGGGTCCTTTGTTGTATTGCTCTGACAGTGAGGAAGCTTTTCCTGATGTCCAGCCTGAATTTGGATTGCCACAACTTGACTTGATTATTCTGTGTCCTGCACTCTGGTAACAGCAAGAAGAAATCTTGACCTTCCTCTTTGTGACAGCCTGTGAGGTACTTATAAAGGGATATCATGTCCTCCTGACATCTTCATTCTGTCTTCTAGGGTGTTTGTTATTCCACCCAGTTTTGTATTATCTGCAAATTGGATTATCTTTCCTTGTACTTCTTCATCTAAATCAGGGGTCCTCAAACTTTTTCAATAGGGGGCCAGTTGAAAGGCAGCAGCTACAGGTGCGGGCTGGTGAGGGGGGTGTGCCTGGGCGCGTGGGCCGGTGAGGCGTTGTAGGGTGCATGCAAGGAGGCATTGGGTGTGTGCAGCAGCAACTTGCTCACTTGGCTATCTCCCAGTGAGTCCAAAACCAACTTCTAGCGAGCAAGTCACCTCCTCCCAAGCACGCAGGTGGCGGCATGGGCCAGATGAAAGGGTATAACGGGCCAGATCCGTCCCGCGGGCCATAGTTTGAGGACCCATGATCTAAATTATTAATAATGATGTTGAAGAGCACTGGACCCAGGACTGAACCCTGTGGCACCACTGGTTATCTCCATCCAATTTGAGAAGGTGCCATTGATGAGCTCTCTTTGTGTCTGATTTAGCAGCCAATTTTGGATCCACCTAATTTGCTTATCAGAAGGTTGTGTGGCACTGTGTCAAAGGCTTTGCTAAAGTCTAGGTAGATTATGTCCACAGTGTTCCCTTTGTCCATTTGGGAGGTTACCCAGTCAAAAAATGAGAATACATTATTCTGACAGGATTTATTTTTAATAAATCCATGCTGGCTTCTATTAATCACTTTGCTTTCTTCGAGATGCTTGTAGATGGATTTTTTAATGATTTGCTCCAGAATTCATAAACAGAACATAAAATATACAAGTGAACTTTCTGCACAGGTATCATTTGTTTATTTGTTAGTCTGTTTGTTTAAAATAACTCTTAGCATCCTTTTGAAAAGTAGCCTATTTTCCTCATCTGAATGTGACTTACTATATGAAATGGTAGAATTCAGTATCACATTGTACAAGTCATTTCATGTTCCATGCCAGAAACAGGTAGGAAAATATGAACTGAAAGCAGTTGTTCCATATGGAGTCTGAAGATTGGTCCACCCAACTCAGTATAGCCTAGACTGACGGGTAGTATTTTCATCCAGAAGACTTTTCCTGGACTTACGGAAATGTGAAGGATGGAATCTGAAACCTTATGTAGACTATCAATGTGATCTACCACTAAACCAAGGACCTTCTGTGTCATGCAATTGTGGTCAAATGGAATACAGAGTCCCTTCCTCAAACCTATTTCATAGATATTTTCAGAACACTACTATCTAATTGAACTGACTACCAGAAAGGTCATCTTTTCACCTTATTCTTTATGAACCATATTACCATATGGTAATCATATTGATTGTCATATTAGATTATTAGATGCTGGCAAATTCCATGTTAATTATTGATTGTGTGCTTTGTTTTTTGTCAGTCCTGAATCTACTTCCATGATTTTGGAAGGTCCAGTTATTTTTCTAGGGTTACAAGGGAGGGAGGGAGGGAGGGAGGAAAATCTGCATGTATTTAACCCAAATCATGCATTTTTTAACCTCTGTCAAGCCCCCTCAGCCATCTTTAACCTTTCCTCATGGGGAGGGTGTACCATCCAGTGAGCCTTTTAGTTGTTATTTTTTGCATCTTCCCCAGTTATATAATATTGTTTTTGAGATGGGGAGACAGAATTGCACACAGTATTTCAAATGCAGTTGCTTCGTTTTAGTCACACTTAGTGACTGAATTATTTTCAGTCCATTTCCCAACATGCCCCAGCACAGCATTTGGCTTTTTTGTAGCTGATACATGATGAGTTGACTTTTTCGTTGAGCTTCCACAATGACTCCAAGCTCTCTAACCGGTTGGATGCTGCCAGTTCTGACCCTATCAAATAGTTAGGAGTTTTTAGTTCCAAGGGACAGTGTATCTCATCACCTTTTCGGTACCATTTAAAGTTTTCCTACCATCACTCAATGCTAGCTATTTGGTATCTGTAGCAGGAACTGATCAGCTTAGACAGAAAGTGATTTCCTATCCATAGAAAAGTACATGTACGTGATGCTCTCCACACAGGACAGGCTTGTTTGATCACTTGCAAGATTTTGCACACTCTTTTACTGCACTTCTTTTCCAAAGAAATCCAACCTTTTCTACCCTGCACAGCTTTTCTAAGCAATGGTAAACCTGTACTGAAGTAGAAATCTGGGCCATGAACCAATACACACACACACAAATTTCTATATTCACTGGATTTTTAATCACATGTATAATGAATTTAGGCAAAGAGTGTTGGGCATAGACATACAGGAAGAAGCATAATAACCATTTTGTATCACTATCCTGAGACATTTGTATAGGACAGAATAGAAATCCTCCAAATAAATAAGCAAGAAATTCCTCTAAAGATACAGACAGACAGAGAGAGAGGTTGAATTTACACACAATGATGACCCATGCTGGAAACCACATAGGCATGGCTTGTTACGTGTGAATTCAGAATCTATCATGAAGCATGGCACATTTGGTTTCCATGAAACCACACAGAGAAACAATGCTTTGCTATACGGTTTCTTCTCTTCACCATGACTTGTCATTACGTGTGACCCCAGTTACAACGTTTCCATACCATTTCCACATTTCTGCCACCAGGAGTTATGGCGAGAGCAGGCACGGCTGCAGAGGATGCTCCAGCCTTCATTTGTCATTGTCCCATTCTGCCTAGCAACTGCAAGTGCAGCCATGCTCTAATTTGCTGACTTGTGCCTTTTTCCTCCTGTCTGAGCACTGCCTTCCTGACGGCCAGCTGCAGTTTCAGAATACCACTGGCAGAGCAGCATCATGCCACACCATCTCCAGGCCAATGACTGCAGAGGCAGCCATGCCTGGGTCTCCTGTCGGGTTGCTGCACTTTGCTGGACCAGCACTTTGAAACAGCTAGAAGTTTGTTCAACATCCTCTTCTTGTGAGGGTAGTTTCACACAAAAAGAGCACACAGGCTGTCCATGGGCATTGCCATCAGGAAAATGACCCTGAGAAGCCCAGGTTTCTCGCTTTCTCTCCACCCACACCACCCCTGTTTTGTCCATGGAATTCCTGAGGGCTCTCAACAGGCCCCGCTGTCTCCCACCCCACAGAACAGGTGTGCGAGAAATACTTTCCTTGCAGCCAAATTTCCCAGATGGATACCCACATGGGCACCATTGGGAAACTCTTCCCAGCATACTGCTCAGCAGGCCCAGGTGGATGCCCTCTGTGTGCCTGAGTTCAGCGAGGTGCAGCCCCTGGCAGCCTGTGGAAGCCTCGCACACAGGGGCATGGAAAAATGTTCAGTGGGGAAGGGGGATTGGTGGTGTGTGAGTGTGTGGACTTGTACGTTGATGTAGATCAGGGCAGCAGCAGGTGGCATTCCTTGAGAGCAACACTGCTACTCTCTGGTAGTTACCTTGCAGTGCAACAGAAAAAGAAACAGAAAAATAGAAAAAGGTGACTGGCTATACCCATGCCCAGGGAACATGACACAGCAGGAGCAGTGTGCCCTGGGTTTGATTTCTAGTGGCAGGGCCTGATGGGATATATTGCTTAGTGTCATGTCCGAATACAATCAGAAAATGAATATGTAGGTATAGTTTCAAATACGCTCTTGCCTACATATGAGAATAAATATGTAACTGAAATTTCATCACATATATTTAGCCTATTTAATGCACCTTAGACAAAAAGGAAGACATTTTATGTGGATAACATTGGACCCTCCTGGTGAGCTGATTACAGAGACCTTGAAGGCAATAGGGTAGTAGAAAATGTGAGGATGCCTGCATATTCTAGTTCAGTGTCTTGCACTGTTAAGAAGTTGGGTGGTTGAATTGTTTTAAAATCTTACAAAAAAGTAAGTACAGCTAATGAAGCGCAAAGCTTCAGCATGTGATTGAGTACTGGATTTGGGCTGGGCTGGATTTGGGTTTGATTTGGACATCAAATGAACAAATACATTTATTTAAATGAGTGATTCAGGGCTCGGAATCCTAATTTTCAGTCTGAAGAGTGGAACACACTAGAAAGCCACTGTGAGCCAGTGCCGCTTTCAGCCACTGTTCCATCCCAACCTCCTATATGTGGATAATTGACTGTGTTGGAATTGGCAGGCATTTTTTCTAATGCTGGAGCAATCATAAAAGACTGTCTTCACACAAAAAACATAAAACCTGCATTAGAAAGAATATAAAGTCCTGTTTTGGTTACTCTCCTTTGTTCCAGGTGGTCCTGCTGCTGCTCAGTCATAACAAGACTAAAATCCTGTATCTCCCCATAGTTATTTATGGGTAGGTCTCATTTTGGTTACAGGGGAAAAAAGAGGAAATGATATCAAAAGGTTTCTCTCCAGACAATTGGACTGTCATTCTAGACTTTTTCTATCACTAGGAACAGCTTGTCCCCGATTCTACCCTCCCTTCTCTTTCTAGTGCAATCCTTGTTCATCTCTCCAACAGGAACATGGCTAGGAAAAATACAGCAGCTGGTACTGCCACACCTTAATTTAAATTAAAGGAATAAATTCAACTCTCTGGAGTGAACTGCCCAGATGATGGTGGCACTGCCCATCTCAGTTCAGTAGGATTAGACCTCTATCAAGTGCTTGGCATCACATTGTCCATCAGACCAGTTAAGCTAACACCACTGCTCTGGCATACCTATGAATAATACCCAATTGTGGAAATAATGTGTGAAAATTGTCTTTCTTTTTTGGTCACGCATTCATATAATGGGAAGCTGTAAATGGCAGCTGGTTTCCTCAGAACATATTTTCCTCAGACTGTTCCCCTCTTTCGCAATCTACTCTCCAACAGCTCACTCTATTATTTGCACTCTCTTTCTGCCTAGATTGCCGATTCTTTATTAATTGGGGCTGGAGCTGGCTAGTGCAGTAAATGTTCTGCATGCCTCCTGCACACTGAATTTATTATGGGCTTTTAGTCACATCTGCTCAATTGTTCAGTCTGTTAAGCCTAATGCTTGCCACAGACACAAAGTCAGGGTGGGGGGAGAACAGGGGGAGGGGAGGAGAGAACTGTAAAGAGAGAACAGTTACAAAAGTCCTGTTAAAAGGCAAGATATAGATTGCTGTATTTTCAAATTTTGTGTGCGTGTGTGTGTGTGTGTGTGTTCCTTACCGATGTGACAGGATACAATTAAACTAAGGATCATGATATAAAAAACAAGGTACCTTTAAATGCTAATCATCCCAGAAAGTGTTTACTGTCTGGGAATAATCCTTGCAATAAGATCTTTTAAAAATAGGTTACAGGCATGGGTTGGAGGATGAAGTGTTTTGCTTTAATGGTCTCAATGTAGCCATGCAATGTTTGTCAATCTGATTAATAGGCTGAGTATGAAAAGAGACACTACATTCAGAGTATGAAAAATCATTAATTTGCAGCCACATTGGAGGGACAGGTTTGCATTTTAACTGCTTTTTTGAGTTCTGCTCTCACTTTTGGACAAATCGTCTTCTTATACACAATGCAGTGTTGACACCTGTCTATGAACAGTGTCCAGTAATATGAAAGAAACTGTTGAAAAACATAGGAAGGCACTGAAGGGAAACTGGAAAATATGCATCTTTTTCTGAGTCATAAAATATGGATACTTTATTTTAAAACCTCTTTTCTTGAGAAGAACTTTAAAGAAGCAAACAGATATAACCAGCCATATTTTTTAAATTCTTTAACAACCCAAAGTAACTGTCCAGCAATAGTTCATAAAACTAAATTATACCATGACTAAGAAAATCAGACTAGAGAAGAAACAACATTTTTACACATTCCAGATTTTGCAATGTAAATTTGTTAAATTTAGCTATTCTCAAATGCTGCTTTCCTCATTTTTCTTCAATGTATACTTTTAAAGGCAATAATACAATGATCAACTCTGCTGTTGAGAATCTATATAGCTTGCTTTGCATACATCCTCTAAATTCAACAATATGCATAATTCAAAGTGCTGAAAGGGCTTAACTGTGTGTGTGTTGAAATGAATTGTATGTTCAGTTGTCAGGTACTCATTTTGTTGGCTGTGTATGTTTGTGTGTGCCCTTAGAAATAGTCATAATTTAACAGGAATCAGATATAAAGGAATATAAGGAAACTATACTCAGAATACATTGTTATCTTGGCTTGCATATGGAATTGATTTTTTCCAAACAGAAGGGCTCTTCTATTAGAAAAGGGTATCCTAATCCACTGGAGTCACCCCACTGGGGAAAGTCAGTACTTCTCATTATTTCATGATATTTTCTGCAGTCCCCAGGTTGAACCCACCAAAGCTGATTTTTGGGAGAACAGGATATTCCAGGGGGTAAATCAATGAAAAGTACCTTCCTATCTTCAGCCCATGGTATCACCAAGTTGACAGGATTCACGCCACACAACTATGGATTGAAGCCATTATAACTATGGATACTGCAACATGTTTTTATGTTACACTCTTGTATGGTCATTGAATAAACTAAAAAATCCTACAGAATTATGAACTTGGTGTACATACAAAGAGTCATCCACCGAAATTAAGCCACAAACTGTGTTGAATACAGCATCTACTCAAGAGGACAGATTAAACAAGGCAGAAGAGAAAACCTGAAGTGAAAAGTTTCTGGGGGCAAATATAAAGAAATTAATCAGGAAGAGAAAGAAAAAAATATTTCAGCTGCAAATCAGTTCATGGAACTGATGCCATTTCTATCTAATGACAATAACTATTTTTCTGCTCAAGCAATAAAATTTAAATCTGTAAAGACTGAAAAAAGAAAACATCAAATGTGGTGAAACCAGACATAATATAAAACAATAATATGTTTAACTGCAGCATCAAAGCATTAATGGACCAGGACCAAAATCACCAATGGTCTTAATATTAAAGCCTCTGGGAAAATATATCTTCATCTTGTACTAAAGCGACCATTGCATGAAGGTCAATCAAGCTTCTCTGGTGATAGCATTCCACAACCAGGGCACCACCTTTGTATAGGTCTTTAGATATATGTGGGAGAAGGTGAGCCTTCAGATTACCTGACCACAAAATACCTTGTGCTTCAATGGTTAATACTGGCTCCTTGAATTGGGCATGGAAATGGAGTGGCAGCCACTGCAGGTAAGGGGGAAAAATATGGCATAATATAATCATATTGGCCAGTCATAGTTAACATCTGGCTGCTCCCCACTCTGACATTTCTCTTTTTCAAATATAACATATCAGAGTAATCCTGATAGGAAGTTTCCAAGGTAAGGATAATTGTAGCCTCGTTATCTAGGCCAGAATAAGGTTTCAGGTCTATCTGCCTGAGCTGAGAAAAGGTAAATGTAGGAAAGTTTGACAGGTACAGTGTGGTTAAAGGAAGACATTTCTGAAAAGGAGGAAGGGAGGTTTCCATAGACCTGTGCATTTCAAGATCATGAAGCTAAAGAGGGTAGTGAAAGGACTGATTCATATGAAGCCACAATGTCTGTCAGGTGATAGACCAGGCATCTCTCTCTTTAAGGTGTGGGTCATGAAGAGTCAGTCAGTTGGCTCTTCAACTTTCCAAAAAGACTGAAGTAGAAGGAAGGAAGTTCCTCCATGACAATCCAGTAGGGTTCCCTCATTAGCAAAAAGCAATTAGTTGTGTAATTTGCCCATTGCAGATCCCTGTCATTTAAATAACCTTGGACTTTTAAGATTTAATTTTAAATAAAGTTCTGCCTCTTTATTCTGAAAGATGTGGCTGAAATTTAGGACTTGGTGTGTACTAAGGTTGTGTACACATGAGTTTTCCATAAGCCCTGTACAGACATGGTTTTATTTATGGCAGTTTGATTCCACATTTCTGTGGCCAACCAAGACAGATTACATAAATAATCAAAGCATAAAAGACATCATCATGTAAAAGCATAGTAAAACATAAAAAGCAGCATTAAAAACCATAAGTATTTAAAAGATCAAATTAAAAAGCTGTATCTTGACTCCTTTCCTGGATTCTGACAGTATGAGATCGGTTGTCATTCCAGTGGGAGTCCATTTCTGCATTTGTGAGCAATTCAAGATAAAACGTTTTCCCCATTTACACAACAAACAGGCATTTACAAATGAATATATCTTCAAAGATCTCTTCCGTTAATCTTTGCAACTGAACCAGTTTTTACCAGGATAGGATATTTTTCAGACCTAGACTGTCAGCCTAGAACTAGATTGTTTAGAGCTTTAAACTCTTGAATCCTTACAAATCTTCAATATTGCAACTATATAATCCTGATATCATACAGTGGTTAACAGCCTAGTCATTCCATTTTGCATCAACTGAAGCTTCCAGTTGCTCTTCAGGATGCCCCTTCAAGGGTAGACCAATGAAGAGCAGATTTTAACAGTCTAACCACAGTACAACCGAGGCAAGGATTTCTGTTGTCAGGCTTTTTGCAAATGCCCCCACCCCCAAAAATCCAGGAAAGGAAAATCAATAGAATTTCAGAGAACTTCAAGCAAAAAGTCTGATCTTTCAGGGAAAACACAACCCTATCCAGAACAGACTGAATACCAATGTCCAAGCATTGCTCCAGCATTTTCTATGGACCATCAGCTCTGTCATTTCTGAATTTAACCTGGACTTGTTCATTCTCATCCAGCCACTTATTTCAGGCAAGTCTCAGAAGTCTTAACTGACTCCTTAGTTTGGTGACAAGAGCAATAGAGCTGATTGTCATCACTCCAAAGCTTCAGATGAGCTCTCCCAGCATTTTCATATGGATGTTAAACAACATAGGGAAGTGACAGAACAGAATCCTGTGGAACACCATAGAACTACACCTGCTAGGGTAAATTCTAACTCACTAACACCTCCTTCTGGACATGACCTGACAGAATGAACTGGAACCATAGCAATGCAGAGCACCCAAATCCAAGCTTTTTCAGACCTCAATGTGCCAAGAATAAAGCAAAATTTTCATAGCAACTTTTTAGCTGATCTAACATCTTTCTCCATCATCCTGGTGAAGAAGAACTTCTCCCCCATTATTTCACTCTGTTTGTTCACTAAGTATGTCAAATTATTTAGCCATCCCAGCTGTTGACAGATGAGCCAAACTGGCCATTCTGTGAGAGCAATGGTGCTTTCCATGCGTGGAAAGATCTTCACTGATGTCCAGCTACAGCACCTCCCATACAATTCTGGAAGGTTTGCATGTCTTCCAAACAGATTTTCAGGATGTTAAAGGGGCTGTAGTAGGGAAAGTCCAAAAATTCTCTACCTGATCTCTTTTTCCAGCATAAGTGGAACTCCACCAAGTGTTACTTTGGATTCAACCCAAATACTTTGACAGCTTTAAGAGACTGGGAGCAACTCTATGCAGTGCTGTTCAGTGCAACAGCTTGTAAAATTTAGGCATTAGAGGGGCCAATTGTACATTCACATCATGCTTATTTTAGCGTCTTACTCTTAGAAACTTTTTTTTGGTCTAAGGGGATTCATCTTGTTATTGCCCCTATGTTAAATGCTTCTAATTTAGATGCTTTTTAAATGCAAGACAGAACTGAAAGACCCCAGAAGGTCTAATTTATTAAGGGTGGAATAGTTAAGTTAAGCGCTTTCATAGAGCTAAAACATCACAACTCTCATACAAAACACATGCCTTGGAAAACCTGAAGGCCAGGTGCACCATTAGTTAAAAGGCTTATGGGTCTCAAGTAGCTCATGTAAAGGTCAATGATTACAAGGAGAAGGATTAATACCAAAGAAATGAAGCATGAGAAACTTAGTAATAGAGCTGGTAAAATATATGCTAATTGCCTTACTTCAATCTCAGCTCTGAAATAATATGATTCATAATGCAAAACAGGTTGATAGGTGTCAGAGCAACATCTCAAAAAAGCACCTTAACATTCTGTGAGAAAACATATGCATTTCCCTTGTGATGGCTTCCTTTATAAGTTGCTTCCTTGATAAGTTGTTTTTGTTTTTAAAAAACAGATGTTTTATCTGGGGTATTGATGGCAAGGGTGTTTGCTTTCAAGTGAAACAGTTAATAAATTAAAATTTAGGGAGCAAGATAACTGTACTCAAAAGAGTTTGTGAACAAGACGTGAAAACAATTTGGTAGCTCCTATGTCTACACTCTTCTTTTCCCTCTAATTAGAGAATTAACAGGTGAAACAGAAAGAACTGGTATTGATTAGCTCTTGGAAAACATTTTCCAAACAAGAATGCTAAGTGTAATTTCAGACCATTTTGCAATGTGATCAGCCAGGTCACCTTTGAAAAATTGGCAGCTGCGTAACATAAATAAGCCATGTTGCCTTAGCATTTTCTGCATTCTCCTGGGGGCCTGGCAAATATGAAATAGCATCATTTATCAGAGGGAAAATTGAGACACAATTCAAAGGGATTATGCAACTATGTTCCATAGAGCATTCTGTGTGTATGTGTCACAATCCACAAGAATATTTTCCTTCATAGACCACAATGAAATCAATAGAAGGTGCAGCTCTTGCACAACTTTCATTTATTTCAAGGAGATGTAGGAAAATGGTGTACCTAATATCCACATTTTCGGCCAAATATGGGACAACTTTCAACAGTTATTTGATTACATACAGTATTATCATATATTTTCCAAAGCAGTAGCAGAAATCCTAGGGCAGGATTCCAAGGTTTACTGTCACCTGGACTAGTGGGAAACGCAAGAGTGCCATTGTGCTTGTACATATTTATAACTGGAGCCAGAACTTTCCCAGGAAGCAAACATGACAAAATGGATGCTGTCATACTTTGGATACATCATGAGATAGACAGACTCACTGGAGAATAAAATTAGGCTTGGAAAGTTGAAGGTGGAAGAAGAAGAGGAAGGCCAAATATGAGATGGATCAATTCCATAAAGGAAGCCATAGCCTTGAATTTACAAGAGCTGAACACAGCTTTCAAGGACATGTTGGAGGACATTCATTTATAGTACACAACTTAGGAGAACATAGCAACAAACAATCAGAGCAGACCAGAAGCATATATAGTCCTGCTGCAGACAGCATGTTTGAAGAGAAAGTGTTGAATGAAACCCATACAAAAGAAGACAAGTTCATCTCCCAGCATCTCCAGATACAAAAATGAATGCAATGATAGCCAAGATTTTGGCTAATGATGAAATTAATATACTTCGCTTGTCGTCCATGTTATTCCCAGTCAATTCCTAGCTACTCTGTATTCTTTGTCAACTCCTAAATTTGAGCTTAACCCCTGATCAGGTCTGCCCCTGAAGTCTTATCAGTTCCAGTTTAAACCATGTAATTACTACACCACATACCCATTAGTGTGTCTCTCCTCCATTTACAGCAGGGGTCAGCTTTCTTGATGTGTCCCTACTATCTTATTTGAGGTATATATGATTCAGACACAAGTGCCAGTAACAGTGGGAACTGCTGCATCGAATGATAGGACCATTGATGCATGTGGCATTGATTCAACATTGTCTCACTAAGCAACTGGTTGCTAAGTGACTGGTTTTATGGGATGTGGAAATTCTGCTCTCCAGCAAAATAGTTCCATGTGAAAAGGAGCACAGGTCACCTGTTCACAGTCTTCTACACCATGGTAAAATATAATGTATTTCTATGTAAATTATAGCATTTTTTTCTAAATTTGCATCTATAGATATAAATTAGTATATGAAAATTTAGAGCAAATTAGAGTCCTTTTTTGTCCTCTTTTTGTTGATGCATTTTCATTTTTGGTGATTCATTGCCGAAAGAGGCTCATAGATAAGCTGTGCCCACTTTTAAGTAGAACTATAATTTGAGGATTGGTGCTGATATTCCATCCCTACTTTGCATGAGTCCCCTAATATTTTTAGCTGTATTCTTAGGCTTTCTAGTTTTGCTTTAAGATAATTGTCTGTGGGAGGAGGTGTTAATTCACTTTAGTAATTTGTTTACACATTGAAAAGCAAACTACACTGAATAAGTAGCATGCATTTATGCAATGAAATAAAATAGATGGTTTCCCAGAAAGCAAGATTTCAAGTTGGAAGGCAGAGGTTTTTCTGGGACTGATGATGGATGTAGCACATTAGAGCAGTTTAGTCTGTCTCATTCAGTCAGTCTTTTCACACTTCACTACCAGAAGCATTCTGGACACCTGCAGCATTTCTGAGAGATTCTCAACAGTATTTCTGTCCCCTTCTCACCATGTGAGGTAGAAAGACCTGCCAAATCTGCTTTACTCACATAACAATGAGTATCTATCTTCATTCAGCAAAATCTATCTATGTTAACAAACCTCTCCCCAATCTTATCCTTACTTTCTTGGTAATAAATTCTATCGCACAAAGTGGGACTTATTCTCAAATACACACATATAGAATTTCATTGTGTTGATTAATAAAATAATTAATTTCAAGAAGGAAAACTGCATATATTTCGTTATTGTCCTAATGGTGGATGCCAAACTACACATTGTACTAATTACAAGTTGTGTAGCTGAAGGCTAGCTTTTTCTTTACTCCAGGGCAAGTCTGAATGGCCCCTGTTAACACTAGGTGCAATATATTCTAACAGGTGAAGATTAAACCTTTCCCATTTTTCCCTCTAATCTCCCCAGTGTTTGGGGAGTTTTTTTCAAAATAAAAGAAAGTACTTCTATTGTCTTTAGAATATGACACCAGGCAAGTTGCTGAAGGGAGAAGAAATTATCTTAGGTATCTTGGTCCACATAGGTGATTATCACATCTGAAATCTAAAAAGCATATCTAAAATCTGCAAAACCCAGGGTTTGACTGGAGAAAGTGAAGTCACCTGGGGACCAGTGCTCGGTGTTTGGTTTTGCCCCCTTTCCTACAGGCATATCAAGTCTCGGCTTACTGGATGCAGGAACCTGTGGTATATGAATGAAAGGGTTTTATCCTTGTAGCTTCATTCCTCTACAGGATGGACTTTGAAATTAGAGTATTAGTTCAGGGATTGGTTCCCTTCTTAAGGCCTGGGAGAAGAAAAGAAATAAGGGCCAATCAGAAGAAGGCTAGCCAGGCAAGAGGAACATGGCCCAGAGAAAAAATGGTATGCCATATTACAGTCTTCCTTTTACTTGTAGATTTGGTGGTTACCCTGTCAGTCTATGCTCAGATGCTGCTTCTAAATGCATAGTATCTTTCTGGGGTGACTCTCTAAGTTGGGAGCATTGCAGTAGTTCTGTTCTTACTTGGATGGCAAGCTCCAGATGTGGTGCTTGGCAAATACTGTTTGGCTCTGTGGATTCCCCAGCATAGCTTCCTTAGGGGTTAGTTTTATCTCCCATGATCTTCAAAATTTACATGAAACCATTGAATGAGGTCATCTGGAGCGTCAGAGATGACATGCAGCTCTGATTCTCCTTTTCATCACCACCAGTTGAGGCAGTAGAAGTATTCAGACAGTGCATGGCTGAAACTATGGAAGGGATGAAGGCTAATAAACTGAAGCTCAATGCAAACAAGACTAAGACAGTACTAATGGGTCATTCTTCATACTCATGAGAGTACCCAACCTGTTCTGGATGAGTGAGCTCCTTTCACTGAAGGAGTATGTCTGTAGCTTGGAGATCCCCCTGGATCCATCTTTGTCCTCACTGCCGTAGAGTGGCTTCCTCTAGTTTCAGCTGGTGGTCCAGCTATACTCCTCTCTGTACAGTGATAATGTGGCTTCAGTTATGTATGTGTTTGCTCCCTCCAATGCAAATTACTGCAATGCACTCTACATGGGGCTACACTCGAAGACTGTTCAGAAGCTGTAGCAAGAATCTATTCCCATCATAGCTCAATCACTTTCTTTTGCAACCAGGCTAACAAGAAGACTCAAAAGTGCTAGGGAAGCTGTGCTTATAGATGCTGTGGCAGTCAACTAAATGCTTTTCATCAAAGTAAAACCCTGAATCATCTCCTTGAACTAGTTCATAGGCTAATGCTCTCAGCATTTGCCTTAAATGTGGCTCTGCAGACTATTATAAAATTAATTAAGACTTTATTCAAAACTATTCTGGGCATGGGGACCTCCTGGAGTTCATTAGCAACATGTTGAAGTCAGTCACTCAGTCCAAAAGAAATAAATGCAATTAAGATCCTTTGCACATAAAGATAATGTCTAGGCAGTTCTAATCAATTCTTTCATTTAATTATATCTTTGTTTTCACAACTGGGCTTTCATTTAATTTGGGCTGTGTAGTCCATCACTGCTGTATTAATTTATCCAGCACTATATGTATTGTATGTAATATCTGTTTGTTTTTTATTATAAACATTTTGTTTTGATTTTAAGTGATGCAGTTACACTATCATCTTTAGCCCTTTTCAGATGTTTACAATAAATGCTTATTGTAAATAACCTTTAAATAACATAATCTCCCCTATACTTCTATCTGTGCCTTTAGATAAGTCTCAGAGGCACTCCTGAAAGAACCTTCCTTTAAGAATCCCTTTTAGTAATTGCTCCCCATCTATGGAATAGACTCCCTAGAGTAGTTCACCTGGCATCTTCATTACAATCTTTCAGCACCAGGCAAAAATGGTCTTATTTTCCAGACATTTTAATAATTGGCTTTTACTGGAATTGATTTTAAAAGAAATTGTTTTATGTTTTTAATCCAGCATGTTTGGATCAATACTCTTAGCTGTTATACGTAACTGTTATATTTATAATATAGTTATATGCACACTATTTTAACTGTTTAATTGTTTTATATTGTCATGATGTGAACCACTTAGGGAGCCCAGTAGGACTATTTGAGCAGTCTATGACATGAATAAATAAATGAAAGGGACTAAAAGGAAAACCAGTGTGAGGTTCTGGTTAGAGAATCAGACTGGGACTTGGGAGGTCTGTGTTCAACTCCCTATTCTTCCATGAAACTCACTGAGTAGCTTTGAGCTAGTGACTGACTCCTAGTCAAATTTAACTCACAGGAATGTTGTGAGCATAAAATGGAGAGGTGGATGTCTGTATAAGCCACCTTGGGTTCCTTGTAAGAGGAAACAGGAAGGTTATGAAAGCAGTAACAATTAATAATAACACATTTGTCTCTGGCCTAGGTGTGCTAGTGAGACTGGCACAGGTGACTGGTAAGGTGAAGGACAGGTCACAAGAAGCAAAGAGCACTTGTACTGTAAACCTTTTGCTGCCAGTAACTAATCCTTAGGAGATGCATTTTAACCTTTCAGAATAGGAAGAAATTGTCCAAAGGCCAGAAAACCACCAAACTAACTGTGACTGACAGAAAAGGGAGAGACTGAAGGGAATCCCAGAGGCTCAAATGACACAAGTGTGTGTGTGTGCACGCACACATGCACCTGTCTGTCTGCATTCCCCCAACACAGGTGAGTTCTTACATCCTTCACCACACAATGTTGTTCTATTCATTCATTTTCCAATATAACAGAATCTTCTCTACCACTCCTGAGTAATGTAGTGATTTGAACAGAGCGCTATGAAAAATTGCACTGTTGGATATTTGGCAAGCATTCAAACCTTTCTCAGATTTAATTCAAGCCAAAATTGCTATCTTCACATTAATTCTTCACTGTGTTTAAATACTTGCGCACTTGAGCATGAAAATGTGTGCATTTGCACCATCAGCTGGTATATTTACACTGGATTGTATCAATGACTTCTCAGAACAAACTTTTCTAGAGTTTAGTGGAATTTGCCCTCAGGTAACTCTTGATAAGCCTGCCACCTCAAGTACCCCTTTCCTCATGAGGTGTACATATTTGCTCTGAGGCCCTGTTCAGATATCATCATAAACTAGAGTTGTTAATGGTGGGAATGAGTTGCAGTGAGCCTTGGGCACTTACAGTCCCTGTTCATTTCTCCGCCTTTTATCCAAAATCAAGGGGCCATTTATTTTGATCCAGGGACCATTTTTATGTACTCCAGACCTCCCCAGGGGCCCCATATGCACAGGTTCCAAAAACAAGTAAATGAAGCATCACAATCTTAAAAAATAATGGTGTCCAAGCTCAATGCAATGGTCAATATTGGCTTGTTTGCCAATTAACCCAGTCTCCGTAGACGCTAGAGCCTGAAAACAGTCAATGGTGGTTTTCAAACAATAGGGTCCCCATGACTTTTGATGATGTCATGGTCTGTACTGGTAGGTAAAGGGCAATATCTGATGTACCCCTGTCCTAACTCAAAGTCTGCTTATTTTGGTTTTCTTTTGTAATATCTTTTTGCTGTTTAATGCTTGGAGTTGCTGTGTTTTGCTTCCTTGGAATATCCATCATTAATGTCCGTTGCTGGAAAAGCACACAGATGTGTTTTTCAAAGGATAGACAATGATGGAAATAGTTTGGGTACTGCCACTCGGAGATGAAGTATAAGGTGGTGGCATTGGAATGAGCAAGTGCTACAGAAGAGGGATGCAGCATCAGATGGCTGCCCCCTTTTCCAGCCCTTCTTCCAATCCTTGGGGACTTGATACACATTCCAGCTGTCCCTTAACCCTGAAGGTGGTGTTCATTAAAGCCAGATCAATTAATACTAAGAGCTTGGTCATGGATGAACTAGCTACTCTGGCATTAGATATGTAGATGCTGAAACAAATATTTTCATATTTTATGTCGCATTTTATTATCCTTGTTATTATGTTTTATGTTGTACACTGCTTTGATGAATTCTTCAGTTATGCCATATATAATTGGATAAATAATAAACAAACACTAACAAATACAATGAAGTTCTAGGAAGCCTTCAGACAAGGCTTTTATTATTCAATTGCAATGCCTCAGTCACATGCCAGGGCGACTTCTTTTATATTGTTATTTATTTTATATTGTTAATTTTGTATTGTTATTTTTGTATTTTATTGTATTTTATTTTGTGCTGTGAGCCGCCCCGAGGCTTCGGCAAGGGGAGGCATAGAAATGTTTTAATAAATAAATAATAAAATAAATAAAATAATGTAAGATAGATGGAGTCCTAATGACAGCATCTTCAATTTTCAGGGCAGGGGGGCTTGCTTCTGCAAAGATGGGGGAGTTATTAAAATAGTCAAGCCTCAGAAGTTTAGGAATCCAAATAGATTTCTATTACTCAGGTGGATTTTTCTATCTGTATGGTTCGTGATTCTCTTGAGAGCTTGATTGAAGTTTGAAAGAGGGACATGACCCAGGCCAGTATCATGCTTTTTCCTGACCAACCATACAGCTAAGAAGACCTCCTGGTTTTCTGGGCATTATTTTGTAATATACCGTATTTTTTGCTCTATCAGATGTACTTTCCCCCCCCCCCAAAAGTAAGGGGAAATGTAAGCGAATGTGTGTGTGCCTGATGCCCGGGACGCTGCCAGCCCACCTGCACCATGTGGCACCACCTGGCCGGCACACGCTCGGCGTGCGCTGCTCCGCCCACCCCGTTCCGGCGCAGGTGAGAGCTGTGCCGCTCAGGGGGAGCAGTGCAGAGGAGGAGGAGCCATGGGCTTTAAACCGCCGGCCACACGGAGAGATGAACTGCTCACCCCCACCACCCGGGAAGACCTGTCGCGGAGGAGGAGGAGCTGCAGACTTTAACCTGCTGGCCGCACAGAGAGACGGACTGCTCACCCCCACCTCCCGGGAAGACTTGCTGCTGCTGCACCACCCAGAAGACCACCTCCAGCACGCTGCCGGCCCGGCTGCACCACACCTGGCCGGCACACGCTCGGCGCGCCCTGCTCTGCCCCCCTCCTCCAGCACAGGTGACAGCTGTTAATCACAGGTCGGTGTGTGTTTTCAAATGGCAACCCGTCTTTTAATGAAGCCCATGGGGAAGTGATGGGGAATGTGCCTGTGATTATCAGGAAGCTTTCCATAGATCCCTCCTCTAAAAACTAGGTGCGTCTTATGGTCAGGTGCATCTTATAGAGCGAAAAATATGGTAATGAATGATGAAGGAGAATAACTTACAACATATTTGACCAAACAAAGACTAGAGTCCAGTTTTGGACTATTCCATAATGGTATGGCATTGAAGAAAGTTTTCTTCACCCGTGCAGTTGTATCTGTGGGTCAGCCCACCAAGCTAATCTGAGAAATGAATACACAACTGGTTAAAGTGAGGAAAATACATTTTTACATTTATCATAAGCAAAGAGCAAGTGAATTCATGTAGGTTAGCCAGTGGACCACTGCATTAGTATCCCTCTCAGAAGGGTCAATGGATGTTTGGGTTGTGTCTTATTTAGCAAAAATTGTTGCTTTGTGTGTACTGGATGCCACAATGTATCATCAATAATAGTTTATCTAAGTTGGCTAACAATGCACAAGAGTTGACTCATTTTTGGAGGAGGATATAATACGGATAAAATTTACTGATGTACATCTTCTCATCTACTAGTTTCTTGGAACTTAATGCAAGGTCAACAAAAATGGATTTTCTGCACCTTTTGATGGTGAAGAGACTGAGATTTCAAAACTGGAAGGAAAACTGGAAGGAAAAGCATCCACCTACAGTAGTACAACATATTGGACTTACTGATGCTTTCAAAATTTGAGTGTTTATTCTATGAATGGATAAATACTAATACATTATTTATCAAATATAAATAGTTATCTCATACAGTGATTGTGAGACTGACTGAGATAAGCACTGAACTGTAAAAGGGTTCCATAACGGATGAAGAATAATATACTGTTATCCCATAATGTCATATGTCACAATAATAATGTGGAGAATGATTCCTCATGGCAAGTTATGCAAATTCAAGGTAACAATTTGCAACTGCTGTTATGTGCGAAGATAATCGATCTAATCCACAGCCTTGTGCGCACGCTAGTCAGTATGAAGCTCTCCTGTGTTTGCGCCTGTTCCTTTTGTTTTTATGAGGTACTTGATCTTAGCGTGTACATAAAACGAAGTGAATGGGCTAAGCATCGCGACAATGACAGGGCAGTGTGTGTTCACTGCTGACTGGGCAGAGGTCTTTATGTGCTCACTTGAACAAGGATTCCTTTTCTTTCCATTGAAAGGGCTTGGAGGTCCAAAGCTGCTGAACAACTGCAGCTAAGCCTTGTAAACCAAACAATGGATTTTTTCTAACTGATTGTTCATATTGCTATTACATAGAGATGTGGGGCCTACATGGAACTGATTCTCCATCTGAAAATAAGCATGAGGCCCAGAGAATATGCAATTTTGCTATTGCTCAGCATCTAATTATCTTGCTTCAGTTTTAGAAAATCTGTCATTTTTCATTTCTGCAGTAGTTGTCAATGTCTACAGAGGAATGGCATTAAGCTAATATCTTAAACTGGTGGGGGGAAAATCAAACAAGCTATTATCTGGCTTCAGAGAATTCACTCTTAGAAATATATGTCAAATGTTGAATTTTGCTCATAGAAATAATGTATAGTAATATGACATACAGAGCCATCTACATCATAACTATTACTATAATTTAAATTATATTCTATATACAGTGCAATTTAATCTAGAATATGTTTTATCCTGGAAGTCCTCCTAGGTATTTCACACTATTAAAGGAATGATACATCAGCACATTTAAAAGCCATGTTAAGAATAAAATGTGTCCAACTGAATGAAATTGGTGTCTTGCACTACACCATATGAAAGTATAACATTTATTTACAGTTTCAATTGAGCTTAAAAGAACAGGGCAAATTCTACATACAATGCTTGACCATGATCTCTGAAAGTTCTAAACTAGCATCTGTCTCCCCAAACCAAGCCAGTTTGAACCAGGGCCAAGAGTCTTCAGAAATGGTGGTTTCCAGCAGCAACAACTTCAAGATGCTCTTAAAACTTGAGAATGTGAATACAACAAAACTCAAGTTCTTCAAAGTTATTCAAAATTCTCTTTCACCGTTTGATTTGTTTCCTCTCTGTATCAAGCAGTGTTCTTTGGTAGTGATCATGGCAGTACTTGCTGCTGTTGTTGTACCAAAACTGGCCATATTTCCATGCCTATTTTCCCTAAATCAGTTCTGTACATCTTTGAAATATATGCACTTTTCTCCCATTGATTAATGCACCATTGAATCCATTGAGCAGATGAAAGGAACAAACCGGGGACACCACTTAAATGGCTTATTAATTGGCCACAACTTTATCCTCCCTGAATAGGATTGATGAAGGTATAGGACATGGCTCCTCCCCTCAGGAAAACTGGTTTTGGTCCATTTTTCCTTACTAGCATAACTTCCAGGAGTGGTGGTGGATAACAAAGTCAGAGGTCCACCGCAGTGCAAACCACAAAAGTGAACTCCGTTCTCTCTCTGGAGGCATCAAGCCAGCATCCACCATGTTCACTTGCTCCCAACCATTCACATAACTTAGAGGAAACCCACAAGTGGGGAGCAGGGGCCTAAGCCTTCTGGCCCTCCCAATTTGATCCAGTTCACTGCCTTTTTCACCTCCTCATAGCTGTGATCCTTTTAAAAAATGGTTGCTCATACATAGATCAATTTACATGGGTTAATCTTACAATGCGGAAAGCAAAATCCTTCCATCCTCTTGATCACTGGAAGTCAAATAAAATTCCTTCCCAGCAGAAGTTAACCTTTGTCCAGTGCAAGATCTATTATTCCTCAGTGCAGGTGAGTGGGTGGAGGTGGCAATAGCAATGGTCCCTTCTCTTCCTGTGAAGCTTCAGGTGGACCAGAGTGGGACAAGCTGAAGCTATCCCTATCCTTCCCTCACCAAGTTAATTGGCCTTCCAAACCAATCAGTGCCATTAGGCCACAGGGACCTAGAACTGCCACTTCCTTCCTTTCCTCCTTCTTGGATCATGCCTGGTCACAATGGAGGTTCCCCAGCAAGCAGAAAACTCAATTTGTGGACATTTTTCTCCAAAGTAAGCATGGCAAGTAAGCATATCAATGTCTGAGAGCCAGTGTGGTGTAGTGGTTCAGAGTGATGTACTAGGGACCTGAGAAATCAAGGTTCTAGGCCCCATTCAGCCACGGAGCTCACTTGGTGACTTTAAGCCAGGCACAGGTTTTCAACATAACCTACCTCACAGAGTTCTTGTGAGGATAAAATGGAAAGAAAGAGAACATTTTCAGCCACCTTGGGTTCCTTGCAAGTGCAAGAAAAACAGGATATAAATGTGGTGGTGGTGGTGGTAGTGGTCATGGTGATGTCATTGGATGCATTTTCTTTGGTCTATGAATCACACTGCAAGATCAGAAATCTACAGACTTTAACCACAAATTATGTTTCAACCCATGCTTGGACCAGAAGATAGCAATTCTGAAGGTATTAATCAAAACTGAAATAAACTTCTCATACATCTCTATTCAGAAACAATTCCTGCCCTCAAAAGGAGGAACTTCAGCCTGTACCACATATCCTGTCTCCTCAATCCCTAAGAGGTTCCTTTGACTCCTTCTGTAACAAGGATGCCTTAGGAGCATTTCCCAACCAAATCATCATTTCTCAGACCTTTACCAACCAGATGAAAGCAGTGAGTATAAGAAAAGACACTGGTGCATTGCTTTTCTTCTTCTTCTTCTTTTCAAGATGCTTGAGGAGTTGGACCTTCCAGGAATATTCCCTGGAGTTTGCTATAAAAACTTGCCAGTGACACAATACCCTGTTTCAGCTTAGTGGCAATGTTGCTCTCCATGGTCCTGACAGACAGTATCTACAGTTCTGTCTGAAATGGCTTCATTCAAAATCTGCTTCAGCTGCCACTTCACTCTGTGTCCTTTCCCATGTCAGCCATTGCCTGGTGGTGGTGGTGGAATCTGCAGTGGAGCAGGACACTCAGACAGCAACAGAACTGAAGTAACAGAAAGGAAGTTACATGCCTTAGCTTTTGACACTAATGACAAAGGTTAATTCTGTAGAAACATAGGAAGCGGGGTCTATCCAATAGTCAATCTAGCTCAGTACTGTCAGCACGAACAAGCAGACATTCTCCAAGGCTGCCAGACAGGGGTTTTCCCCATATCCCAGCCCCAGCTAGAGACACTGGAGATTAGATGTGGGAATTTCATCATGAAAAGCATTTGTGCTGCCCCTAAACCATGGCCCTTGCATTAAAAAGAAATGAGTTATCTGTGTATCTAAACCCTATCTTAACCAAAAATAAAATTACCATCAGTCCCCCATAAACCCATGACTGGAAAAAAGGCAGAATACATGGATTTACAGATAAACCAGAGCTTGCCTGCTAGCATGTAAAATATTATCTAGTAAAATGGAGTAATATTCAATAACAAAGTGGAAAGCTCAATGGAAAGCTCTACCCAGGGTTCTTATTGTGTATGTTAATTGTAGCAAAACACATGCAAACACACATAAGTCCAATTCAGGCATTCAATTCATGTGCAGTTCCCATCTTCTGAACAGGACAGTGAGACTACACTTTCTCATTCCATCTTGTCTGTTGCATCCTTAAAGCTTCAGAACCACCACTTTCTGTATATTGGTCAGGAATGTCTGAAGCAGGCAATCTGCTTAAATGGGTAGGCTGCATGCATGACCTTGACCCTCAATTGAAGAAGGTCCTCAACAGTTCAGAGAGACCCCATACATAAGGCCTTCTCCCCCTCTGACCAGGAATGGGGGCAGGGGTAGGGGAGACAAGAGGTGGAAATGCAATTGATAAGGTAGGGCAGAGAGTCCCATTCTCCCCCTTATCAGGTAAGCAAACACTGAAAGAGGGCTCAAAAGGATGTCGCTTTGATGTCTTGAAGACAGATGCATTGACAGTCAAAATGCATTTGTTTTCAGAATTTGTCTTCAAAAATCTCTTTTGTGCATTTCTGATATGAAATATTCTCTAGGCTTGCACAGAATGCTAAAGTAATCAGCTAATATTTTCTTTTGTATTCCCTGGCACTTAACCATCAGTGGCTTTGACCATATTGATGGCCGATAGATATTTTATATTTAGTTACAGAATTAATTTATTACAGAATTAACTCATTAACTTGCCTACTAAGTACCCAGTTTCCATCTTCCACAGAATCCTTGCACAGTGCAGAGGATTCAGGGAGAGGTGTCGCAATTCCTATGTAGTTCTTGAGGGACATTGTTGGGAACCAGTGTGGTGAATTGATCAGAGTTTTGGGCTACATATCCAGGTTGTTTTCCTCACCTCGCCATAAAGCCCACTGGGTGGCATTCACTCAGCCTAAACTACATCACAGAATTGTTCTTCTGAGGATAAAATGGGGAAGAGGACTCCTGTGCAAGCCACTTTGAGTTCCTCACAAAAGGAAAAAGGTGGATTTAAAAGTAGTGCAAAGTATTAATAGTAATAATAATAATGTACTCAACATTGCTGGTGTAGTGTGAGTGTCCACCTCAGAACACACCCAACATTCCCCTAAGGCTCTGTAGGTCATTAAGCTCTTGTACGAAGAGCTTTTTGTTCTTCGTCTGATACATCTTGAAATAAATAACGCATCCAAGCTATGTCAAGGCAAAACAAAAAAGAAAAGATCAGCTGGGTACTTGCATACCCTCCTTTGGACCAGAACATGTAAGACTATTCTGCCTGTTTAGTCTCAGTGAGGCGTGAAAGAGACTGCCTTGCCTTCATGGCAGAATCTCTCTTGGAGCCATGTCGGAACAGTCACCTTTCTGGCTGTGTTTGGAGAAGGTGGGCATGAAACCCACATAATGCCCCTTCTTACCCCAAATGCCTCAGCCATTGAGACTGGGTCAATGTAGAAATTTGAGAATCACACTGGCCTTTCACTGGTTGGCTTTTGGAAGCAGGGAGGGAATTTTTGCCTGCCACTCCAGACTGGCCAAGGACCAACATGTTTCCATCTTCTCCAGGATGATTCCATGGCACTCATTTGAGAAGATTTTGCATTTGGTTTGACCAAAGGTTAAGCCAGATGTAGATATACACATTAGAAATTTGTTAAACAATTAATAAGGTTATATCCAGTTTTTTAGAACACCAGGCCTATTTAAAAGCGTTGTCAAAAGCTACATATGAACAGTGGCTAAGTAGCCTTAGTGGTTCAATTGTATGCAAATTTACTCAGAAGTAAGTCGCATTACTTGCAAAGGACTTATAACCTATGTGCATAGGATTGTGCTATACAGGCAGAATTGTATGCATAGCTAGACTGGAAAAGGTCCTCCAGCTCCTAGCATTCTCCGGCCAGTTTGCCTGCCTACAGCACATCAGATTTGACCTTTATCTGTTTCGATATGCATAGGCCTGGGTCCTAGGAGATTTAGAACCACAGACATCAGGGCAGGCCTTCCTGTACTTTTTCACATTATTCCATATCTTGCTTGTTCTTCCTGTTGTCACTTACCATTAGCTGACATTTCTCTTCCTCTGAGATGAAGAAGGGAACTGAATGATATGTGATGCTGAACATATGTAGAAACGCCCTGCTTTGAAAAGATGTCATGGAAGCATCTGCTATTTTATATTTTTATGACAGTTATAAAAGAAAACAAGTGTTTTTGTTGTCTTAACAAATTCTACTTCAGTTGTCACCATCCCACTCTGTAGGTCTTTCTAACCTCGCACAGTTATCCCAGCCCTTGAAACTATCCATATTGAAAGGAATAGACTGTTCTGAATAAATTCATGTTAATGACTCTAAGGTCCTAAGTCATAAACATTACGAACTAAGTTAATGACTTGCTTTACTGCAAAATCCACATTCTTTATGGGTTTTCTAGTTATTGGTGTGCCTAGCAGTGAACTCAGTTTTGGACCGATCACTTTAACCAGTCTACCTTCCTTCATTAAGAGAAGAAAGGAACATTAAATCAAGTTTCTTCTCTTTTATTTTTTCTTTATTTTTTTCTTTGTACCCTAAGAAGCCAGCAGGATCATAGCCTAATTAGAACAGATGGAAAATAACTTGAGTCAGCAAGGCAACTTACAGGAGTTGGTAACTGTCACTTGATTCCTCTTAAACATTGATAAAAATCAGAAGCGGTGATTGCCCTCCACAGGTATTAGATATCCGTGCTGCTTTAGAGATACAATCACTGACTCACAGGAGGGCTAATCAACAGCTACCCACAATCTTGGTGATAGCTGGAAAAGCCCATGAATGAAATATTCATGCAGCTAAATGGCATGGTCTTGTAAAACAATGAATAGCACTTATTTCATATTAATATATGGTTTGGGGCACATTGGTTTCTAGGTCTTTTTGTTCTATAGAACGTAAACTGGGATCTACTGGCATATCTCCATGTGATTTGCAGTAGCTTGACAAGGGTTTCTGACTCTCAGTGGTTTTAGCAGCACCAACTTTAAGACCATTTCTCCACTAACACACACATGCACACACACTTTAAAATGGACTGATCTGGCAAAGAAAGCTCGCTAAGGTAAGGATCTTAATGTGTAAAAGGCAGGTGAGATCAGTCCTGGCAATGAAAACAAGATGTTGTGGTAAGCATTTATTCAGAGGCATCCTGGTATTAATTGTTCATGTACCGAAGTTGTTCCTATGCCATCATGTGGCTCTGGCTGATGAATCTCAAGCTTTTATTAAAAACCAGAGTGGGTCCATCAAGGTTGATGTGTTCCCACCTTTGTTCTAGAGAATTCACTGTTGAAAGAATGGTTCACAAATCACAGAAAACTATCATGCACTATCTTCATGTATTACATGGCATCAAAACCTGCCACGGAGGATACAGTGGAAGGAACGCTGCAACCCATCATGCCCACCATGTCCCATATCTGTATAACATCCACACGTATGTCTCATTCTCATTGCACATTTTTTTTGGTGCAGCTGCTATAGTGAACTGGCTCTGCACTGACTTGTGGACTGAAACTAGATTGTAAATGAAATCCCTTAGTTATTACCTCTGACATGGACCTTTATTAGGTTAGTTTCCATAACGTGATTTGATAATTCTACTCTGGTAGCCCAGTTCTTTGAGCAAGAGCATTTCATGAGATGAATATTATTGTGAATAGACAGGTTGTCCTCTTGTCCTTTTGGAACCTGGTTCTGCTGAAGAACTCAGATCAACTGTGTCAACTGTGATGTTTTTATTTTTTGTGATGCTGAAGCACTGGGGTGAAGTTGATTACCAGGGCCTGGAGTTTGAGGGATAGGACTGGCCCAGACTACAACCCTGTTAGCATGAAAGGGAAATTTATGCTAGCTTGTAGACCATTCATAAGAAAATTAATGGAGATGTATTTCCATGTATTTATGTTCTGATTGGCTGAAGCAAATCTCAAAATATCTGTACAATCAGAAGCAATGATGGAGTAGAACAAGGAAGATTCTGAACAGGAAGTTGCTGGCTCTTCTTTAGAACAAAGCATGTTTGTGTAGATAAGCTAAGATAAGTCTTGAAGCTTGAGAAACAGAGAAATATGTGCTTCCCTATGTGCTACATTCTCACAATAACTACCAGACCCAGAGTTCAATGTATACAGCTACTGGCAGAAAGGAGATGCATCCGGTAGAAGAGACTAAGTGCCAGAATCCCAGTGATAGTGAGACCCAGCTCTGCAGGTAGGATTTACAGACTCAAAACGTATGTGTATCCATCTTTCTCCCTCTTTCTCTTTCTTATGCACACATACAACGGCTGGGCTA
The DNA here is from genome assembly GCF_004798865.1 of Varanus komodoensis. Classification (NCBI taxonomy): domain Eukaryota; kingdom Metazoa; phylum Chordata; class Lepidosauria; order Squamata; family Varanidae; genus Varanus; species Varanus komodoensis. Next base: position 12,868,352 of record NW_025335505.1, on the reverse strand, counting down.
CCATCTCTGACTATGGAATATGAACAATATCCATTTATTTTGAAATTTACAAAATAAAAAACTCTAACTAATTTCCAGTAAAGTATGTGAAGCATGCAATGGTTTTTTGCACACTGCCAATAAAGGGTAGCAGAAGATGGAATGAGATTCAGCAAGCTAGTACTCATCAAAAACTGCCAGTGTGCTACTGTGGGACAAGAATAGTTAAGCCACCTAACTATTCTGTGAACTTGCAAGAAATGAACTTGTATTTGAGGGAATGACTTATGATTTTGCAATTAGAAATGCCAGAAAACTAAAACTGTAAAGTGAACTGAGGTACTTCCAGACAAAGCTTTTTCATGCAATCAGCCTGCCGCAATCACTTAATTTTACGAAGGGCTACACATCATCATCCCCCACATGTAAATGCCTAATGTTTTCTCCCAACTTCTTCCCTCTTTTCTCTTTTTGCCAAAAAAAATCTGTTAAGGAGGAAAGGCACTGCCTGCTGATTTGCCTGGAACCAGTCACTTTATTATAGCAGGACCTTGAAGTCCTCCATCAACAATACTTGAAAGGCAGGTGGAATAAGACACACATTTCATCTCGTTACTGTCTGGTCACTGGCTACTGTGATCTGATGAAGTGTACTGTATTTCTATTTAAATTATAACAATTACTTTTAAATTCACACCTACATATACAAATTTAGGATGTATGCTATTTTTTCCCAAATCTATGTCCTCTTTTATCCTCTCTGTTGATCTTGTATGCCACCCCTTTCTTGTGAGTCTCAAGTTGACACATACCCCTCCTCAGAAACATGTATTTTGCTGCTCATGTTGACCTGGCCCAATCAAATCCTGCAAAGTAAGACCTAGAAATGGAGCATGAGAACTTTGTTAAGTCTGAAGCCTAAAAACTCCTGAATGAATTTAAGATTGTGGTAACTGAAGTATTTGTTACATACTTAGGAGAAAATACAGAGATTCTGCTGGTGAGTTTTTAAACTATGTTATGCTGAAAGGTCTGAAATATATATTCTTATTCTGTACTTTTAAACACTAAACTCCTGAACCTGGGTTTCTGTAAGTACATTAAGCTCTTTAGCTTTAAGGCTTGAAATTATCAGATCCTTGGTGATAAGAGCTTAGAGTATTGCTTCTTGTTGAATTCCTTTTGACAATTCAATACCATTAAACTTCCAGTGGATTAAACAAGGCCATATGGGAAATGATAATAAAGTCAAGGAAACTAGTGGATGAAATTGCTAGTGCTGGTATCAAGTGTCAATCTAGCTACACTTCATGACTTACAATTAACCTACCAGGTATAGTACTGTTGTTTGTTTTTCTTAGATCTTTCTGCTTGAGTAACAGACAACTGAATACATGCTGGCAAGGGGTAACACTTGGTTCATTCAGGAAAGTTTAAATTAGAGGTGCCTGCTTCCCAGCATATGATTTGCATACACTGGGTAGGATTCATTAGTGGATAGGTTGTGTCAAGCAAAGGGGAAAATAAACTTGAGTTAAAAGGAAAAAGTCTGAAAAGGATTTGTTGCATTATCTATTAAGCAGAGACTAAGTGTGAAAATATTTTCATATTCTTCTTACTAAATCATAACTTAGAATAAGAATAGGTGCTGCCTGTGACCAATATGAAGATACTTGAATGACTCTACTGTGCTTCAGTGAGGTGAGCAGGTTAACTGGGTGAATTTTGATTAGTGCAACACTTTCACAGAAACTCATTTTATATTTTTTCCTATGGTATTCCACACCCCCAAGTAAGGCTGCCCAATAAATACATTGTATATTTTACTGATAAGGAGAAGCCCATCAGCAGTGTCTGATGATAGCAGCATCAGCCTGAAATAGAGATGAAACAAGGCTGTCCACTGGACTTTGTCAGTAGAGATCTATTTAAACTGCTTTTATCTTCAGGCTGTGTACAGCAAGGCTAAATCCAATTTCCACATCTTTTTCCAGAGCTCAAGCCTGGTCAGAGTCAGGGAGTGTAAAAATGTACTGAATCACCAATTCTTATTTCATTGCTCAGATACTATTAGCTAGTCTAGATGTTATAGTCTAGCATAGAGATCTGTTTCACCGTGAGTTCTCCCCTCCAGATCCTTATCAATGACTGTTTCTAGCTGAGAAATTAACTGGAGGATAGCCCTAACTCACAGGCTGTGTTCCAATGGGCAGTACGAGCAGAGGAAAGGAAATGAATGGAAACCTAGGCTAGTTCACTGTGCATGCATTAGCCTCACCCAACCCAATTCCTTCATACATTTTCCCTTACTGGCAGTGATGGAACCTGTTGCCTGGGAGTGATGGGATAAGTCCAAATACACGGTAGAATGTGAGGAAACAGGCTGGACATTTGGCACCAACATTAGAATACCAGACTAGACATTAGAATATGTCCTCAGACTAGGTGCCTAACCAGAAAAAAAGCAAGGAAAAAAAAGTCATCCAGAGACATTAGTAATTGGACGGCATACAAATTTCATAAATAAATAAATAAAGATTTCTTAATATTTTATTTCTGATATAAAATCAGTGTTTCAAGATGCAATCAGCACTGGTCCCAAGAGAGAACTTTTTGACCCTTTTCCCTCCAGCCTTTCCCCTCATCAAAACTGTTCCACTGAAGCTGCTACTAGCCTTGCAGAGGACAGTATAAAATATGTGAACTTGTGTTAGCTTAATAGGATCTCTAAAAGCAATTTAAATCAGGAAAATATCATGGGGAAAATGCAGGGGGGGGTTTACATCCTTCTCTACTTCCACAGCAACAAAAATATTTAGAGCCCCATTACCATTTTAAATAAAAATGAACATACTGGGAGATTATGTCACAGATCTTCCATGTATCATCCATGATGATCTTCAGAGTTATCATAATCAGACTCTAAACCATGGAAGACATGGGATTCCATTTGTTATAGCTACAAAGGGAAGGGAGAGTTGATCTGCAGTAGAATTTGGAACAGGAATTGGCAGGTGATGAAAGGGGTAAGCAGAGCAACCCTTCTAATATAATACGAATTTGGTTGAGTGCAGCAATTGCTACCATCCCTTGCTATTCTGGTGCAAAAAGGTGCTGTTCCAATCTGCTGGTGACATGGGTTAAAGTCATGGGTTAAAGCATTTGCTAAAAGGAATAGCACCTGTGTTGCACTTGTGCAGATCAGAAGATGTTCGATCCAAGCGCGAAGGGTACCATGTACTTCAGTAAGTGATCCTGCAAACAAAAAGTCTTGGAACTGAGAAATGGTTGGCCAATAAACAAAATCAGAGCTCAGTTTTTACTCTTATTATTTATACAAGTTACAATATGCCAGTGATTAAGCAGGAAGGTTTCCTATGTTTTGGATATTTCTGATCTTCTCTGAAGCAGATGGAGTTTGCCATTAATACGATGCCCTGTGAGTAAAGGTACAGTATGGATGAGCGATGAAATCTGCTTCACTATAGCATTTGACATAACCTTCATCACAGAGGAATGTGTTAGGTAGCAGATGTTACAAGCAGCAATAACATATCCCAGACCTTGCTTTCCCCAGCAGCATGGCTTGATGATGCGTTAAACAATTAGAAAAGGAGATCAGTTGGGAAAACATGGCTGAACATCACAGAAGAGAACAAGTTCAATGAATTTACTGCTTAGAGTATTTCATTTACTTGTCCATTAATAGTTCCAAAGGGATTTTTCCCAACAATACATGGAATACTTTTCCTTCTGGGTAGTTTTTCTTTCTTCTTTTTTTTTTTCTTCCTTCTTCTCTCCCTCCTCCCCAACTTTTTATTTATTTTTCATTGGTGTTTTCCACTCCTTTTATAAATAGTTTGATGACCTGTAACCATCACAGTGTAAAGGTAAGTAGAATCATCAGGTTCAGCAGAGGCACTATGACCTTCAGTGATTCTCATGAGACAAAGTACAGTCAGCAGTAATGGTGTGGTGGTGGCAGGAGTTAGGACAGCGATGGTAATATAAATTATTTTACCATTATTTAAAATCAACTATCAGCTATTGAATTACTGTGAACTGTCCCGAGAGCGTCAGCTATTGGGTACAGCAATGAACCTAACAAGGAGGAAGAGGAGGAGGGCCACTTTGCATTCTCTGCTCTGGGATTCATACTAATGGTTTGCACTGATCATAAGATTTGCTATAGCCACAATTTGACAATTCTCAGGATAGGCTGGACTTTGACTCCTGCCCAAATCACATCTTCATTCAGAAATGCCATTACCATGCTTCCCATTGTCTATCATTAGAAATCAACTGATAGCTATAACTTTTCCTGTTTGCTAGAACTGGATAGAAATTTTAGGTATTGTAGCCCAATATGAGGAAATAGTACCTTCCGAGTCTCAGACAAATTGATGCTAGGTATTCTTATATTTTGATTTTTTTTCCCAAGGGAACCGCAAATAACGTTTTCTTTTCTTGGCTAAATTGGATGAAAAGTGCAAGGACAGACACCCCTTCTGAGGGAATCAAGCCTGCCAAGTATTGGATGAACAGATACACAGAGGCTGTGTCTCCACATGGAAGAGGGGTGAACTTGCACAGTGTACACATGGGCTCACCGCATCCACACAAACGCCTGGCATGTTCACCAGGAAATCAGACTCAGAGCTGCAAGAAACCAGGCCAGAATCTGGGGACTCAAGTCCAGGGAACCCAATGAATTCCCACCCCAAAACAGATTCCTCACACATCCCTACATAAAGATTTCTCTAGGCAAAAATCATGCAAAATTGCAGAATAGGTGCGTGGGCTAAAGAGTTGCAGTTAATGAAAAACAGTTTTAAGACTTGTTTTCTAGAGCAGCCAGTTCTAAAAATACAATTATCCTCTGTTTTCCTCTGTTCTGGTGTTTTCTTTTTATATGGCAAGCTCATTCAAATGTGTCAGTGCCTGGAGACTCACTGTGTCTGGTCCCTCTGAATCACATATCATCAGAAGCATTCAAATTCAGACCATTTCAGAAGAGCCTCACTTTGAGCTGAATCTGTCTGAATGAGACTGATCTAGTTCAGAATTTTACCAAATCTAATGTGCACCCTTAATGGATATCTAAGCACAGAATAAATGATAGAGCTTAAAAGAACGCTCTTGTGTGAAATTGAGCACATATTCCACTCAGACGCACATCCTAATTCATATCCTTTCTACCCTTCACTGTTTTGAAAAGCTACATTTTACATGTCCAAACCTCTCACAGCCTTCAGATATGATGTGCATATGTTGTACTTGGGCATCCATGTCCATGTTGTAAGAATGTAAAGTGAGAGTCAACCCTCAAATCTACTCCTCCTTGGAGTCACACACTCAAGAAGCTGAATTTCAGTTCGAGATTTGCAAAACTTAATCTGGAGTGTTTGAGCCACACAACACACCATTTTTTTCCTCCTACAGAGTAACCCCAGCTGCACTTTCAAACAGTTCTACCAGTGATTTTTTTTATTGCTCTTATGCTTTCCCCACCTCCTGCTTCAAAAAGGCTCTCTCCCTTTTTTCATCTGAGAGCTATTTGTACAGCAATTCAAACTTTTAACCAGCACCTTATTTTTTAGGACTTAAAGTGCAAAACTGCTTAAGAGAGCAGAAGAAGAGGACTTTTTGTTATGACAAATGCCAGCTAATCCTTCTGTAAGTAGGTTGCCTTGAAGTAGTCTGAGTGTCTATCAGTGCAGTGAATGTACTTACAGAGTGCAATGGTTCCTATGTGCATTTAGAATAATCTCTGGAGACATTTTGCTTTAGGTAAGGCCTTAGGCTACTTCCTCACTGAGGCTGCTTCTCCTCTTGCCATAAGAACAAACCAGTGCTGCTCTGTGGGTTAACTGGAGCCCACCTTTGTTCTCTGTTTGCACGAAGCCCACCTCCACCCCAACAATCACTTTCAAATCTGTAGCTGTTAAAAGAGGACAGGTCAGATCCTCCTGTAAGAATAGAAAGTCATTACGTCTGCCTGAAGTTCGTTAGTTATGCACACATTTATACTAAGGCGGTAATATGCAAAGCTGTTGAGCAGAGTAGAGAGGTAATAAATAATAAATATTTTTGCATCCCATCCCAGGCCAAGGCTACATGCTAGTAAGTAAAAAGTGCTGATTCACTATGGTGCAGCATCCAGTAAGAATGAGGTTAGGAAAATATTCCAGCTGAGTGACACATATTTCACTTCCTTTGGAAACTTGAACAATTAACCATTAGCTTGAACAGTTAACCATAAGAACAACTAAAAGAAGGGAGGAAAATGAAAAAAGGAATACAAAAGAGAGGCGGAGTCAAGGATTAGGGTACAGTGCGGTGTGGTGGCTAAAGTGTTGCACTGGGGATCCAGGAGATTTGGGTTCTAGCCACCACTTGGCCATGAAGCTTACTGGGTGACTTTGGGCTAGGCATAGACTGTAAGCCTATGCCAACACACAGGGCTCTGGTTGTGAGGACAAAATGGTGCTATGTAAGCCACCTTAAGTTCCTCACAAGAGGAAAAAGACAGGATATAAATGGAGTATGGTGGTGGTGGTGGTGGTGGTGGTGGTGAAGATGATGATGATGGACATGTCAAGTCATCCATGATTATTATTTGATGGACTATTTTAATAAAATCAATAAACTTCAAGCATAAAAGAATTACAATGATGCACCGGGGGGTTTAAATGTTGTTTTTTCTTTTAAATTGTTATATTATTATTATTATTTATGTATGTTTTTCTGTATTCTTTGTGAGCTGCCCCAAGGCTTTGTTGTGATGGGGGCGGCATAGAAATCTTTTAAATGAATAAAAAAATAAATATGAAAGAACCAAACTGTTCTTCATTTTTTGTATTTAGTTTGGTTTTGGAATACTATAAGAGTGTACTCTCAAGGATATAGAAGAGTAGAGGTGCAAACAAGGAAGGAAGGAAGGAAGGAAGCAAGGAAGCTGCAGGCAGGTAGAGACCTGAAAGAAAGCCAGAGTCAGAGCTGCTGAAACTGGAGAACTGATTGAGGGAGCTGAACCAAGATATTACCTGATTAAGGAAGCGGATACAAGAAATGGAGTTGTAGATTAAAGGACCTGAAGTTAAGCTAATTGGGCACATTTGTCTCTAATTGTATAGTTTTGTGTGTGTTGTGTATCCTTCATATTTCAGAACGTTTCTCTATTAGCATTTTGCTTTAATGAAATGTTTGTTTGCTTGTTTGTTTGCTTATTGAGAACTTTTCTAACCTGTCCACTACAAGCATCTTGGGATGGCTTACAAAAAATGAGTAGAATAAAACAAGCACCACAGCATCCGACAATTGATATACTAAAACCCTAGTTAAAATCAATTAAACATTAAAGTAATGGGAAAATAAAAAGGGTTTTGCCTGCCGCTGAAAAGTATATAATGTTGTGGGCTAAACATAACAAAGTTTAGGGGGAATTATGTATTCCTCACCTTACCAACCCCACAGAATCTAAGATAGATACCTGAGACCCAGAATCACTGTACCTTAAACAAGCCATGACACATGCTGAATGCCATTTGCCCAATTAGTAGCCTTGGCATAGCATGTATATCTGAACGTGGGCAGTATGGCTTATCTGAGGGGAAAACAAGTGCCAGATATTCAATGGCTTGTTGGATTTCAGCCAGAATAATCATACAAGCCATATCATTGATTTTTAAGGCTGGTTTGGTAGAAACATCCAAGGAAATACATTTCCTCAGGTGACAGCAAAAAGGGAATAGCAAAAGGTAGTGTGGCCACATCATTTTGTCGGTGTTAACTTCCACTCACAGAACAAGGTAATTCCAGCCTGCAATGTGTATCAGAACCAAAACTTACAAATGTTAACTTTATTAGGCAATTAAATCACTCTTATGTCCATGGAATGACAAGAGAAAGGTAGGTAAACAAAACCCCACGTAAGTATATCAGAAAGTGTCAAAAGTGTTTATGTATCTTAAAGCTGTTGCACAGGTTAACATCTTAAATGTGAAGTTTTGCAGGATTTTTTTTTAAATACATGTGTGGGTAGAGTGGCAGGAAGAGCAAATGAAGCCATGGTAACAAAAGTTGGAAAGCCTTCTATTTTTGAAGAATTGTGCAAACATTGATTAAATATTCATCCACAATATTCTTGGGATGAAAATTAACAGCTATTCATGTGTACAGCTAGACTTTCAACATAGAAATGCAGAGAATCTCAGAGTTAATTCAGTAGGAAGAAAACAGTAATCTCATTAACAATAAGAAATCTATCTCTCCATTGGTAAAGCAGGTGGTTTTCATGCAAATATGCCCCTTGGTGCCTAAACGACTTCAGGATACCAGCAGGAGTGCTTTGCTACTGTGCTGGGATATTGAAATCTTGAATGAAAATCGTGGCTTTGGGGAAAATATCTCCTGTCAATCTTTCAAAAAGTAAAAATAGAAAAATATTTGTCAAGGTGCACGTGTTAGATTCGATCCAACTTCCTTGTCATGCCCATGGAACAGATACCACTGCTGGAGCAGGATTTGTATACTGCTTCCACTTCTCCTGGTAGACTGATGAATGCCAGCTAAAACTATGTCAGCGTGTTGACAGACCCTCCAAAGGACATTTTAAAGGTTTGCAGGAGGGGCAGGAGGGTGGGGGAAGAGGACACAGAAGTTTTGTTCCGGTAGCAGTATCCATTATAACAGTGATATCCATTCTGCAGGCTCACAAGGAAGTTGGATTCAACCAAAGGAGAATGCTAAAGATGTGGAATTATATTTGATAGCTAAACACAGGTGTGAGTGGGGGAAACATGGCTATTATCAGGGAAGGTTACAGATCAGGGTGTGAATAAAAGATGAGCAGCATCTGAACTGTCTAGAAACTGTGTCCTTTCATGATGTAAGATTTAAAAAATGGAACAAAATACATGTGTGTAAAGTACATGTTCATATTCCTAAACATAATGAAGTACTGTGGATTTAGAAAGGAAAAATAAAGATTCACACACTAAGAAAAAACAATAGTAGTTAAATCTGAATAATGTTTTAGAATGTTAAGGAAAGGGTATCTGGTTTGGCATGCCTGCAGATTTGGAAAACTGTACCTACTCTTTCAAAGGAAGACCTTGTCAAAGAAAGAATAGTTACAAACTGAACTAGAGACAAATTCTGAAGTTGATGGGATTAAATATTGTGATACTTAATAGGGCTAATCATGTGCAAAAGTATAAAAGAAAGATGGAAATGTTTTACATGTAAGGACAGGTCAGGAGAAAATAAGACTGTCATCTTGTATAAACATAGATAATGTGAGAGAACTAGAAGAGTAGCAATTAATAAGAATCAGAAAAATAATTGTAAGAAACTGGCTACATTAAAATATTTCAATATGACTGCAAATACAGCGATTCCATAAAGAATACATATCTAAATGGCTGGATAAGGGGGATGTAGAAATTACTATAGCAAGACCTGTACAAAATCTAACACTAACTATTTGAGGTTGCACTTCAATGAGTCTAGCTAAAACTTTAGGGGTATAAGAAGCCACTTTATACCATGGCTTGCTGTTTGCCTACTACCCTGGTATTTCCTGCTGTGATGTCCAGAACTTCTCTTGCGTTTTGGTCTACCTACTAGCCATCTAAGAGGGATTGTTTAACTTTGTGTCCTGCCCTGAGCAAGGAATTGAACCTGATGGCCTTCTGGCTCCTTCCAGTCTTACTGTTCTACAATTCTATGATACTATCTGCCCCTTTTAATGGGAGAAGGCCACATGGGGCCCCAGTAAGCTTTACTAATGGAAATATGTCATGTGTATCATATCATAGACTTTTATGAATTAAAGAAACTCTATATTTTTCAGAGGAAATATCCTTTATTTGTCCCCAACTATTACAAATTTTACCCCAATTATTCAACTTATACCACAATTGACTATTTCAGGAGACATCATCCATTTTGGCCAGATAAAATACATGTAGACTATCTTCTTGGAGGAGGTAATACAATAGCACCTACGTATCATACAGTATCACAGACAATTGTGAAATGACTGACATTCTAGCAGTGTATAGAAAGGAATTCTATTTAGAAATCTCAAAATATTTGCATGGCTGCTATCTTATTTCCTGAAAATATGCTCTCAAAATTGAAGAGACCACACACAGCTTCCAACAATGTGGATCATTTTGATGATTCCATCACCATAAAATTCTGAGAGACATCCCAGAGAAATCAGTGGAGCTAAAACCAAGTAAGTTGTTCAAGGATTGCAACAAATTAGTGCTTAAATTGCATGCAATGCCATATTAATCCAGTACCATTCAAATCCCATTAATCATACTATGCTAAATCCAAACACATTGAAATACAAAATATCATACATTTACTTTTAATAAGATGTTCATTGCACATTAATCACAGGTGTGTCATTAAAATGCATTCATGGAGGATTAGACAATATTATTGCAGTGACTATTTTAACATTCAGTTAATATTTAGTTAGCATATTGTACCAAATGTCTAATTATGCTACAAAATGCCTTTCTCATAGTGTCTCAGTAAGTCTTCTCTGAGTAAAATATCTGCCTAGCTTAACAAAAATTACCAAGCAGCTCACATGATTTATTCTTTCAAAGGGGGAAAATGTGACATTCCCCATAACCCAAAAAGTAAACTTTAGTAAAAGCAGAGGAGATGCAATGCAAGGACATTGGAAAAGTCAAATCTGAGCACAGAAGGCTTTTCCTGAGCGCCAAATGAGCAGCAGCCAAAGAGTGTCTTGGCACGCTGCCCTGGTAGTCCTGGTGCCTGGTGCTACATGCTCATTTGCCAGCATGGGGGCTCAAGAGATTAACCTACTACTTTTGTTAATGTTTTACTACTGGTATATTTCAATGTCTAAAAGTGCCATTGGCCTGGTTATCTATAAGGCCATTGCTTCATACAATTCAGTTTTTGGAAACTCCCAGGGTCTAATTTGATGGCCCATCTGTTTCCACTAATATAAGATTGTTCTGACACCTTTGCATCGAGCTGTGATTTTCTATACTTGATACTTTTGAGGAACTGATTATATTATTTATAAAATTCTGACTATGCTGGAAAATGTAATTGCATCTGACATTGGCTTTTGTGTTTTAACATTTGAGAGATAATAGCAATTGACAGTGTTTTAATGTTTGATATGCTGTGTGTTGTGTAGTGAGTTGAAAAAGTTAAATAATATTAGCATAATTGAATTGAACTACTTGCTTGCATTTTATATTATGGTTTGAAATGATTTAGCACAATACTGTTGATTGTAATGTTGTTTTGATGCGTAGTCCTGTTCTTCTTTTCTTGCTTTTGAGTTATTAGTCACTTTTGTCGCATCAATGTGGAAAAGCAGCATATAAAATATGACCACCATCAGCAAACATATACACATTTACATGTCATACTTAGATATATGAGAGACCCCATTATACACACACAAACCTATTGACCCACTTCCAACACATCCCTTGCTATCCCAACCTGACTTAAAGCAGTCCTTCAGGTAGCTGAATGTCAGGACAAGCACTTTAAACCAGCCCCAGACTTCAACTGGGAACCAAAGAAGCTTATATAAAATTGGTCTTATGTGGACGCATGGGCTGGCACCTACTACTAACCCTGCAGCCCAATTCTGAGCCAATTCAGTTTGCCTGACTGCCTTCGGAGCACATAAAGTGAATCACAGGGATCTAACCTAACCTGGAAGTTACCAGTGCGTGAATGACTGTGGCCAGGCTCTCTCTGTCCAGGTAGGAATGGTGTTAATATGTTCACCAAGGCTGAAGGAAGGTGTGCCTGGCCACTGAGTCCACCTGGGTCTGTAGTGATAGTCCTGAGTCCAAGCGCTCCCCAGGATTTGGATCCTGTCCTTCAGGGGGAGCCCATTCAGGACAGGATAATGGCCCTCCAACCTGTCAGGCAAGCTGCCTACCAACAGTACCAGCATTTTCATGAAGATATTAAACAGCACAGGGGAAAGTATGGAGCCCTGCAGAGCCCAGCATCTCCTCCTGGACGTGGTTGGCCTCCAGATCGGTCCCCAGCTGAGAATGATGTGAATTGCAGTTGAACACATCTGGAAGGCACCAGATTGGAGAAAAGATGATCTACTGTAGGAGGGATTCCTTTCCAGAAAGGAAAGAGTACATTGACAGCAAGGAGCAATTCCACTGCAGTGCATGATATGGGGGCTCATTTAAAAAAGAGAAAGAACTGTTTCAATGGATTTATTATGGATGAATAATGCACAATGAAATGAATGTTATGAAGATGAAATAATATTGAAATGTTACAGTGGAAACAAGATTGTATTCAGCGATTTCAGCCTCTGGTATATTCCTTGGACTATGAATGAGTCTTTTTTATTAATTTCCTTTGGGAAAAGTACATAGTAGTGTGTATATGAATACAAGAAGAAAAAGAAAATCTTTGAAATAATTTTAAAGTGTTATAGCGTTCTTTTCCCATGAAACTTTATGATTTTTGTAAGAATAGGGTAGTAAATACAGAAACCATGCATGCTGTGCATTTAGAGTCCTGTTTATTTCTGAAGAATTAAAGGAAAAGTGATAGAACTAAAGAGATCTGTGGGTTGTTTCAAAAATTATTTTACAATATTGACAACACAGGGACCTCTCCTTACTGAAAGAGCTGGAAAGGTGAGGGTGCTCCCAGTTCCATACCATATAGGTATAAAAGGGTCTCAAGTGTTTGCATTGTGCACTGGGCTGCTGAGACAGATTAGGGATTCTGCTGGTATGCTGCCTTCCCTGCTGCTTGCCAGCAGTCTTCCTGCCTGAGCCGATGGAGGTTGTCTTGGATTTGGTGTTGTGGATGCCCAGAATGTTGGTGCTGGAGGATTCGACCTCCCTGTCACGACTGCTTTATCCAGGTCAGTGCAGGATTCATGACAACCATGGGGCTGTCTCAGCATGCCGCTGACCCAACATATGAGAAAGGCCACATTCTCAACTTGCTGTCCCTGACAGGGCAGAGAGATGATGGCCTTTTCTGGGAGAGAGACAGGAGGAGTGGGACTCCATTGATTATCCTGGACCTCTCAGCGGCTTTTAACACCATTGACCATGGTGTCCTTCTGGACAGGTTTGTGAGTTTGGGAGTGGGGCGGGGGCACAGCTCTGAAGTGGTTCCACTCCTTCCTGGCCCTCCCCCTTATAAATTCAACTTGAAATAACTGTGTAACTAAATAATGCACTATGCTGTCCTTCAAATAAAAAATCATCTTAGTCAATCAAAAATATAAGTTCAAATTAAAAATAGAGTCAGTCAATCAACTCTGCATTTCTCTGAAATTGAATAAAATAGTATTTCTAAAGGATAAAGTATTTATTTGATTCAGGCACCATCTTAGATGGATTCCCTCCTGCATAAGAAAGGAGAAATGTCCCCATCTTGCCACGTGCATTTTATGCATACTTGTACTCAAATTAATTAACATTAAAACAACATGCTGCCTGGTTTATTAAGGGCACATTTTAAATCAACCCCAAAGAGTTTTAATCAGTAGGATGGCAATTTGTGAAAGCTTATGGTCATGTTTTATGTCTTCTAGAAAAGTTCTCACATCCCATCTGCTAAGCAAACTCTAAGTTACTTCTGCTAATTGCCCATAAAGTATGTACACATGCTATGTGGGCCCAGCCATAATTTATGAAAGTGATAAATCTGAATTTGAGGCAAGGGCTTCATAAAACTCAGTTTACTTCTGCAAAATGTGAACAATATTTACAGAACAGCAGGATATACTACGAAAGCATAGAAAATACACAAAAAACTATAAATACTGTTAAAGATAAAAGCAAAAAAAAATCAAAAACTTTCTAGGAATGTTTTAGCTTGCTTAATATTCAAAAAAACAATTTCTTATCCAGATTCTCTTTTGGAGCTGCCAAAACTGGAAAGTAAAGCTATGGTGTCGAAAACCTTGCTTGACCAAAGACCCAGGTTTAGGTAGAAGAATGTTTCTGCAGCTGGAATTCCTTCTATATTTTCACTCTACACTTTCATTAGAAAGTCTACAATTTGAGACATAGGACAGTGTCCAACTGTATCATTCCTCAAACTCGAGCCAGCAGAGCTTCACCAAATATTTCTCTTGCATAAGGACTTGGGCATGATGCATGAACAACTGGTCCAACCATCTGCACAGTTACCTGCATAAGTGTAATGCCCTCATGCTTTTGCAAAGGAAACATTTGTCAGGGCACTATTTGAATCTGAACAAATGTAATTTGAATTGGATTTGCCCCAGGTACATAGACCAGAACCAGGTTACTGATAGTGCAGCATCATTTGTATCAGTGGAATAATACAGCTTAATACTGCCTATAACTTGCAAATGTTTGTTTTCTGTAGATCAGCATATCTTAAATACTGCGTTCGCACTAAAGTTAAAAACGAAAGAATGTTTGTTCTTTGTTCTCTAGAACATGCTTCAGATTCTCTTTTGACTCTTTCAGTATAACTGCTTTGAAGTTTCAAAAATATTTCCAGTGTGTATCCAGATCAGCATGTCTTAGCATGCCACACAAAAAATATATTAGGAGTAGTTTAAACAAGTTCCTTCGACTTACACCTCCTTTAAATCTTACTTTACTCTTCCAATGAAAGGAGTATAACAGATGAACGAAGTTTAATCTATCTCTCTTCAACCTACTGCTGTACAAATATGTTGAACTACAGTTCCTATCATACCTAACCATCATTAAGACCGATGGTAGTTGTAGTTCAAAATATCTGAAGACATGTCTCTTCTGACTTGTTTTTAAACACTGATTGGCACTGAGTTAAACAAAAACAGGTGCCTAAGGAAGAGAGAATGAAAAAAGGAAAGGTCAGCTATGTTAAGTTATCCATTTTTCATCTTTTCTCTTACGTTGAAAACAATCATCTAGATTTGAAGCAAAGATTATTAAGCAGACTGTTTACATAATAAGAATTTTACAGATATCCTTTTAACCTATTTCAATGTTGCAAAGATTTCTGTGATTATAATAATTTTTCTGTAATATTCATTACATTACACTTGTTAAAATGTGTAAGTCTTTAAGGTGCACAAGTCACTGTGTTTTTACTGCAACAGAAAAATGCCGGTCTGGAAATTGACTAGAGTTACAATCCCTATGCACTTACTAATATAAGCCCCATTGTATAGTGAGATTCAGAGTGAATACACACAGAATTGTTTTGTAAATATTTCAGCTCCAAAAGCATAATAAACTCTGAAAAACATGGGAGGTATGTTACAAATTGATAAGGCCACATTTTCAGCCATTTCATCTAGCTCAAACCTAATTGATTTAATTTGGGAATGTGTAGGGATGAAGGTAATTGTTCTGTAGGAAATAGATTAGAAGCCCGACAGGATAGTAGCCACCACTTTATTTTTTTTTTTCCATAATGCACTGTTATGGGGTGCCTTTTCAACTTTGGTAAATGCAAAATGGTATACTCTCCTTTGCACTCATTGGGGCTACCATTACAGTGCTCAGAGATAGGATGTCAACAGAAAAAGCAGTTTTACAAAGTAAGCATATTGTTCCACCAGCAACTCTTTTTAATTGAAAGTTGTATTGTTAAGTTTGCTTCTAAAGCAAGAGAGCAGTGATGGAAGCTGAACTGTTAAAACTACAGTTATAGTGTGCAATTCCATGAAACCCTATTTTAAAACCCAAAATATTAGGGCAACAAGGGGGAGGACCTTCTCTGTTAGCCTCCAAATTATGGAATGATCTTCCTGCTTAGATTCACCTGGAACTAATTTTACCCTTCTTTCAGTGTAACCCTTACCCTAACCCTTTATTGACCCACCTCCCCACATCAGGCAGTATAGCAACATCACATTCTGGGTCTTGGATTCTTTGTTGGTCTGTTACAAAAACGGGGGTCATGGGTTGTGATACAGACTACAACTAAAAAACCTGAATGCAATTTTTAGAGTATCTTCACTAAATGCAGGTAGTTTCAATTCATCCAAATTTTCCACATTCATTCAGAAAGTTAGCCATGTTGGAGTAACAGAACTGGGTGTCAACCCAGGTGAGAGAAGCAAGAAGGGTGCTAGCAGGACAGCTGCTTCTCTGGTGGTCATGCCTTCCTTAGAGTTGCTGATCATTCTGTGTCTTACATGCTTCCCCCCTCCCCCCCCCCAAGTCTTTGCACAATGTGAAAGAAACATGTTCTTCAGCTATCCACCTTGATGATATACCATTTGGGCTCATCCTGATTCTTTGAGAAACTTCTTTCTGATACTGAATAATATCATTGTTTCCTTAGACATTTGTTCATCCTTCCTCCCACATCTTAGCAACATTCCCAAATTATTGAGTTTTTTATTTTTCACCTAGTAACTTCTGCCCAGAAATAAGTTTTTCCCCAAAGTTATTTTTCTGATCATTCATGTTCAGAAGCCAGTTTTATGATTCCACACTCAACACACACACACACCTATCTTTCCATTCTTCAGCCTTTTCCTTCTAGTAACTTTGCATGTTCCATTTGATAATTATCTTCCATTCAAACCTCAGGAACCCATTCACTCAGAAGGGAGTGATATATTTTCAATGAAATCCCTTTCTGATGTTTTATCTCTTTCATGAAAGACAGATCTCTTTGAACAATCTAATGAATGCCCTCCAAACTGAAGCATGCGAAAAAGACACCAAATCTGGTAACATAATGCTTCCCATCACCGCCACCCCTGAAGCAAGCAACATTTCTGTACATTTGTAACTTTGTAAAAAGGATATTACCCATCTCACTCACAGTTATCAAATTTCAATTTTGAGTATTGAGGTATTTCCCATAGAAATAATAATCAGTACACAACCTTAATAGTTATCAATTATTATAACAGTTTTCCACCTCTACAGAAAAAAATATTCTTCCATGCTTTTAAGTGTGTAAGTACTCTTGCTGCCTCCAGAAAAGTAGTTTAAAAGTACCCTAAATAAATAAATTGGAGTGTGAATTAAATAGGTTGCTGCTGTGTTGAACTTTGGGTTCACTGCAAGAGGAAGAAGGAGGGTATGAATATAATGTAATAATAAAAATAATAGCAAAAATAAAATGGATAAACCTTTCCCAAAAGAAAACGATTACACGCATTTAGTGAATTTAAAGTAATCTGGATGAAATAGAAAGTGATTTCTCTAAAGAAGTAATAAGAGAGAAATGTTTTCAGAGAAACATGCAGATCATTGCTCATAGCCTTGTCACTAGATCCTGTGTTTTCACAGCATTTTGGTACCCAGCATTACCAAGGCATTTACAGCGAAACAGTCCTTGCGTCTGGGAACCAAAAAGAGGTAACTGTTCTCCAGATAGCTATGCAGTATTTGTGCCCTTAACAGAGATCTGTTTAAAATAAAGAAACATATTGCTAGTCAGTGTGTATGCAACCAAGAGACAGAATAAATGGGCATATTTTATGGTAGGTAGGAAGTAAAAGCACAGAGGGAGACTTAAATAACTTCATGATTCCCACTGGCCTTAATGCATTCTCTCTGACCAGATTCCATGAAAACTGGGAGAAATAGAAAACAGATTAAAAGGCATTTCTATGACTGTCAAAATAAATTGATAGGGAAATACAATAACTGAGGTGAGAAAGATATATGTGGCAGATGGCAATTAGAGATTTTCAGAAGAAAGTCTCTGCTTCCATAAAACCCCAAAGAAATGAAAATGTGGTGGGTGGAAGAAGAGTCAGAAAACTGACGAGAAGAATCATTGTAAGGGTTCCCATAGCAGCAATATTGCCAGTAGTAAATAAATGCACTAGAGATGACTGCACAAAAATACTATAAAAATAAATCGCCAGCTTCTTTAAAATAGCTGGTCACTGCAACAAGATCCTCACATGATAGCCCAAAATCTTTGTTCCAAGCCTCTCTTGGTGTTTAATGGCCTTATGTTCTAGTCACTGTATGATGCTCATGTGTAATTGCAGAATAAATCAGAAACCAATAGTTTCTCCTACAAGGCTGAAGCAATATGTCACATGTCTAGGAACCAAATTCAAGTGTTTAATCACTAGCACGTGAGGCGGAAAAGTCTGATACAACATCTATTCACGGCTAGCCAAATAAAGTCTTATGTGCAACACACTGAAGCCATTCTACAAATGCAAGTCACACCACAGAGTTTGAACAGTTACTCTAGTTTTGGTTCATTTAAGGACATTACTTGAAGTTATTGTGTTTACCCTTAAAATCCTTAAGCATTTCAGTGCAGGATAGTTAAAGTAATGGCTCCTGCAATAAGATATTTAAGATCAGCAGGTGCATATTTTCTTCATACCTCATCAATTACTAAAGTCTGTCTGGTGGAGATCCAAGGCAAAGGCTTTCCTATCTTCACACCAGAGTCATGACATTCCTTGCCTAGGGAAACTGTCTCCTATCTGATATCCTGGTTGAAAAGGGGATAAGGGTTTGTAGGTCAGGAGAGTTGTGGGGATGCATGCTTAAGTGTTCAGATTAGTGAGACCTCCTGAGGTCTTTTTTCTCTTCTCTGCATATTCCATTTTTCTTGTGTGTTGTGTCTTTTTAACTTGTAAAACTACGGGAAGAATTATCTTGATTAGTTGATTATATGTAAGCCACTGGGGAAGTCTTTGTGGCTGAAGACTGACACTTAAAAACCTCAAATGCTGTAGTGCAGAGTATTCCTTTCAGGGTTTCAGGCAGCCATGCTCCTTCCATGATATTCCATTCCATCACTCCCTCTCATGTCAAATTCTTCTTTTTTTTTCCCCAACAGACACTCAACATATTCATTTCTTGGTGATATCTTTGGGGCAGGGTCCTCTCCTTAGTTATTTATTTATTTATTTATTTATTTATTTTTAAAAATACATGCCTGCAGACCTTGAGGTTTCCCCAAACTGACTGATAATGCTGCCTGCAGAATAGATGGTGCCATTTCAGCTACCAAATGAGTCATATGCAAAGGAAGAGCTCACTAGTGCTCCATAGAATGTGGTGGGGGGTTTTTTCTATTAAAGTTGTTGCAAACTTTCTAGAGCGTTATTTTGACTGAAAGGTGGAATAAAGATTTAAAGACCAGAAAAAGGTGGAACAAAGATTTAAATGAAAACTATACTGCAAGATTGCATAAGCCTCAGACTGACCTCCAGCTTTGAAAATGTCCATATATTATTATTATTATTATTATTATTATTATTATTATTATAACATTTCTATGCCGCCCCTTGCCGAAACCTCGGGGCGGCTTACAACATGATAAAATACATTGAAATACAACAGTACATAATAAATTACCATCAAATATAACAATACAAAAAATACATTGATTTACAAATACAAAATTAAAATTATCAGTATAAAATAAAAATATAGGAGGAGAAAGAGAAGGAAGAAGAAGTTGCCCAGGCCAGATCATATGTTTTAACAATTGAAATGATGTTTAAATAAAAAGGTCTTTACCTGGCGCCGAAAAACCAGTAACGACGGTGCCAGGCGGACCTCTTTGGGGAGTGAATTCCATAGGTTGGGCGCCACCGCAGAGAAAGCCCTCCTCCGGGTACTTACTCTCCTAATTTCTTTCATGGAGGGTTCCCGGAGAAGGGACTCTCCCGCAGATCTCAAAGGGCGGTCGGGCATATACGGACATATACAGTATGCCTGAGTACTTCTAGGCATTTCTAAAGTCAGCAAAAACACTCGACCCCAAAGTTTGCCTTTCTCACCTAGTTATAAAGAAGGAGAGAACGTAGCAGAGTACGCAGTGAATCAACTTTTGCTCTTTCCTCTGGGCCACATTTCATCATAGGCTTCTTTCTGCTTTAAGAACACAGCTGCCTATATCTGGTAGTTACAGCAAATCCTCAAGGAAACCCTACCTGACAGCAGCTGCTGCAAATGTTTGCTCCATGGTGCTTGCCTTTGCCAACAGGATCCGTGCATGATTGCCTATGCAGCAGACTACTCAAATTCAGTGCACATACATGTCATTCACATATAAGTCTGCACAAGATTTACACAGGTAGGGCTTAATCCAGCTTCTGCCTTCCATGAGCAGTTTGTGGAAGGGAGCCCCACACAATTAGGGGAAGATTCCTTCCCCTGCACCTGTTAAAGGTTTCCCTGCTCAACAGGTTTTCCTGACTTTCTGCACAGGTTTTTCAGGACAAGGGATTACAGTCTGAAAAAGAAGGCTAAAAAGTCTATTTCTGCTAGTGTAGTTGATCTATCTTGATCCAACCATAGCTGATCAATGCTTTAAGTGATGCTTCTAGTCTCTTCTCTGCTGAAAGTTTTAGCTAGTAACAGTTCATGGCCCTATCTGCTCACAATTCTTGGGTCCTGGTAGTTTTTCCAAAATTCTGATTTGTTGCAGTATTTATAAACATTCTAGAATATTTCAGCAGCTGAGGCAATGGGTAAAGAAATTTTTGTTCCAGTCCTCCCAAGCCAAATATCTCACAGACAATAGCTACAGTTTTCAAAGACTACAGCATTCATCTCAATATTTGCATTCATCATACTCATCTGATGTGGGGTAAAAAGGCAACAACATGGTGTACTGCAAATCTATATTTTCTGTTTTTAAATCTGATAGCATGCTCATCTCTGGATAACCACAGTAGGAATGCTGAAAGATTATACAAAACTTATTTCACAATAATATTTCATAATATATAAGATATGTAGCAATAATGAATAGTATCACAGATATGCAAATATGTGATATAGAACATTTTTGAGTATTTGAAACTATGGAAAAGCTTCACTGGAGAAAGGATAGTGTCCTTGAATATCAGGACTTTTCTATTTGTTCATGTGCTTTCCCACAATATATTTTGGGATGGTAGCTCCATGAGATTAAACACAGCAGGACTTCTAAATCCCTTGCTAGATATCTAAAATAAAAAAATATATTTTCTGGTAGCTGTCATATTTGAACTGGGCTGATGGGTAGCAAAAATAGCATTGTACAGTGATAGCAAACTGGAACATGATAAGCATCAAGGAAGATTTGCTAGCTACTTACTAAAAAATGCTGAAGGGTAAAAATAAACACAGATGTAGGGGGGTGGGAGAGAACAGGTTGCCAGAGAAAAGTGTACACACAAATCCTGAATAAAATTAAATAAGCTTTGCATTTGTACATGCCAGGAAACTAATTAGAAATGAAATTGCAAACCAATGATAGAAGTGGTAAGAACAGAGAATAAGAATGACTTGGTAAAGAAGATTATTGTCAGCTTTTTCTGATTAAATTATAATAGAAACTGTGGTATTGGTTGAATAAAACTTGTGGTAATTGGAAGTTTTACTATGGAATTTGTTTTCCTTCAGGAAAAGGAGTATGGAATTGAATAATAAGGCTAAGAGGAGGGCGCTATAGATTTTATGCAAGTCAGTATACATTATTCACACTACATTATATATTATAGAAATCTACAAACTGAATGGAAAAACAATTATTAAAACGATGAAATTAATTAAAGGCACAATGATAACTCACTTCTGCAGACTGACCCAATTAGCAAGTGCTAGAAACATGCATAAAACTAAAAAACCCCAAAGGCTGCAGCCTGTCTATTGATTTCCACAGAATACTCTCCTTAGAATTACTACATCCTAAGTGAGAGGTAATGCTAGTTGCTTAGGCCTGGGATAGGCTAGAAATGATAATCACTATCATTATCACCATTATCATTAAAATAGGCTGCCTCCAACAGTGTAAGAGCAAACTCCCCCATCCTTTCTTTCCCCTTGTACCACCCAAATCTGCTCCAAAAGTTCTCCCCCACCACCCAGAACTGAGGTACAAACACAATTGAAAACATCTTTCTGTTCCATCACTAGTGTCCATTCCATTGGTGGACAAACACAATTGAAAACATCTCAATAATTCCCAGCCTTTTCCAGTGCTGCATAAATTCCCTTCTCTACACTGTCTGTCCTACTAGAATGCCAAAGCACTGCACTGAGTGACCCATGCTGTCAAGGCCACAGCTGAATATTCTGACAGTCAGAAGCCCCAGTGTTTTCAACTCCAAAGCTCTTACGACCAGAGGAGAGCTGAAAGTTTCATTCTCCCAGACAAGAGATGAAAAAAATCAACCTGTACCATTTCAGGTTGTCAGTACTGGTTCACAGTTGAATCTGCTCTGTGTGTGTGTGTGCGTGCGCATGCATGCATGCATGCACATATACACAGAAAAAATAGATGTAAGGAACAAATGTTATTTGAGAGTTTGTCAGATTGATTTCATTATCTGTTAATATATTTGTCACAGTCTTAGTAGGTTTTTGATACTTTTATTGATATTGGAAACTGCCCAGAAAATCTTGTTAAAATACACCTCATCTCAGCATGGAAGACTGTGACTAGGTGGCCTGGATATGTGGCTCTTCAAATCTGCCATCCAGATTCTAGCAGGTGATGAGCAACCTTTATTTTATCTTTAAATCAGAATTGTATATGACAGCCCCGCAATAGAGGACGTCTTCAAACAGGGGACAGCCTGCAGGCAGCCTTCAGATTGAGGTCTGTCCTCTGTATAAGAAGACACATGACCACAGCTTATTCATTGATGGGATTCAGCCAACATGTAACCCATGCTCAAGAACGAGCTTAGATTAAGTGTGTGATGCCATAAAACCATGGTTTATCATGTTGTCTGAGCTTAAGAGATTAGGGTGAGATTAAAAAAGAAAAAACATGGTGAACAACCTACTGCTGATAGCACAATACATCTTGAGTTCTCTTCATGACTTGTTAGTTGCTAACAAGCCATAGCTTGTTAGTGCAACTTGATTCAGACAACACAATAGTCAACTTTTCAACAACAACCTATGGTTCATTGGCAATCCACACTCAACCCATACTCAGTGCTTGAGCGTATGTTGTCATGTTGTCTCAACCAAATTTGTGCAGATAAGTGAGTATAATTGCTGCTGCCTTTTGTGCCACTCTGTAGCACATTGTATATATTCTGCCATAAGGTAAGGTAGGTTTAAATGGCAGCATGTTTTTCTGCCATATGTTGTCAAAGGCAACACCTTATATGATATTCATCATTAAGCATCTGTCAATGTTTTTCATACTGTACTGTTGGGTAATAAACACGGCTTGAAGCTCAAATTTTTCATTTGAATCACATTTTTTAAAAATTCTCTCTTTCTCATCAACATTTGCCATATCCTAAGGAGTACCGATTACTAAAAATCAATAGCAAAAATGAAGGAGGAGGAGAGAGGAGAGGAGAGTAAATTTTACAAAATGTCATACATATTACAGCACCAAGAACAACATTTCTGGTACTAGGTTTCATGAGCAAATGAACAAAATGGATAGGTCCCCATTCCCAAAGGACTAATGAGATAAGAAAAGTAACAGAGAACAGGAAGGGAAAGGGAAAATTGGACAGAGATAAATGTGACTGGATATGCAGAACAAATCTCCCTGAGTTTTCCAAACAACTGCAGTTTCCTGGTCTTCTTCTGAGCACAGTTCAATGTGATTGTTTTGACCTTCAGTTTTATGGCTTAGGACTAACACACTGCTGACTTCCCCATGTACCCAGATCTTCAGAGGCCTTTCTGTGTTTATTCCTGACTAACCATAATAATATCCAAGTAAGACAGAAGAGCAAATATCAAAAACAAATAAAACCACAATAAAAAAGAATACATAAAAACATGGGAATCTTTTTTAAAGTGGCACATGGGAAAAAGCAGAAGGAACTGCAACTCACAGTCAGAGTGGTACAGTATCCAGCTGTCCAAGCAAGCACCAAATGTTCATGCTGATGTCCTTGGCTCAGTCCCTTGGCAGCCACTGCTATCCAAGACAACTGATTTGGCTGGCAAGGGTCCAGTGAAGCTGAAGCAGAGCCAGATCCTTAACCCGAAGCAGCCAGGTGTCAATGGAAGTCAGAAAAAGTGTTAAATCCAGCACCTCCCTATTCAGAATATTCCTTGTTCTATTGCAAAGCTGCCCCATCCTGTTGGATCCAGCATATCTCACAAGGTCTTACAACATCTGGACGAGATATATGGGAACACTGAAAAATATTTGCATAACACTCCTCAAGATGGAATGATCTACCTTCATCCCCCCACCTCTCCTTACAGGTAATAGGTTTGCCACCCAAACTGGAGTCCCTAAGTGCCAATAAAGTATTCATCCTCATCCACAGTGTGCTTGAGCACAAAAGCAGGGGGCATTTGGGGAGCATACAAACATTTTCCAGATGATAAGCTAATCTAAAGAAAGAAGGATCAACAGCTGCATAGCTATACAATGTGTCAGCAAAGGCAGAGAGGGGAAGAGGTCGAAAGTGAGGAAGAAGAGGAAGCATCGTGGAGGGAAATATGCCAAATGTTTTCCTATGACAGGCAAGGACTGTGTTATCTTAACAAAGCCAGGAAAGCAGTAGATTTGAAGATCCAGCGTTACCATGAACCATCTAATAACAAAAGTCTGACAATAAGTTATGATTTAGAATTACACAGTGCTTTTTTAGTAAAAAAAAAATAGGTGCCGGAACTCACGTCTTGGGGTCACACTTTTACACAATGGTCGCCACCGGCTGAGTCAGCGTGTGACCACACAACTGATCCCAAGCCGAGCAGCACCCTCACAATCAGCGCTGACAATCAGTGCCAACACACAAACAGCCCGCAGGCACTATGTTAATGATTCTGCTGCTGGTCTGCTACACTCAACAGGGTGATTCACAATTACTTGGAAAAATCCGTCAAAAAAAGGTGCCGGATCACTGTTCCAGCACGTTCTATGACAAAAGAAGCCCTGGAATTACAGAATATAAAATCAACAGTATCAAAGTAGGTTTTGAAGTCACCATAGTAGAAAAGAACTTGAACTTGATTGGCGCATTAGTGCGGCATCTTTTTTGACCTGACCCTTATGGAGATGCATATGACAAACTTGGGGGTTCAGTCAGCACCATCCTAGATGCCAAGCACATGTGCGCACACACACATACAGAAATAGTACAGTCTGACTGTTCAGCGCCTTTGACAAGTCAGCACTCACTGGCAATACTATACTATTTACTATTGCAACTGGACCATATTTCTCCTTGTATAGCCCTGTCCCTTACAGAATGTGTATGGAAATATACAAAGTTCTAACCCTGACCACATACAGATGATTACATTTCCTGCATCTGGCCTGTTTTTCCTCCATGGATCCAATTTTGCCCCATCCTTCTAGGCCTTCATCCCAAATTAACATAGCAAATTTATAAAACTGACTGCAGAATTTGCACGTATGTGATCTGGTGCAGCTTTCATCCTCTTTTGTTTATTTGCATTTTTTCCCGTCCAGTGTAGTGATCCACACAAGCACTTGTGTGCCTTGCTAACCATGGTGAAAATGAAAATAACCAGAGGGAACTGAAAGCTGTGACCAATTCTGTGGCAAATAGGGAGGCGCATCTGCAATGGTCTGTGAAAAACGGAATCTGGAAATAAAAAGACTTTACAGAAGTTGCAACTGCAAAAGGCATTTCCGTGAACATTATTTCAAAATTATGCAGAAAGTAAATAGGTAGATGGAATGGATCAGTGGTTGTGATCCATCTCCCCACCACCACCACCACAATGAACATTCAGTTGATGAAGTTGCAATCATTTCAAGTCCTAACATGGAAGAATGGTGGTTTGCTAGCATATTACTGTTATTCCTAAAATAAGACCTGGTAATTGGCCATCTCAAAATCTGAAGAAAAATTCAGATAGAATTTCATAAGCATCCCAGGTTTGCTATCGAGTCAGCCCTGATAATTCATGCTTTCAAAGCCGTCACATTAGCATTCTAAAGTAACTTTGCCCTCTCCTTGAATCTTCCTTCTACACAGTGTGAACATAATTGCAAGTTAAGGGACTCAAAATGTAACTTTTGAATTTCTTAAGCAAATCTATTAATAGATGCACTAGCCAAAGAATTAGATGTGGGTCAAGGCTAAGATGTGAACAGTTAACTAATTAGAAACAAGAACAAATTATAAGAAGCATTAATTAAAGGTTGCCCCAGATTAATACTCCGTAATCAATAGACTTTACTTGTTCATTTCTTTTGCTGTTGGGATTTTGTTTAGTTATCAGGGTAGAGAACCCTGATTTTGTTCTGGTTTCTTACTTGTCATAGCAAGTACAAAAATTTGAAATATGAGGGAAAGGATATGTGGATATCCTGGAGATTCCTTGACAGCCATAGCAGGTGGTACTGCGCGAAACATAGGGTCCTATTCCCTGGGCACTCTACTAGTGCCCCCTACAGGGGGAGGGGAGATGGCAGTTTTTATTCTAGATTTGGTCCTAGGGTTGAGGGAATGAGCCTCTGGGAGGAACAGTACCCTCTAGACCATTCCTGGAGAAAGTTCCACCCTTCACCTCAAAGTTAGCATGTTTCCCCATAGCTCTGGTTGGGTTGACCTCCAGTTGATGAAATCAGTAAATAATTTATTCTGTAAGCATGCTTGGTCTTGTCACCATGGGGAGTGTGTCTTTGACACTGCAGTGTGTGTGTGTATGTGTGCCTGAAAGCCAAAGAGAGATACATTCAAGCAGGTTTCCTCCTTCAGTTCCATAAAGACTTCTGACCCATAGAAATGCATTAATTCTGTTTTTATTTGAGTCAAACCCAGTTACCTCACTAAGCAATGCTTAAGCCTCCCCTCAAGGGCCCTGGGCTCCCTCTCCCCTCCACTATAATCTTTGGGACAGCTCTGATACATATACATAGGGCTAAAGACTTGTAGCTGAAAATTAAGATGGTGTTCCCCTTTCCCTGATGCATCCTCTCTGTGCTTTTTATGAGGCCAATTCAGCATCCTGATACCCCAGCAACACCCAAAGCACTGAACCTCAGGACTTATGCACTGAAAACATGCCCTTCATCTGTGATCTGGGTAGCTGAAACCTGATCCTTTCCATGTGGAACACCACCAAAGTGTTCTCCTGTCATTACCAAACCTATTGGAACCTGCAGCAGACTGGGAGCAATGAGCCATTCTGCAAGAGTATGTTGTGCCCTGAAGCAGCACTTCAGGCTTCTAAAAGCAGACTCAGAAAAGGGCAAACTGGAACAGTTCCTCCCTGCCCCACCCCGCAATCGCCCATGAATGGTTTGACCCATGAATACACTTACAATTTATCACAGTGCTAATATAACCATGGAACATTGAAATTGACTTGGATCTTTGGGAGAAGAGTTCAGGTTTAAGAACATCAGTTTAAAACAGGAATGGACAAAATTAAATATATTAACAGTTTGAAAGCATTTACAAATGTGATGTCTATTCCTAGTCTTCATTGTTTCTGCTGCTCTTTGGTGCTGAGGAACATCTAGTTTTTAAAGACATTTTATCTTCAGGAACTGTTCATTGCCTTTTCTTTCCTAATTCGCCTTTTCATGTTAAGTAGCAAATCTTAGTTACAACATAGATGCCACAAATAAGACTATTTTTCAGGTTTAGGTTAGGTTCATATGTCTTCAATATGGAAGTGTCTAATTAAAATAGCAATGTAAAATTATGAAGGAAAGTCTATGACAAAATATTTTCAAAGAATGAATTAGACACATGATGGTTTTATTAGTTAGCTAGCTGCAGCACAGAAACTTGCCATACAAATGCTTACGATGATCCAATGCCCTATAAATCAGTTTCCATTAATTAAATTCCAGAAGCATTATGAAGGCATTGAGCTACACTTTCCATTTTCTCAGATTGTCATGTGATGCTTCTTGGATCTACTCATATAGCAGAATGCAGTGAAGAAAATGAAGATTTAGAGCTGATTTGGTGGAACCCTTTCACAGTACAGTGGATCACGTGTTGAATACTTCACTGTTAAAAAAGGGAGGGAGGGAAACAACTCCTTTGATAAATGGTGTTGGAGAAGTCCAAATAAAGCCTCAAATAAAAGATATGCTTTCATATGTCTTACTCCTCCCTACTCAATGGGGCTAGAGCTTTTTGTCCAGCTCCATATGCCTGGGAAAGAAGGCTGTATTGGAGGCTCCATCATTCATCCATTTTCCTGCAAAGTGACTCATACATACACCAGAGGCTACATCATACCAAGTATCAATAGCAGAGAACACGTAATCTGTTCAGGAATGTTTGCGTGTGTCTTGAATTACCAGTTTAAGCTAACTGATACAGTCCTCTGCTGCTGTGCAGTGGAAAGTGAAACAAAGTTTCCTGCAAGCTCTTATGTGGAGAGAAGCAGCACTGAATAAGAGAATCTTATGTCCTAATGTAATCACCTTCCTCTGAATGGTTAAACCTGCACTTGGGACCTGTTATGATACATTCCACTCAACTGATTGCCTCATCATCGGTCACTCCATCACCATTTTTCGCTGTAACATTTTGCAGCATCCTTTCTGATGTCAGCCTTACGTTGTTCTGTTTGTACTCATATTGTCCTTGGTAAATGTACTCATTCATACCTCATAATCACCCAGAAAACTGTGTTGATGACCCACAACTTATAAAGATTCTGTATATGCTCTGGAAAGCTTGTAGTTGGTTCAGTATACTGACTATCTGACAGCGCTGTAGTATTTTTCTCTGTTAGAGGGGTTGCCTGGGTCTCCGGCCAACAAACTGTTGAAATTGAGCATAGCATCTTCCATGTGAATCCAAACGTACATTCTCCTGGTCCTGTGATTCCGAGATTTCTTGACAGTGGCACACCGAACTCTGGGCTGGAGCCT
This sequence comes from Varanus komodoensis, assembly GCF_004798865.1. NCBI lineage: Eukaryota > Metazoa > Chordata > Lepidosauria > Squamata > Varanidae > Varanus > Varanus komodoensis. The sequence goes on along the minus strand of NW_025335505.1, from coordinate 12,839,594 downwards.
CTCTCTAATATGGTTTCAGCTCCAGGCATGAGTGCTCTGAGCACCAGGTCCCCTGGTGGTCTGCACTGGGTCCCCATTAATTAATTTGTTAATTAAAGTAGTTTCTATACTGCCCACTAGCTGAAGCTCTCTGGATAATTCACAGAGCACTGCAGACAGTTTAAAACAGTTAGTCCCTGGCTCTGAATGATATTATCTTATATGAATAATGATTAGCATCTCCAGAACTCAACTCCTGTATCATTTTTCAAGAGTGCCAAGAAAGAGTAAGGCTTAGCAACACACTGCCACAGGCAGTTTTCTTAAATATGAATGGCATATAAGTCATGGAAATAAATATATTAATTCAGCAGATGTGAATTCTGGTCATCCAAATGCTAGGTCAAAATCTTTCATTTAAGCTACAGAACCAATGGTGTGCCCTCCTATACTCAGGTCACATGCCACATTTAAGGAATTCATTAGTAAAACATATGGTGTTTGATGAAAGCTATTATCAAGTGTTAATGCAATGATAAATCAAAAATGCAGTACCACTTGTGGAATGTTCAAGTGTCAGTTCATCGATCAAGTTTATTAGTAGTATGATACTTGTCTTTTCTTACAATAATAATAAAAGCTAATACTCAATCAATACTGAAACAATTGGAAGGCATCATAAAATAGCAAGGAGTGAAGATCAGATGAAAAATAGCCACAGTTCGAGCTTCTCAGTTACCAATAACTAGCAACTAAGACTGGAGTGCTGAGCTGCTTTCAGACCTAGGCCTGTATTTCACTTCAGAGAAGCTCTCAAAGGCACATTCCAGTGGTGGACAAAGTGGACATTATATGCATAGTTTTAGTTTAAAGCTATTGCTATAACTAAAGCACTTCAACCTTCTAGAATTGGGGTGAAAGGGAGGTGGAACTGTGCAAGCCACCAAATGGACTAGGCTTAGCCATTTGGAGGGCCAAGCTGTGACTCCAGGAAGGGAGGATTTGGATTTAATTGCTGACATTTTACAACCTTGCACTAATATTTAAGCAAAAGGAACACAAGTACTCCATAAGAATAATAATGCTTGACCATTGTTTTGTAATAGCAGATGCAAATCAACATATAACATGGAATAAAGGACTTTATCAAGTCAGTCAATAACTCACAGTTATACAGGTCAGTGACACACAAAAATCATACAAGAGAAGGAAATTCAGACTGACAATGTTAACTCTACTCTCTTTCCTGGTATTTAAACAACTAGAAATCAGTAGTCCAACTGACATCCTCCAATTCAGTGAAAATAGCCAGTCCTTTCTATATCTTATTTGAGAGGATGACTCAAGAATTTTCTTTCATTTTTTTTTTTTTGGAAGGAAGAACTGAACTATTCTCTTTGAACGTAAATGGATTAAACACACCCTCTAAGAGAAGGACCTTCTCTCACCTTCAAAAATTGAAGCTAGATATAATTTGTCTACAAGAAACACACATCAAGAAACAACGTAGCAAGCTTTTGGAATGTCCAAAACTCGGAAAATTATTTATATCTTTTGCTCATCAAAAGAGGTTTAGCATTATACATTAAGGAAAAATTAGACCCTAAACATATCTTAGCAGATTAAGATAGTAGAATCCTGTTGGTCGAAGTCACAATGAAACTCAAAAAGGTGCTTTTGGTGGTGATCTATGCTCCAAATGATCACCAGGAAGTGTTCTACCAAAAACTACATACTCTACTTTTGCAAATGGATTATCAAACTCTGTGCATAATCGGAGGCTTCAGCGCAATCATAGATTTAAAAAAATGACCATAAGAGTGAGACTAAGGAGAAGAAAGGTAGGAAGATACTTCCAAATTCTTGTTTTAATATATTTGAAGAATTCAGACTGGCAGATGCTTGGAGACACGAAAATTCAACTTCTGCTAAGTACACTTTCTACTTGAATAGACATTGGTTGTGGTCCAGAATTGATATGATTTGGATAATCCCAGATCTAGTTCCAGACTTGTTAGAAGCTGAAATATATGCACATGTCTGGGCAGATCATAATCCTGTAACCATGACACTGAAAGGGACGATAAAAACACCCAGATGAGTATTCAATAAATCTCTATTAAAAGATAAAAAGTTCAAAGAAGAAATAAACAAAGAAATGGTATTGTTTTTCCAAGTTAATAAACCTGAAGAAACCTCTTTGCAAAATGTTTGGGATACAGCTAAAGGCTATGTTAGAGGTCTGATAATAACGTATTCAGCAAAAATAAATAAAATGAGAAAGCAGGAACGATCTAAACTAGTAGAGGAATTGTGAAGCTTGAACAGGAGCTTCAGGAAACCCATCCAAAAAAGACCTTAAGACACAAATGAATATTCTAAAACACAAACTGAACCTCTTGGACACAAATGAACTTACCAAACAAATGAAATTGACTAAACAGAACTTTTTTTGAAAATGCTAACAAACCAGAGAGATGGTTAGCTTACAAACTAAAGAAGGAAAGAGAAAAGAGACTAATATAGAAATTGAAGGATGAAAAAGGACAACTGCAGGTACAAAGCACATTAATTAAGAAAATAGTGGAAGACTTTTTTGTAAAGCTGCACCAGAATAAAGAAATTCCAATTGAGAAAGTTAATGGGTATATTCAAAAGGGAAATTTACCAGTTAGTTGTTGAAGAAATATCAAAAAATATTAAATGAAGAAATAACAATGACAGAAGTAACTGAGGCAATCAAGAGACAAAAGAATGACAAAACCTTGGGCCCAGATGGGATACCAACAGAGTTCTACAAAGCTTTTGAAGGAATCCTGTCTATGCCTTTTAAGGATATATGTAACATGGTATTGATAGATGCTAAAATACCGAACACTTGGACTGAGGCAAATATTACCTTGATACCGAAAGATGATACGGACTTGACACATATCCAGAATTATAGACCTATATCACTTTGAAATGAGGATTACAAAATTTTTGCCTCTGTAATGGCAGAAAGATTGAAGAAGTATTTAACAGACTTTATACATCCAGATCAAGATGCTTTTTTACCTAAAAGACAAATGAGAAACAACATGAGAATTATTTTGGATATTTTAGAGTATTATGAGGTTCACTCTGAAAAACCAATGGCACTATTGCTTTTGGATGCAGAAAAGGCCTTTGATAATGTTAACTGGCAATTCATGAAACAGCAATTAGCACAAATTGAATCTGGCAAAAAAAATATTAATGCAATACTAAGCATTTCTCAAAAACAGACTGCTAGGATTCTAATTAATGGAGAACTTACAAATACTATAGGTATTCAAAAGGGCACAAGACAAGGATGTCCTTTATCACCATTGTTATTCATATTGATTTTAGAAGTGCTAAGTAGAAATATTAGAGAAGATATGGATATTAAAGACGCTAGAATTAGAGATGAAAGCTATAAACTGCAAGCATTTGCAGGCAATTTAGTTTTTATCATTGAGGAACTCTTGGTGACAATGTCTAAATTTCTACAAAAGATAGAGGAATATGGTGAAGTTACTGGGATGAAAATAAATAGAGAAAAGATGAAATTGTTAGTGAAAAATCTCACATTGGAGCAAAGAAAAACTTTGATGGAACAAGTAGAACTTCAAATTGTTAAAAAGGTTAAATATTTGGGAATTTTGCTTACAGCTAAATGTACCACATTGAAAGAAGATAATTATGATAAACTATTTAAGGAAATTAAGAGTGACCTGAAAAATGGGCTAATTTGCAACTATCTTTGTTGGAAAGAATAACAATAGTTAAAATGAATATATTACCAAAATTCTTATTTTTATTCCAAACAATTCCCAGAAAAATTCATAAAAAATTCTTTGATGATTTAAACACTCAAATTTCGAGATTTGTATGAGAAAAGAAGAAACCAAGGATTAAATTAAAAATGCTTCAGGAAGCCAAAGGAAATTGGGGTTTTGGTTTCCACAGTTGCAGAAATATAATTCACACATTGGATGAGTTCAGACTATATGACAAGCCATGGTTGGTTTTGGTCGGCATTTTGTCTGAACCCAGTCATGCTGCTTCAACATGGTAAAGTATGGTCTTTAGAAACCATGCTAAGAAACAATGGTTTGCTCTATGGTTCGTCCATACCACCATGGCTTGTTAGGTTATCTTAATGGCCGTAGAGTCCCCTGCAAAGAGCAGAAACAGCAGAAGTCACTCCAGTCAGCCATCCTCTATGTGTCAACCAATGAGGAAGAGGCAGGTAAGATAGGGAGTGGAGTGCCTTGGGACTGAAATTCAGGTGCAGTGGCTAATGGGATGCATGCTAACAGTGAGGGCTGAGCAAGAAGGATGGAAACCATCCTGCTAACCAGGTAGAGTCGCTTGTTGAGTTGTGTAAATCCAGCTGCTATGTCCAGTACACTGTCCCACTATCCAGAGCAGTTTTCTTCTCTATATCTGAATTTTACTAATTCCCTGCAAGAATCAGTTCATGAGCCTGACAACAACAGATACAGTCAGCAGCATGTAGACATGACCTATATATCCAACATGATTAATCAGATATTGCAACTTGTCTTTAAACTTGACACTTGTGACACCAGCACCTTCTAGAGCTTGCATCAAGATGGTATCACACTCTGCCTTATCTACAGCAGTTATCATAGCATCTGCTATGATGTGGACACCCTGGTGTCTCAAAAATTCTTGTAGTTCTGCTGCTGGAAGACCTTGCTAGTCAATTTGATGTCAGAAGGGAGTCTGTTGAAATGATATTGCCCACCTGTGGTATTGAACGTGCACAGTTCAACTCTACCTGCCAATAGTCATCTTTTGATCAAAGTTTCTTCCCTGTCGGCTTTCTGTGGGAATGTGAAAATGTTCATTCTTCACTGCTTTGCTAAACTCTCTGTGATCTATTAGAAGTGGTAGTAGTAATTTTGTTTCTATGCCTCCCAATCGCTGAAGTTCTTCTGGCAGATTACAACAGACACAATCTAGACATAGTTTGGTCAACATTCCCCTCTTTTGTGTGATCCCAAGGCTACAAAGCCATGCTTAGGGAATCTTCCCAAATGCTGGAATAACAGGGGTACTGCTGGGTCCATAGAAATGTGACACAGCCCTAGAAATCACCTTAGACTTTCAAAACCACCACTATATGCAGCGGAGATCATCTTTAGCAGTGGGCAACTGGTGTGAGATTTCATGACCATTCCTATCCAAGTTTAGCACCACACTTGCTGAGTGACCTAATAGTGCTTGATCTCCTTTGACAGTACTTAGAATATAAGCTGCTTCAAAAGCACCTTTCTTGCAAAGAGAGGTATAAATGCCCTTCTGGGAGTAATTCTGGCACTACCAAATGCAATTGGGATGACATCTGGTGTAGTTTCTTGCACCTTTTTTTTTACAATGGTCTAGCTATGCCTCTCCTCTTTACATCTGCACCAGTGACCCATTTGAAACAAGTGGCCTTTCTGGCAATAATAAACTCCTCACTCCGGGGAACTGCACTCTTGCATGTGCAGAGCTTGTAAACAAATAATTCAGGTCCTTGTCCTGGGGATGAGTTGCTAACTTAGCCCTAAGCAGTTTTGCAAAGCGATGTTTTCTTAAGTAGTTACATCAAAAAGCTCAATATATGGGGCAATTCTTGGAATTTTGCATGGTGTCACATTCATTTCAGACTTTGTCTTTTGCAGACAAGTTTGGAGAAAACTGTTGCTTTTCATATTCCTTGGGGTTGCTTTTGAGGTACCACATGTATTTAGTAGCTTTGACTATTGGTTGATATGGAAATTAAATAAGCAAATAAATTTGCTTCTCTACAAATCCAAGCACTTACAAGCACGTGATGGTGCTGCTCCAGCCCTGCAAGCATCTAGAGATTGAATCAAGGTCCAGTCATGCTCTCTTACCAGGCCAGTCCTCAACATGCCTGACTGCACTCCATGAACAATGCAGCTTTAATGACAGAGGTCCCCAAACTCACAAATCTGAGCCAGTAGTTTCAAATCAGTAATATGGGGCTCAGTGGTTTGCATTCCTTCTGGGTTCCAGTGAAAAGGAAGAAGTGATTTAGCTCAAACAACATGATAAACTAGGGTGGCTCATAAACCAGGGTGGTTTGTCCTGTGTAATGAACAAACAATCATATGACATAGAAGCCATCATGGCTTATCATGTTTTGTGATCCCAGTCACTGTACTGAATTACAGCCAGTTTCAAATTTGCTCATATTAACTGTGATCTGAAGTATACTGAAAACTTTCCTGGCCTCTTCTCCATCTACTTTCCTAAAGAGAGCACTCTGGATTATTTTCATACTTCGTAGCAGCACAAGTTATGCAGAATACTTGGAAGCCATACTTCCAGTTTTTCCTGTTCCTATCCACATTGCCCTGAAACTCCCTGGGAACAGTATTTCTGCCATCAGCATACTGCTGGGATATCAGTGGAGAACAGGCCAATTTCTGACACTCCATAGTATTCTTATATGGGTCTCATATGCAATTACTGAAGGGATGGCACAACTCTTTGCTGGCCATGCACCACAGCATATGCCTGGAGAACAGCTGAGAACTTTATTACACAGAGAGAAGAAACAACCAGCACTGCGATTCACAAACACCAGTGTGAATCAAAGGAGAAGAATGCAAAAGTCCTTCCTACCCACTGAGTTATGGGAGGAGCGATGACTTCTTTAATTCTTCACAGACCATGTGCCTCAAACATGATGTAAGAAAGGCATGAGGAACCTTAGGTCTGGATAAGGATGTAGATTAATCTTTACTGAGGCTGAGAATCTGATGAATTCCCTGGGCTTGGCTCCCTAAACTTTAGTCTGCTTTGTCAAGGCCCTGAGCCAGAGTTCCTGTTGGGTGCACCCAGTGGCCATGGGACATTCACCAGTAATTCATCTGTACTGCACAAGCAGTATCCTGTACATGCAATGTTCCACAGCATGTGAAGGAGCCTTTGTTTGTGCTGCTGCCCCTGATGGAAAGGAAGGTTATTCACAGAAGGCTGCTCAGGGATGGAGCCTCACGCAACTGCTGCCCAAGCATCTCTTCCATGCAATGTGCAGCGGTCTGTGCAGTGCTGAACCTGAAGAAGGTTGCCAAATGTTTGTAGAATTCTGCTTGGCTCTCTTTGAAAAACTGGCTCCAGCAACAGAGGAAATGGATGCTAGAGGAATGCATTCTGGAAGTTTAATTCCAACCTTAATCTGGGGGGTCAAATCCAGACATCTATGGTACTCTAGAAATCTGTACCTCCTTCCCTGGCCCCAGTCGTTTTCCCACAACCTCCGATCATTTGGTGGCTTTCCAGGTTTTGTACACAGTCTTTTTTTTCCATTCTGCCAAAAAGGTATGCATCTCCTAAAGCTTAGTTCCTGGCATTCTGGGTTTTTGTCTTATTTTTCTGTTTTCATACCACCCCTTTTGCCAAAGACCTTTTCAAAACTTTCCCACTCATCACCAACATAATGGCATTCTCTCTATAGAAGTGTGGCCAAACTTCACATGATCTACTTCTTTAAATAAATTGGAGAATAAAAATACATGAATTGGGCTCATATGAAGAATGTAATGCCCATGCCTCATTCTAGTTTTTTTTAAATCAATGTGGCATGTTTAACCTTCTACCACAGGCATTAAACCCAGTGCTAGATCCAGGTTTCTGAGGGTTCTTGAGCAGGACGTTCCATGAGCCTATGGAATCATATAAGGAATCATAAATGCATAATAAATTATTTGTGTGGAGAAGATTTACATTTCTAAAAGTGTAGCCTGCTCCCATCTGGTGTCCTCCTGGTGTTTTACCTAAAACTCCCAGCATTTCTAGTGAAAATTGGACATCCATCACTTGGAAGAGCAATGAGTTAGGGAAGGCTGGGAAACACTGTTACTTCTGAAACAAATATACTTATCAGTATATCAATAAATTATGAGTGTGGCATTTTCCTGTTGCTCTGAAGGTATAAAGGTTGGTATGTTAGGCAGTCTGTGATTAATTTTAAGTGACAAAGGAAGGAACGATTTCCACTAAGATTTGAATAAGTTTTCACTTCCTCTGGAACAGCGTGAGGCCTTCCCTGATTCAGATTTTTGACAAAGAATTTTGCTGCTACTGTTCATCTTGTTGAACGGAATGCAGGTTTGGTCCTTAAAGAAGTGTACCAAGTGCTGCATTTCCTTGGCACACAAAACTTTTTATGAAGCAGAAAAGGGTTGTACCTTTGTAGCTAGTCAACCCATCACATTTCCTCTGTAGGCCTTCTCAAACGCTGCTTCTAGGCTCTGAAACTTCCTGCCAAGTTGGCTCCCTTTATTATCCTTCCACCAGCAGGCAGCAATATTTTTATTCTGTCAGGCCTTTGACACATAAAATGCTTTGCTGCTGAAGAAATTGATTTAACTGATTGGATGCTATTTCTTGTTTTTGCTTCTTCAATTTATTTGTTTTTATGTATTAACTGAGATTGCTTTAAATCTGTGTTTGGCAATTGTTAGCAATCCTAAACAACATTTTAGGGAGACAGCTAAAACATGAATTAATTAATAACATTCCAGGTAGCACAGGAAATAAATGCAGTGCTTTTTCCTGTATTTACTCCTTTAACACTACACAAAGAATGGAAAAATAGGAATTTGGGGCTGAAGTACATTGCAACTCTACAGAGACATCGCATCATAAAAAATTAACTAAAGCTATACTTTAACTTGTATGTATTTAAAATCTTCAGCTATCCTCTCTCATTGCCTTGGAACCGGCCTAAGCTACCCACAAAAGAAAGAATCAATAGAGATCATTCAAAGATAGATTTCAATGTGGTCAAAGTACAGTATGCAAGGGCATCCTTTGACAACCTGCCTTTACTGTGATCTATTTCATAATGTGCTCTTTGATAAAGAGCTCCCACGCTATATTCTTGTGAGGAGATTGGCTGACACCATGCCCCCTTATGCTATGGCCATTTCCTCCCAGATCATAGAAAGGCCAGATCATACACCAGCTGACAAAGAAACCATGTATTTAAAGAGGTTGCATGAGGTCAGGGTAATTGAAATGCTTTTTTCAAACAACAAAAATGTCCATAAAAAGATATTCTATGTAAGCAGGACAAGAGCTGTATTGTGCATGATGCATTAAGATCATGCCTTTGAAACCCACATAAAAGCTTGCAAGATGTGAAAACAATCACAAAGTTGTGACTTTATAAACCAGTCAAATGTTATTAATTCAGACCTTATATTCATCATAGCTCCATTGGATATATATCAATGGAATGTGGGGTCAAATGTTACCCTTCATAGCTCCCACTGGCTTCTGCATGAACTATATGCACATAACTGAGTTCAGAAATTGAAACTTAGCAACCAGCACAAATCCCCTTTTCAGGATCAGATTTAACATCTGGAAAGTCAGCAGCCTGAAAGCAGCAGCAGTAGCAGCTATGGTCATGACTTTTCACAGACATAGTTGTTCAAAGGCGCAGACCTAAAGGCAATCTTACATCCATTAAAGGAGCTGTAAAGAAATCAAGTTGAACCTTTTTAATGGAAGCAGCCAAACACTAAAAACTGCTTTCTTGAGAGGTTAGCGAAATCCACAGCCAAGATAGAAAAACAGGTAACAAGGAGGCTTCTACAAGCCCCTGGAAACTGTATGGATCTATGACATCTTCTCAGGCTATAGCCTACTTAGGGTGGCCACTTGTGAGTCACCACTCATGACCAAAAAAAGAACACAAAAGAGAATGCCTATTTGCAAAACAGTTGCATATAGTGTCTTTGCTATATAGCATGGAAACTGTGACTGGGTGACTTGTGGATCTTGCACAGTCTGCTTTCTGGGTGCTAAACTATCAATAAGCCACTTCAAGACCCAGCTTTTTGATGGCCAGAACCTTTGGACTTCAGCTGAACTATCCATCCCCTAAAATAGAAGACTGCTTTCTGTAAAAGAGGACAGTTGGCCACCCACCATCTGAATTGGTCAATCTCTTGATTCCTCCATTCACACTCTTGAGAAAATATAATCTACAGCACAGCCAGTGTGGCGTATGCATAACTTCAGTGCTTCATGAGAACTGAGGGTAATATGCAGCCGCAGCACCACTGTATATTGGATTCATGTGTGCCAAGGTTATGACTCTTCATTCTGCCATATGTAATGCTTTCTGGCAGAAGCAGGATCACAGGGAAAGAAAGCAGCAAGTAGGTCTATCGAGAGGCCCACCAGTTTTAAAGAGGTCTACACACCCTTTTCCCACAGCCAAGTATGTTTACATAATGGTCCTGTGCAGTCCTTCCGAAGTGCTATTTTGACATCAATGGAAAGGTGGTCACAGACAAGATTGAAAAATTAAAAACATAGTGGCAGAGTCTCTTGATGCTCTTGCACTGTAGACTTTTCCAACAACCCTTGATACAAACATCCTGCCAAGTTCAGAAAACACAACAATCCCTCATGGGTTACAACCCTTGAATAAGCTCAGGTGGCTTAGTCATGAAACATAAGCTGCTCTGCAGAAATTTGACTAGGTCCATGGTGTACTACCATGCTGAGCAAACCCATGTTCAAGATCAAGCTCTGGGCTTTCAATGGATTGTTATTTCTTTATCTTTTGCCCATTGAACTAAGAAATACGACTACTGGGTTCATTCCTTTGGATTTGCTGGTGGATTTCTTTCTAGTCTTTAGCAGATGGGAATATGTCAGATCATCTGCCTTTGCATCTGAGGATGAAATGTTAAGGATTACTATCAAGATCATCAATATTAAATCCTACGTATGATGTGATTTGAAAGTTGATATTGAGATTTATTTAAACTTTTGCCAAATGTATATCAAATTCCTTGGGGAAAAATATTGTTCCATGATAATGATTTAATACACTCTGTTATAGAGTCAGTGATTACTTAAATCTCAAGAAGGACATGGGAAAACAACCAAGACTCAGAGAATAATTAAATATTGTTATTCTGCAATACTTAACAGATTTCTTTTGTGCTGCAATTTCATTTTTATTTTTTTATTTATTTATTTATTTTTGCTACTGTTACTTACCCACTTTTATTTAGCCTTATTATTCTTCCAAGAGCATATCAACATGGTGTGGATCTACAGCTTCACAAATTAGAACGGCTTTCTTGTCAGCTGGTCTTCATTTACCATTTTTCTTGGTAAAAATGTTTTCTCAGTAGAAATCATCTGATTATGCCTGAAGATTCATAGTTATTGTTATACCAGTGCCATCATATTTTTAAAAACTGCACTTATCTTTGTTTAGAACAATATGCAGAGACATACAACATTTTGACTCTACTTTTGAAGATAACTACAATTATCCATTGTGCTCTCTGTAGGCTTCATACACACTGTGCATTAGGCTTGGTCTTCAGAGAAACTCTAGTTGGTTAACATTGTCTTAAAGTGCCCTCTACTGTAACAGGAAAGTAGAACTTTTGAGTTTTCCTTGCTTTACACACTTGGAAGTTTGCTCATTTTCTTGGGATGTCTGGATTCATTCTCATAATGTTAAGTATCAACCTGACCTTTCACCTAGACTTCAAAAGAAACTGAAACTGAATTTGAAGAGGAGGGGTCAAAGGGATGTATATCAATTTTTCCTTCTATTACATTTCATTTCATGTGTTTCTGCCCTTTCTGGCACTTTCAATTGAAGTGCTGGAAATATGTGATTAACAGTCCGTTCTGGTTCCAGTGTGCAGACCCAAGAGGATTAACTTGGGTTGCAATGAAATGAACCTTCGGATGGTCTCCTTGCTCTGTGTACTCTGGAGCACATGCCTATGGTTCAAGTTTAAGTGAACCTTGAAATCAAATTATAGCTCAAAATTGACACTCTTTATATATCAAAATGTTGGTATGGCATCCAACCTACAGATTACACAATATTCATCAACATGCTTCTATGAAGATCTGGAGTTGCCTGTTGGAGCCATGTATTCTGAAGCATTTCTTAATTCTTGGTTAATTCTACAGGAATTCAGAAACAGGAGGTCAATTTGTTCTGCACCTAAACTCTCACCCTCCTTCCAAATATATACAAGTATTTTAAGTTTTCACAAGTATGTTGACTTTGGCATGACTAAATCTAAAACTAAAAATATAGCAATAAACAATGTATCATTATATACATTTTATCGAGCAGCCTTGGAGAGATCTGTTCAATCTCTACCTAAAGCATCATCATTAAACATACTTCACGGGATTTTTTGGAAGATTAGTAAAGATTATACTAGCAATCTGAATGTCTTATGTAACTTGATACCTACAAAAATTCAGAACACTGCGATTTCATTGCAGCCTTCTTGGCTTTTCTTTTTCTTCCACAACATACCTTACTGCATGTACTTTCCCATATCAAGAACAATATGCTGATACTCTTATTTCTATATCTTGTACTTTATCTCCTCCTGTGCACAAATATTCCTGAGAATATGACAACTCACTGATATCTTGGAAAAGCCGGATTTCTACCTGTGCCAAGCATTTACCTCTTCTTCCTAGAGAAACTTGCCCTCTCCACCTCTTCTTAGCCAGCTGCTTCCACCATTCCTCTTTAAATTTGCTATTTCTCTCTATAATGAGAACATGTAGCATTTATATAGTGCTTTGGAGTCTTCCAAGCACTTGATGCACATTATCTCAGTGAATCCTTATAGCAACTTACTGTTAAGGTAGGTTGGTACTATTAAGCCTAGACAGGCAGAACTAAGGTGGAAAGATGAGGCTTGCCTAAGCCCACCTAGAGCATTCAAGTGATTGGTGCCGAAATCAACTCGAGTTCACATCTCACTTCCTCAATGGGATTTATGCTAGGTCATTGTCTGTATTTTCCATTACTCAAGTGCTTCGCTTTCTTTTACCCTCAGATTCATGCCATAAAATAGTACAGCCTACACTGAGAGTGGAAATAGACAATAGTATACTGCTCCACCAAAAAAATAAAAATGGTATCATATAGAACCATTATTACCTAAAACAAATGCTGTCAATTATTTTGTTCACTAAGATCTCCAAGCCAGCAAGTTTTTCAGGAGGTTTTTAACTAATTTATATTTACTGAAAGTTTTTCATTTCTTTTTCTACCCTACTGCAGCACCACCATCACTAAAGAAGGTACTGCAAAAATGAAACAAAATAGATTGTTTTCAAAGGCCCTTTGTAAAGTAAAGCATGATGGTGGCTATAGGGAAAAGGGTCTTTTTGATCATGGCATCCTGGTTCTGAAATCGCCTCCTCAAGAGGTTCATCTGGGATCTTGATTATACCTTTTACAGCACCCCGTGAAAACCTTTTGATTTTCACAAATGTTTAAAATCTGTGCACTTGTATTTATTGTATTTATTTCATCATACTATTCATATACTGCTCCATTCCCCTAGGCTCTGCATTGCTTACAAGAAATTTAAACCAAGAATGAGTAATATTGACTAAGACAAGATATTAAATAAAACTGACATGAGAACTAATCTGGGAAAGCATGTTGGAAGAGATTCATTTTAACTCCTCCTTTAAAGGTGGGAATTTGGGAAATCAGACTCATCTTTCCAGGAGGACCATTCCGCAGTTTAGGAGCAACCACTGAAAAAGTCTACTGGGTAGTTGGTATTAATGTTACAGAAGCAAACATCAGAAGATTATCCCCAGAGGTGCTTAAAAGACCTACCATTACGAAGGAGCAGCAAGGGGCTGTGCGTGGCTTTGACTGCTTTCTACTTTACCCGAGCTGGTAGGACAACCAAAAGAAAAGGTAGTTACAAGACAATGTTTCCTCCTGCTCCTGCCAGCACCATATTGCCTGTTGCCCTGAAGCACCTGGATGGTTGTCCCCTTACACGTAATTCTGCAAGACCAAGAGGAGGCTCCTGGAGAACCAGGACAGATATTTCTCCTCTGCCATGAGGGTCTTCCTTTAGTCTGCTATATCCTCTTAGTGATGCCATGTATTATTCCTTGTTACCCCTTGCTGCTTTATTATTGCTCACTTGGTTGTTGATTTATTGAATTTCCATTTTGATGTAGTAAGTCATCCAGAGAACAGTGTTTTGGGTGGTATAAAGATATTGTAATAAAGATGCAGAAATGAACAAATAAAAGAGCCAAACACACAAAACCTGAAAAAGCAAATAAGGCAAGGGGAAGAAGGGAGTAAAGCAGTCAAGAAGGGGGCAGGCCATCACATACACATTCCTTTTGTTTAAAAAGTGTGTTTTTCTTTAATCTCTCATTGTTGCCTTGGGTCTAACAGATTTGCAGATTTTACAATACACAAACAAGGATTCATCATATGCAAGAGTCAGACAAAATGAATGAAGCTTCACCTTATGCAATGGCAGCGTATCACTGACTTCATCATCAGAACCCAGCATGGATCCTGGCTGAAGTTCCAGTGCCCCTCACACCTGACACCTTTTGGCACCTGGATTTACCAAGTACTATTGGCAGGCAGCTGAGAAGCGGCCATTTTATGTTGACCGCAAAATGATTCAGAAACTTATTGTGCCAGGGCAGTGTGGCTAATTACACTGGCAGGAACTCCACAGTTTCCCACCTCAGTCACCTCGCCATCAATGTAGTCATTAGCAGGCCCACAGATGATAGAGGGAAGGTCACTGGAGGACTCTGTCTTTCCAGGATGAGGTCTTTCTTGGAGATCATCTGCTCAATTACACTGCTCTCAACTCTTTCAAAAACTCTCCAGCTCTGAATGGATAATACAGAATAGACATACTTCAAATGTGCCTTTCCCTGCTTTATTTTACAATGGCTTCAATAGCTCTATGCTTGCTTCTGTGTTTAATCAATAAAAAAGAAAGGGTCACATCAATATTCATTTCCTTGTGTACAATTTATAATTACTAAATGTCTGATCCATCTCCTTGGACCACCCCACCCCCATCCCCGCCACAGCTTATCCTTCCAGGCAGCAAATGCTGTAGCCTCAAAAGATACAAATGGTTTGGTCCATTTAGAATTCATGTGACATTTTACTTGGGGGGGGGGGGGAGTGTCAGATGTTGTTTTCTCTGCTGCTGCCCTATAAATTATTCAACTTTCTGATTTGTCGGGTGGCTTTTCCATGTAGATAAGAAGTCACCTCTCGTTGACTGTGCAACATCACACAGTCTAAACAATCAAAAATGGTTCAAAACCAGCAGAATAAAAAAGGGTGAACTGACTGTGTGCTGCATTGTGTTATGACTACAAAACCAACACACTGAAGAACCTCTCTCACTGAACCTTGCGTGAAATTATTTATGAACAAAACTACTTGCTGTGATACGAGGTGCCATTCCAAGAAGCATTCTGACATTGCCCTTTTGTTAAAATAAGAACATGGCTATGGATTTCTGCCATGTGTGATGGAGGCACTTTCTTCTCTTGAATGTAATGGAAGTATCACATGGTGGATGCCAAAGTTAAGAAAAGAAGTAATTAGTTGACAAAGAAACCTGTCTTGAATTTCAGACATGCTTTTGATCACAAATGTGTATAAAACACCCCTAGGAGTCTCACTCACCTACAGAAGGAAGACAAATTTAAATCTGAGCTTGTAAACTATTTGTTACACTACAGCTTCATGAATGCAAGCCCGTAATTCCAAATGGTTTCATTAGTACAGAGGTAGGCAACTGAGTGCACTGAAGAATTATGGGAGTTGTGACTGTGATCTGACTTCCTCTGCACTGGTGTTTTAGGCTCCTTATAATGGACTTGGAAACAATTCCTGGTTCCATTTATAGAAGCAAAACAGAACAAAAAGATACACTTGTGCATTGTGATATCTTCTTTAAAATGAAAACCCGCAAGTGTGGACCTGCCAGAATATGCAATGCCAGCTTCAGTTCCAGCCAGTTCATACTCTTAAATGTCACCATGCTGTATGATTGCATATTCACATAAAATATAGACATATAAAGGTTTAAGAGCATGCATGTATTCCTACATAAAGGCTGAATACCTGCATGGGACATCAGTCACAGCAGCACCAACTACGATACCTGCCCTGAGTCCTTTTAAACCAATGCCCTGATCTTGATGAATGCCAAGAGACTGCCCCAGGAGCCACCATTTTAATTTCCCACAATCCCTCCTTGCAATGTTGCTTCTGAGAAATGTGGGAAATTTAAATGGTGGTTCCATCAGGGCATTGCTGCGGCTACCCAGCACAGTCCAGGCGGGGGGTGGGGGGGTCACTGACTTAGGAGGGTCTATGAGACAGACATACTCAGACGTCGAGATGCCCCAGACTCTCCAGCAAGTTTAGAAATGAAGAACTACCCTTTGCATTTCAGCACGGGAACCACTAGCTGATGGACAGCAAGTACATCAGTACTGTGAAGTGTGAAGCACTTGGAAGTAGTAAACATTCTGTATCACCCCTCATGATCCCTGTCTCAAATTAAGTCCTGGCTCTGCCTCTTGCATACTGCAGATCTTGTATAAACACCAAGGTCATAAGAAATATTAACATATGTAGAAGAAAATTAATGTAAGTTTGCAGAAACTGGAATGCTGTAAGGCAGCACTAGACTTCGGACTGACGGTCATGAAATGAAGAATAAATAGCATAATCAATCCCCTTTAACGGGGTAAACACTAAAGGTTTGGCCTTCATTTAAATTTCAATATCTGTGCAAAGCTTGACTGGCTATCAGAAAGATTTCAAAGAGGTAAGAAATCCAGAAGCATTTGTAGAGCCACCATGTGGAGAATACTTGACAGTGGCCATAAGGTTCCATAGTATGAGTTTCATAAATGCTGTAAGGTACAGAATCCATCTCAGCTTGATCGGTCATGGAAAATGGAGTTTTTAAGAGCCAGCAAAGGGCAACAGAGCTTTCATGGTGTAGTAGGTAAATGCATCACCTAGACCAGGTTTCAGCCTTTGACTGATTATGTCGAAAGTTTCAAGCACCACCTTCAGCCTTCAGTTCATCATGCACTTTGAAGCCATGAGTGAAGTCCAAGAAGCTTAATTTCTTCTTAATGCTGTCCTGAGAAAGTGCTGGGGGCTCCAAAATGAACAATCAAGAAAGCAACACAGTTGGGTGCCAGCAGACAAAATCATTGGACCATGTATGTGGCTGTTTTATGTTTTGTACACATCTATTAGTCAAGAGTTTTCCTGACTTCCTTGCACCTTTAAGCCCTTTTGGTAAGGAAGAAGACTTTCTTCAATCTTCTCAGTGTACTACAGTATAATATATGAAACCCTTCTAATTGGCTTATTTTATTTATTAATTATTTCTATACTGTCCAATAGTCAAAGATCTCTAGGTGGTTTACTACACACAAAAAACAATATAAAATACAGACAGCAATAAAAACATCATAGAAAGGTTACCATACAAAATTTAAAATTAGATTTTAAACAAATAAATAAAGATACAATAGCTTATAATAATTAAATCATAACCAAGCCCCAATATAATAGTAAACTAATTAAATACCCTGAGGTAGAGGGCAGTCTTAACCTAGCACCAAAAAGATGTTAAAGTGGTGCCAAATGGGTCTCAGTTGGGAGCTTGTTCCATATGTGGGGGGGCCACCATTGCAAAACCCCTTCTCCTAGAGGTGATAATTGGAGGCAGACCCCAGAACATGATCATAGAGCCTGGATAAAATTCATTGGTTACTGAGCTATGTTTATAGGTTTGGATGAGCACCATGAACTGGGCTTGGAAGAATATAGGCAGCCAATGCAAGTAGACCAGAATCAGGGTCATATGTTCTAACCATCTGTTCCCAGTTATTACTCTGGCACAAGCTGCAGCTCCTAATCTGAATTGTCTTCAAGCATAGCCCCATGTAGTATTCATCACAATAATCTACTTCAGAGGGCACCAAAACACAAATTACTGATACCAGGCTATCTCTGTTCAGATAGGAGCATAGCTGGGCTACCAACTGAAGAGGGTAGAGACAATTTGATGCTACTGAACCCACCTGAATTTCAAGTGACATAGATAGCTCAAGCAGCACCCCCAAACGATGAACCCGATGGGGAGTGCGAGCCCATGTAAAACAGGTTGAATTGTCTCCACCTGTTCAGAAGAACCACGCACTAACCATTTCTCAGTCATGTCTGGATTGAGCTCCAGCCTTCATCTATGTCTATTGTCACAGCCAGGCACCGGCTTAGTACATCCACAGCTTCTCTTCCAAAAAAGGCCTGATCTCATGGTTGGCAACGACCTTGATGCAGCTTCAAAATCTCCTGCCCTTTCTTTTATCATTCTGCTGCCCGCCCACCCCTCCAACTTCCGTGCCTTCTCTTCTGTGACTTCTTCAGGGTCTGATGACTCATGGCCCTGAAAAGCCAGCAAAGAGTGAGCACCTGAGCCACTCATTGCAAAGTGGAAAACATAATATCCAAATAACATTTGGTACTCATAAATTTCAGGTTACTGAGATCCACAAGTTCCACTTTTCACATGTTAAGAAGCAGAGGAAGAAAATTTTGTGCAAGGCAGTAACTTCTAACAAATAAAATGAACCAGAATATTTAGATTTAGTCAGATTAGATTCATTACACATTGGCACAGTGTGACTGGGCAGCTGTGTGCCATTACCTGTACTTCTCTAATATGCAACAGGAACATACCTTCTAAGATGGCATCTGTTGCCTCTTGTTTTTTCAAGGTACACGTATTTAAAACAATTAAAAGTTGTAAAACTTAATTTTAATGTGACAATTAATGGTGGAATCTTTATAGCCCAAATATCTTGAACTGATGACAGCAATGAAAATTACATTGCATTTATTGTCTTCCTTTTATAAGGAACCCAAAATTGATATCATTAGCCGAACCGAATAAATATTACACTCCTATTTTAACAGTCAGATAAATGAATGCATCTGAATAGCTTAAGAAGTCCACTTAGCTCCTGGAGCATTCATTCATTCTCATTATTTACTGAAAGGGTTGCAACTAATATTTAACATCCAGCATTGGAATCCTCTTTAAATTCTTCTGAGATGCCTTTACAGAGGAGTCTTTATCCTATGTTCTGAGACACTTTAAATAACTTCAGCTATGAAGCATGTCTCAAATGCATTGAAAGGTAGCTTGCTGTATTCTGTTTAATCTTCTTCCACAGTGACCTATTACTTGTGGCGTCTAACCCTGCCATGAATATTTTGATACAGGAAGCATGTGAGAATGGAGTCAGTAGCAAAGTTCATGTGAGCGGTCCTTATCCTCACACCACCACACTTTTTTCCCACCCTGCCATTTAACAAGCCCATTTGCAAAGTGTTAAGCACATTTCAGTTCAATCAATCCAATATAGTATGCTAGAATGTTAGTTATTTACAAGTGGTTTGAGCTAAGAGCTCAAAAAGATTAGCTTTGTGAATACCCCCTGCTGATTTCAGCCCATTACCTTTACTTAAAGCATTGCTAATGGCCTAGTGGAAGGAACACAGGTTGCTGAACATCAATAGCTGGTGTTCATTAGACTTTTGACTTCCCCAGGTTGTTCTGTAGTTGAAACTGAAGGTTCATACTCCGCATAACCATGTGGCACAGTCCATCTTGTCTGGATTGAGCTTCAGTTTATTGGCCCTCATCCAGCCCATTACCTCGGCCAGGCACCGGTTCAGCACAGCCACTGCCTCACCTGGATTGGTTGAAAAAGAGAGGGAGAGCTGGGTATCATCAGCATACTGATGATTCTGCAGCCCACACCTCTGGATGACCTCTCCAAGCGGTTTCATGTAAATGTTGAATAGCAAGGGGGACAGAATGGACCCCTGCAGTACTCCATGGCATAGCTGCCACGGTGCAGAGGTAAAGTCCCCCAGCATCACCTTCTGGAATCAACCGTCGAGGTAGGAGCAGAACCACTGCCAAGCAGTGCTTCCGACTCCCAACCCCCTTAGCCTATCCAGAAGGATACCATGGTCGATGGTATCGAAGGCCGCTGAGAGGCCCAGGAGAACCAACAGGGACGCACTCCCCCTGTCTCTCTCCCTGCACAGGTCATCATACAGGGCGACCAAGGCAGATTCAGAACCATACCTGGGTCTGAAGCCGGACTGAAATGGGTCCAGATAATCAGTCTCATCCAAGAGAGCTTAGAGTTGTCCCACCACCACCCGTTCCAACACCTTGCCCAAGAACGGGATGTTGGCCACCAGTCTATAATTGGCGGTCATCTCTGGATCCAGGGACACCTTCTTTAGGACCAGCCTGACCACTGCCTCCTTTAAAGGGGCAGGCACCCGGTCGTTCCTCAGAGAGGCATTGATGACCTCCAGGATCTAGGCACCAATCCCATGTTTGGCTTGGGACAGTAGCCACAACGGGCAAGGGTCCAGTAAACAGGTGGTGGTACGTACTTGTCCAAGAACCTTGTCCACATCATCAGGCCGCAATAACTGAAGCTCATCCAACAATATGTGACGAGACACCTCCCCTAAGGAATCTGAGTCACTAGTGGAGTCCAGCTTGTGACGAATCTGAGCAACTTTCTCCTTGAAGTGCTGGGCAAAGCTGTCACAGTGGGTTATCGAGGGTGGTACAGGATCTTTCTTAGGGCCTGGACGTACCAGCTCCTGTATCACCCAAAAAAGTTCTGCTGGATGGCACTGTGAGGAGGCAATGGAAGTGGAGAAGAATTTCTTCTTCGCCGCCCTCACCGCCAGAGCATAGGCTCTAACTCTTAAGTGTGTTCGATCAGATTGATCCCGAGATTTCCTCCACCTACGCTCTAGCCGTCCCCCAACCCACTTCATTGCCCATAATTCAGGTGCATACCAAGGAGATGAACAGGCTCTGCCCAGCAGGAAAGGACGCTTAGGAGCGATCGTACCAATAGCTCTGGCCATTTCCCCCATTCCACAGTTCAACCAGAGCATCAACAGGAGTGCCAGCTTTATCAACTGGAAACTCCTCCAGAGCTTTCAGGAATCCATCCGGATCCATCTGGCTCCAAGGGTGGACCAACACAATAGGGTCCACACCCTTACAGAGGGAAAGGCCACCATCAAGCTTGAACCTCACGAGGAAGTGGTCTGACCATGACAGGGGAGTCAGACACAAATTCCTCACCCTCAGATCACCCTCTTCCTGCCCTGTCAAGAAAACCAGGTCCAGCGTGTGTCCACATTCATGGGTCGGACGAGTGACATGTTGAGACATTCCCATGGCCATCATGGAGGCCATGAAGTCCTGAGCCGCACTGGTCAGAACAGTCTCGGCATGGAGATTGAAGTCCCCCAGAACCAGCATCCTGGAAGTCTTCAACACCAGGTCCGAGACGATCTCCGTCAGCTCAGGCAGGGAGTCTGATGGGCAGAAGGGTGCACGATACACCAGCAGAATCCCCAATCTGTCTTGGTCACCCAGTGCCAGGTAGAGGCACTCTAGACCCGGTCTCGAGAAGACAGGAAGCCCCGCAAGGGTAAATGAAGCCCGATGAACTAAAGCGACCCCCTCCCCCCCAGGCATGGCTGGTGCTGAACTAGATACCCGGGCAGACACAGTTGAGAGAGGGACACATCCCCCCCCACCCAGGTCTCTGTGATGCAGGCCAGGTCGGCCCCCTCATCCACAATCAGGTCGTGGATGAGGGATGTTTTATTATGGACCGACCCGGCATTAAGTAGCAGCAGCGTCAGGCCCGAGGGGCAGTTGATAAGCATATCCGGAACCTTCTGGCTGGAGGAATAACCAGAAGGTGGAACAGGTGTCAACCATCTGTCCCTCCTTCTTCTATGCCAACCCATTAAACCCCCAATGCCATAACTACCATTGCCCAAGACCGCCCCAATGGCTGCACCCATGCGCTTCCCAGGCAACCCCATGGAAGCAGCCAGGTGTGAATCCATTAAAACAAACAAAATCAAATCACATAAAAACAATAAAATCCTGCAACCACTCGATTACGGGAGCCCACTCACAAAGTCCATGGCCAGCCCAGTCTCTGCATGGCCTCAAATGGCCCCAAATGGTGTCACCACCCTTAGGCCGTCGCCCCTCAGCCGCCAGCCTGAGGCCGCTGGCCCTGGTCGCAGCTGGCAAGTTAAACATTCACCATAACATTCCAGATTGAGTTGCAAAACCATATATAAGAAAAAGAAGCCCTAAGCATAAGCTGGGGGAGGACAGGAGTAGAAGCAAGAGAGAATGTACTGCAGGATCAGATCAGGAGCACAATGGTGGTAATTGAAGATTTCCAGTGGTGGGCTTTTTCAGTAATTATTTCAGCTTGAAAAATAGTACTATATCACTCCCCAAACAAAAGCAGGTAATTTTCAGGCAGTCTACTTACCACTAATGCCTTTTGAAAATGTGACATTCTTATCAGTAGAATGAAGGATGCATGTTTTTCTCGTATCAGATAAGTGCATTTTTAGACACAAGTAGATAAGGAAGGAAATTATTGCTGACACTTTGATGAAACTAAATAATGTACAATATTTGCATGCTCGAAAAAGCCAGTACAGCATTATTAATTACTAGCTAAATAAAATATTATATCCATAATATGGTATTTTTTAGTTTTCTTGAAAGATGAAATATCACACCTTGAAAATCTGATTTATCGTTTTATAAGGAGCACAAATCACTAAACAAACTGCTTCTTACAAAATGGAAAAGCATTTTGCTCTCAGAATTTAAAGTAAGCAACCAAGGTTTGCTTTCCAATAAATAATGTTTGGCACTCCTAACCTGTTTATGCCCTTTCCTGCCCAATACCTCTGGGACAAGTAGTCAGCTACAGCTTATCCCACAAAGCTATCATTCCTTCAGAAAAATTGCATGAATGTGAAACATGGCCTTTTTTCCAATCAAAAACAGTTTGGAAAGGAAAGGGCATCCCTTTGAAAGAGTGTGCTTTTCAAAACCAGCCCATTTTCTGCAGCAAAACTATGCTAAGTAATTAAGGAGCTAACAAAGCTTATCACAATGTCAAATCATTGAGATATGTGCTACTTTAAAATATAAATTATGTCATGTTTATATGTAATAATGATCTAGCTGTCTTTCTGCATATAAGGAATAGGAATAAATTTTAAAGAGGAACTGCCCTAAAGGTGAAGTTTTTGTTTGAATTAACATACCTAAAAGCTCTACAAATTCCTGTGTAAAGATATATTAAAAAGGTTTCAGTGGCAAATA
Source organism: Varanus komodoensis (assembly GCF_004798865.1). Classification (NCBI taxonomy): domain Eukaryota; kingdom Metazoa; phylum Chordata; class Lepidosauria; order Squamata; family Varanidae; genus Varanus; species Varanus komodoensis. The sequence goes on along the minus strand of NW_025335505.1, from coordinate 12,816,447 downwards.
GTAAGGAACAGGCTGCATACACTTGTAGGGAGGGAGGGAGAGAAGAGAAAACCAATTCTTCAATCCAACTCATACCATAGAAACAATTCTTTAAATTGTATAGCAAAACAAACACATTTCTTAAGCCTTTAATCAATCTAAACTTCTGGCTATTTTCCAACTTAATTCAACAAGATGGGGAGCTCTCAAGAATAACAGCTATGTCTTAAGATGTATGAGGATGAAACACAAGATACAAGGCAACTGAATGCTATAAATAAAATGGTTTTGCCTTACTCTGCAGAGAAGATTCACTAACTCTGAAATTTAAAGTTGCTTTGGAAGTCTGACTTGCATGCCTGTAGCACCATTCTGCTGTTACATTACATATTTTAGCACTGAGGGACTTCGATCTTAGGACTAAACTTCCTGCTATGTTAAATATGAATTTGTTCTGTTTAGTATAAGCATGCCAAGCTACAACTCCATGCTTGGGTGGGCGGGCATTAAACTTTCACACCCAGCCACATTTACCTCAAAAAAATGCCACTCCACTACTATCCCTGCTACTTCTGTAGGGACTTTTTAAAAGTGGTGGGGGGGAGGGGACTCTTCTTTTTTTTTTAGCCCTCCATAGAGCAAAGGTTTAATTTGAAAGGGAAACTTAAACCTCCCTTACCCATGTGGTCTCCTTCATGGATCACTGCTTTGCTGGGGTGAAGGGGCTTGTGTAGAGCAATGAAACTATGAGCTATGCTGTGCAGGGCCACCCAAGATGGACAGGTCATAGAGGAGAGCTCTGACAAAAACTGATCCACTGGAGAAGGAAATGGCAATTCACTCCAGTATCCTTGCCATAAAAACCCAATGGACAGTATCAAAAGGCTAAAAGATATGATGCCAGAAGATGAGCTCCTCAGGTTGGAAGGAGATCAGTGTGCTATTGGGGAACGGTGGAGGGCTAGTACATGTAGCGCCAGAGAGAATGAAGCAACTGGTCAAAGCCGAAAGGACACTCAGTTGCAGATGTATCTGGTGGTGAAAGGAAAGTCTGATGCTGCAAAGATCTATATTCCATAGGAACCTGGAATGTAAGATCCCTGAATCAAGGCAAGCTGGATGTGGTCAAACATAAGATGACAAGACTGAATATCAACATCTTGGGAATCAGTGAACTAGAATGAACAGGAATTGGTGAATTTAATTCAAATGACCAACATATACACTAAAGCAGGCAACAATTCTTTAGAAGAAATGGAGTAACCTTCCTAGTCAATAAAAGAGTGGAACTGCAAAGTCAGTCCTAAAGGAAATAACCCTGATTGTTCTCTAGGAGGACAGATACTGAAGCTGATGCTCCAATACTTTGGCCACCTAATGAGAAGGAAGGACTCATTGGAGAAGACCCTGATGCTGGGAATGATTGAAGGCAAAAGGAGAAGGGGATAGCAGAGGTTGAGGTGGCTGGATGGTGGCACTGGTGCAGTATGCATGGGGTTGGGTTAACTCCAGGGGATGGTGGAGGACAGGAGAGCCTGGTGTGCTGCGGTCCATGGGGTCACAGAGAGTTGGACATGACTTTGCAACTGAAAACTCACGTACCCATGTGGTGGTCTCAATCCTTGCTGGGGTGCTGAATACAGTACAGTGATAAATTAGCTGCTAGGCTAATTTTACAACTATCTTCTAGGCTGGTTGTAAAATTAGCTGCACATGTCACATTTAACATAGCATGTGGTTTTGCCCTCACAAGACTGATTGGAAGAACCAACAGTCATTACAACCAGCCTAGAACAAGGAACCTCTGGCTCTGTGTATCATCCCTCCCCTGTGGCAAGCTAGCTGAACTGCATCCTGTAAAATCTCCTTTGTGGTGACATTATCTCAGGGACTGAACTGGCTATACCTGGAAATTCCAGGCTGGCCACTGGAACTTCCTGGGAAAGAATTCATATAAAAGGGTCTTGGACGTTGCTTGGGCAACAAGGACTAGATCTGTATTAGGAATTTTCACTGGCACTGTAATTCCCTGAGTGTCACACAGCATTCACATGAACCTGTTGCCCTCATGGTGCTTCTGGCATTATATTACAGATTCCCTCAAACCAATTATGTCATTACTTTGTGTGTATGTGTGTGTCCCTGTTACATGCATTGGTAGCCTGGAGAAGTGGCTTTAGTGGGCTGGCAGGAAGAGAAAGTGTTAGTGTCCTGTTGGTGCTTCAACAAAATGGCAGCAACTCAGAAATCCTTCAGTTGCTGTCCCACCACCACACACACGACTTCTCTCACCTTCTAACTTACCCAGTGAACTGGAGAGTGCAGCTGTTCTCCCCATCCCCTTCTCAAAAAATTGCTTGGAATTTCCCCTTGCTCAGTGAACAACTAGCTGAAAATGAGCCAAAACGCATGTCTGTCCAGAAATAAATAACATTCTCTTCAATGCCCTTATTCAGAAACAAATAATTTATTTCAGTGGTGCTTACCCTTGGTAGAGCCAGAATAGAAGAGGAGCTGCACTTCTTGTTTTGGGTGGACAGGAGCAAAGGTACTGATACTGCTGGCTGCACACCATGGGAGGTGGGAGTACAGCAGAAGCAACATCTGTCTTTTTAGATATTCAGCATGACTGCATTCATTGCTATGATCATGGCCTTGTGGGTTCCACTTGTTGACCTGTAATAGCAACCCAGCAGAATGCTGTTCAGACTGATCCCTGATCTGAGCCATCTTTGAAGCACATTTGCTAACCAAGGGACATTATGGCAATCCCAATTTTGGACCTTTCCTTAGGACTCCATTCCTGTGGTTGCCATTTTCCTGAAGATATCCAGTTTTTACTGCATCTAAGAATTTTGCAGATAACCATCCTTGATGTGAAAAATAAGATGCAGTGTGGTTTTCTGCAATGAATCACCTACTCCATATTTTTCACATTCTTTCAAGGCAACTGGTGCTGACTACTGAACTACTTTGCACCAAATCTACTCTTGGACAGTAGTTGCACAGCATGTTGCTGCCTGGAGTTGTGTAGCTTCAGATGGCAGAAGAGGCTGCTTTCAGTAGTCAACAAATTAGCAACCATATTATTAGTTGTGAAATCAGCAGCATTATCAGATGTCCCACCAGCTGCAAGGATCATTCCCTCAGAAAGGAAATTGTTTTCCAAAAGGGTATTTGGCAGTAGAATTGAAGTTGCTCTACTTTGAGTCTTACAGAATAAACACACTTGAATCAAAATGCAGTGTATCTGTCTGAATGTGCTAGGAATACAATTCAATTTGTCAGTAGATTGAACATTTGATATGAAAGAACAGTCACCTGCATCGGCAGCCTTGAATAAGGCCAAGCAATGCTGTTGGAACATGTCTGGGAGGAGTAGCCTCGAGTTAATATCCATTTTGAAGCTATTTTCTTGAATCTTTAACCTCTTTTATTTCATTAAACAATCTCTGCAACAAATTGCCAACTAGAACCTCCAGAGTTAAAAGATCAGCCCTATTTTCTGCAATAAATGAGTGCTTATCAGAAGACTCAAGAGAATCCAAATTAAAGAGATAAGTTGCAGTGTTAGAGCCATTTATCCCCATTTGGGGATCCCTTTCACTTGGGATCTTTCAACATAATTGAACCTTCTAGTCAAAGAGATAGGGAGAAAAGAGCCATTACATCAGTGAGGCAGTTTTCAAATAGGGACAGCATATTCTGAAACTGAAGGAAAAACACAAATTCCATATTTAAAGTCTAGATGAAAGGATTCCTGCATCAGTAGCAGTGGAAACCTTGGCCCATGAGGCCTTTTCACCTGACCCACAGAGATGTCTGTTGAGGCTGCTATGCCTCCCCAGACCCTGTTCCTCGACAAAGAGTAGGTGCATAGATCTGACTCCAGGGGACTCTGACTATCCTTGCTTCCAAAGTGAGTATAGCACCAACCTTCCATTGGTGGCATCCCATGGACCTTCCACTCATATACATCTATATTCAGAGCCTCCAGCAGCAAAGAAAGGCTTGCTCCTTCAGGCACGTTAAATCAGTGAGTCCCAAGGGAGCCAGCTTCATGCACTGCTCACCTCAGAGACAAAGGCCTTTGAGGCATATGGCGCTATTCTTAGGGGTTGATCCCAAAGAAACGAAGTCAAAGAAAGTGTGGATCAGCCTTCTCCAAAAAGTGCCCTTCAGGTCCCTTAGACTACAATTACCATCAGCCCTACTGAACATGCCCAATGATCAGAGTGATAGAAGCCAAACTATCTAGAGAGCATCAGGTTGGTGAAAACTGCAGTCTTGCCTGGGGAGTTAGACTCATTGGCTCTTGCTACTGTGGGTGAAGATTAAAGGCAAACATGAATTATAGAGGCATTGCCTAGCATCAGCAACATTAGGCAAAATGAGTTGGTGGATGGAACAATTAACCCATAGATTTTCACCAGCAGATGTGAAATTGATAGATCAGCCAACTGTGTAATAGTCAACGGAACATTTCTGTTACTGAAAATGCCTCTGACTGAAACATCAAGATAAACAAAACCTTTCATCTTGGTTCTAAAAAAATGGCATTGTGTGAAATCCTGGGGTAATTCTAATTAATCTGAAAAATGAAGCTAAACAAACTGAGCAGACATGGTTAATCAGGTTTTATTTTCCCATTTCCATTGTTTTCTATTAAGTCTTCCAGTTGCCCAAACTTAAGGAAACTAACTACAAAGTTCAGCTATGTAAATTCTGTCCTCTAGATTTGCATCTGGTCCTTCAGCTAGCCCTGTGATCAGGCCCAAGACCTTTGATTATTCATTATGTGCTCCATTGCTTTTTAACTAGAGAGGGAAGAAACCTTAACATTAGATCTTAGACAGTATTATGTCTGACAAGGGCAGTCTGTTAAGAAAAAACTTTTCAGAGTGAGAGTAACCAATATAAATACCACCAGTTCATTGACCAAAGCATTTTAGATTGATTTAGCTTAGAATCAATGGAACCAAGGAGGAGGAGGAGGAGTTGGGAGGAGGAATGAGAAAGTAAATGAAGCGGGAACCTCGACTGTAGGATAGACCATGTAGCCATTAATCACATCTGGACAGAATAATTCATGCCTAGTATGCTAAGATGTGAAATCAAAAGAGTCTATTGATTAAAAAGCAAAGGGATGCTTCGTTTGTTACCATCAAGCGCTGCCTGGGGCATTCTGGGAGCTGTAGGCCTTTTTTCAGCCTAAAGTTTCATAGGATTGTACTTTAATCCAGCCTGGCCATAACCTGAACAGTTAGTCAGCTCTTAACATGTATAAAGATTATTTCATATGCAGCACACAAGTACTTTTTGTGTATTCACCTAATAAGAAGCATGAGATGAGAGAAGATATTTGGTTTAATGGTTAGCATATTTACTTTTTCCTTATTCCTTATGAACTATCTGTTGTTTCTGGAAACCTTCACAGAACTAAATCATACTTTTTTCCATCCAGTGTTTAAAAAGCCCCGCTGGCTACCCAATAACATTGTGTAATGTTCTTCACTTCAGTCAATGAACTTTAACAGAAACCAATGCATTTTAACTGATTTTTTGTTTATCTCAAGAAGCACATTTTAATAAAATCAATGAATTCTTGCTGAAAGCCATAATGAATCCAGTGGAAAGAATGCATTGTTAGTGAAACTAATATACAGTTTTCTAATGTCTGTATGTATTAGCACAAGCATGATTACATATTTTAACTGGAACCAAAATTTTCTGTTGGGCAAACCCAAAGAAACCTTTTATTAGTTCTTCATGAAACCAATGCAATTTTGCTTCAGCTATACTCTGGAGAACACACTGTCTGTAAATTTATATTTTCAAGATTATCAGGAATCAAGTAATGCTGTGAAGTGCATCATTTAGCTTGTACATCCAAAAGTAGTTTAACAGAAAAGGTTTGGAACACCTGTTAGATAGTAATATATTATCTGTGCTTCCACACAGATTTGAATCTACTTATTAGATAACTTTATCAATCAGCACTTGCCCAAATGGGCGTTTGTTTTCACTTCATGGGGAAATATTACCACATCTCTTTTGCCCTTCTGAAGAGAACCTGGGCTGTTTCCACAAGCACAACTTATATTCCTAGCCAGTCTTTCTGAGCCATGCAGTGTGAGTAAGGAAGACATGAAAACATCCTCCATATGCACTTATGTAAGGCTAGTCCACTCTGGAAATGAATGCTATCAAGTGGCCTCCATCCCTGTAGTACAGAGTCACTGCTATTATCCACTGTCCTATTGATATACCAGTGAAACTATGAAACAACAATTTTGTAGTACATTTTCCATACAAATGGGTTTCAACTGTCCTCTTTCCATTACTTGCAAAGAATCTGAGATAAATGGAGTGGAAGGATAGAGATCTGATGCTCAACTTTTGACAGGAGAATTAAGTGTGCTTTCACAATAGCCATTGCTCACACACTTTCTACACTCGCTGTTTCCAGACTTCCTCCATTTTGTGTTCAGTTTCATTTTGTTTCTCAGGTCCCATTTTGTTATCTATGGCTGCTGTCCTGGCAAGGGCTGGCAACTCAAGGCATGGATCCTGTAGTGACCAAGCCAGCCTTAATCCTCCATTGAAATAAAAGAGAAAGCATCCAAACCTCCATGTGTCCTACACTGCGGAACTCTCATACATGCTAAAGCCAATCTTCCCAACATCCTAATGTCGTTTGGGGAATTGCCAAATTAACAATACCAAAGTGCCCAGAGCAGCTTCCACCTAGCACTAAACACACCCATCGAGTTATTTTATTCCCACTGTCAGAAAAAGGTTTGGGTATCTCCACCCTTTTGGTTTCTTGGAAAATCACTTTCAGCAAGCATTCTCATGTTTGCTTTCTAACACTATAATTGCATTTGTATCCCAGGATTAAGTGCTCTTTGAAGCAAGTCCTCAAAGACAGACACTCTGCTGCTGGAAGTTCCCAGCTTGGTGCCCATTCTTGCAGATAAATAGGTGTAAACTAGAGATAAAACAAGTACTGCTTAACCCACTGAGAGACCTGGAGCATGGGAGGATCATTAGTAGCTGAGGTTACCAAAAGACAAGCAGGAAAGAATAAAATGAACACGGCAGAGCTTTTACTGGGCAGGAACGTGTGACCCAGGAGCAGTTGCTTAGGTGCTCTTCATTTTTCAGTAAATTGCTGTCCTTCTGGGTTAATTTTCAAAGCCTCATCTTTGCTTCTCCCCCTGGTGACCTTCTAAAGAAGTGCCTTGTTCAAGCCAAAGACCCAAGGTTTGCCACACTGTTTCCTTTTTTTATAATAGTTTGGATAGTTGGGATGGGTAGTTGGGGACAGGGTAAATCATGCTAGTTTCTAGGCCACCCGGCCAGGCTGACGTCTGTCTTTCTTCTGATGGAAGAGGAAGAGGTTTCCCATGTGCTAGACTAAATTCACATATTATCCATTGCCTTTGAGAAGTTTTGCTCTACACAGAGAAAATAAGTTCTAAAAAATGTAGAGATTCTTGTCCCAAGAAAGCATCGTAAGACCACATTGAACCTTAACTATAATATTTGGATCTTGAACTTTTTAGACACTGTAGAACTGTCCTTCCCTTCCCCTTCCACTGGTTCTCCTACCAAAAAAATGGTTGCCAAGGTGCCATTGATACAACTTAATATAGCCCAAATCAAGACTGACAGTGTCTTGATAATGATGCAATCAACTGGTTATGCTTTCCATATATGTGTGTGGAAAAAATACCGAACGAAAAGTAGTATTTTGTGTGTCTCCCCACCCCCTCAAATCAACCTGTGTGCCTTTTTCTTTTGTTTAAAAAAATTGGCGAAGTGATGATTAATATGTAGATGCGATTGAGTTAAAAAAAGGTAAAATCTTAACAGGAAAATAAATAGTACAATTAAAAGTGCTAGGATAGAAAAAGGTTAATTGGATTCCTAACGCCACCACTCCAGGATAGTTTTCTTCAAGTGCAATAGGTTGGCTTCACATTGGAGTAATTGATCTGGTTCCAAAATGCATAAGCATTGGTTTCCAAAGGATCAAAAAGACAAATAGCAGCAAAACCAAAGCACTGCAGAGGTATCAGATTTTACCTGCCTTCATTATATAGCCCCCTCTGGCATTTCTCTTGTAATGAGCTCCTCATATGGTGTTTCGTAACTGAATTTTAGTTTTGTTAAAAAGTGCTTTATTTTGCCAAATTGATTCAGCTGACTTTTGTGACAAAGAGCCATGAGGTGCTTCGAAGTACCACGCTCAGCATGCCATCATCTCTTGGAGATACTGAAAAACAGCCATAATTTTCTCATCTTTACTTTCTCTTTCTTTTTTTCAAGAAATGATACTTTTGGCAATCGTAATATGTGTTTTCCACTAAATTAACGTATTTTTATTCTGCATCATCTTTCTGACTCATAGGTGAGATTTTAATTCCTAGAGAAATTGTACTAGGGATTCTAACCATCACCCTAATTTTACTTCATGCTTCCATTAATTTCCTTGTAAATAGACCCAAACAGAATAATTTCATTTCTTAAGAAAACTACATGATGTATAAAACAAGATATGGAATGTTCCAGATCACAAACAGTTCACCAATCTCAGCCTTCGTATACATTTCTATGTAGTCAATGCTTACTAGCCCAGTGAAATACAGTTATGTTATTCTGTCAAACTGTTGCCAAATACAAGAAGATACAACAAGGACATGTTTGTTAATATAAACAAAAATGAGATGGAGTTTGTTTACACACACACACACACACACACACACACACACACACTTTAACTAGTTTAGCTCCTTTGGACTATTTGATGTCCGAGTCTCTTCAATAAGTCTAGATAAATTTAGCCACTTGCTAATCATTTCAGGGGACTGCAGGTGGCACAGTGGTTTAAACCGCTGTGCTGCTGGGCTGGTTGATCGAAAGGTCACCTGTTCAAATCTGCACAATGGAATGAGTTCCTGTTGCTCTGTCCCAGCTCCTGCCAACCTTGCAGTTCGAAAGCATAAAAATGCAAGTAGATAAAAAGGTACCACTTCGGTGGGCAGGTAACAGAGTTCTGTGCACTTCGGTGTTTAGTCATGCTGGCCACATGACCACGGAGATGGTCTGCGGACAAATGCTGGCTCCCTCAGCTAGGAAACAGAGATGAGAACTGCCCCTAGAATCAGGCATGACTGGACGTAATGTCAAGGGGAAACCTTTACCGAATCATTTCAGAACTCTCTTAAAAGTATATTAACATAACAACATGGATTCTTTACCCCTGAATACTTTACCCCTAAATATAATTTAACCCCAAATACAATCCAAATAAGTGTGCTTACATCAAAGATACTAAACATAATTCAAACAATTAAAACATGTTTGCGATGAATCTCAAAGTAAAATGGCTGCTCATGTTCAGGTGAATGAGCAAGGCTAAGAGCATACAATCCTGGGAATGAAGATAGCAAAGAAGAACAACAACCTGTATTGCATCCTCAAGCACCCATCCAGCTGAGCTTTTCTGCAGTTTTCTGCTGACTTTCATCTAAGCCAGTGAATCAGTATTGAAAGCCCTGGAGGTCTGCTGTAAAGAGTTTGCATGACACTTCAAGTATGAAATCACTCACCTTCATGCTAATTTGAACCCCACTATTAATGCAGTGTCTGTGGAGCTGTTCAAGGGCATCATCTTATTATGTATCATGGGATGAATTTTAGTTTGGGAATATGTTTCCAACACAAAGAACATGTGGTCACCATATGTAAAATGGCAGCCCTGAAACCTGAAGGATGAAAGGGGAGTGCAGTGGTCTCAGAATGGCCAAGAAAGGTCTTGTGCTTGTTTGATGTTAGCTCAAATCATCCCCAATGTTGGAACAAGATGCAGGAACTGTAGATAAGCCTTTTTACTACTCTTATTTATTGCTGTTAACTTTTTTCATGTAAAGACATGGCCTGGTTTAATCCAGGTTATGAGGTCTCTATCTTTTTTTAACCAGCTGTGGTATTTGGGTGCCTATACACTACATGGTGTTACAGTGTGACCACTCAGAACTTTTTGGCTATTGGATGGCACAGAAATGTAATAAATAATTGATGGATTAGCAGGGAAACTTCTGCCAGTTTTGACTTTTCCTGTCATCTTGGTAATATGATTGACCTCTTTTGGATGCACTCAAAAGAAAAGAAGGATCTGGCCTGCAAATAGAAAACCTATGGAATAAAAAGCCTTGAAAGATTATTTAAGTATTCATCACACAATAGCTGAAGTTCTCTGGATGGTGCACAACAATTTGGAAAAATAATAAAATACCACACAGGAACAGTAAAATTGTAAAAATTAATCAAAATTTAGGAAGATTTTTTTAAACATTTGAAGAATTAAATATATTAGGTAAACTAGAGAACAGCAGGAATAAGTCTCCAAATCCATTAAAGCCTTTAAATGCCATTAAATGACATGACATAGAGGGCAGTCTTAATCTGGCACAAGAAAGATGGCAGAGTTGGCACCAGGAAGACCTTAATGAGGAGCATGAGCTTCAATCAAGAGGTGCCACTGAGAAAGCCCTCTTCCTTGTGGCCATCAATAAGGCCTCCCTTGGTGGTGGCTTTTAGAGGAAGGCCTCAGAAGTTGAGCATAGTGTGGGGTAAGAGAAAAGGACTTGAATTCACAGGTGGTTTGAACTAAGTGAACACTAAGTGAGATATAGAAAGAAAGGCAAGCTCTGGACCATTCAGTTCAATGAAAAAGTTACAATGAAAATGGGGAAGTTTCAAGGAACTAGAGACAGAAAGAGGCAGAATTTAACAAGTAGATTCAAATTAACTAGTCACTGCAGAAGACATAGATCTTGATTTCAATGGAAATAAGTATTTCCATGCTGATCACTGATATTTAAGGAGCTAATGTAAATAGAAAATAAAATGAAACTCTCCCTCTCCTTCAATATTTGCCATTTCCTATCATGTTCCATGCTACTTTCTTCCGCATGAAAATGAAACGATGCTTGAAATGCATAAGTGTTCCTTGGTATAATGTTGTCTGTGTGCACTGTGGGCTCAGTAAATTTTTCTCTCTAGTGACAAACAAATCAATGGTTTTATTTTGCTGGTGGCATGCCTGGCAGAATTCATGTTATTTCAGATGTCACTGTCTTTTTAAACAGACTGCACTGATCCAGTCTGTTCAAGATTTTTTAATATTATCCTCCCACCCATGTTTTGAAGAATTTATTGTATACATGCATGCATGCACACACATTATCAGTGTTACACTCAGACACACACAAGAATACAAAATGTCCAAAGTTGAAAGCACTGCTTCTAACAACTATAGCTCCCTCCTTTGGTCAACCTGCGTCTGATGTGAAGTGATAGGCACATATCCTTGACATATTAACTGCAGTTCTTGTTAGTCACATTTTGTTTGCCTTTCCAATTTAGATCCAGCTATCTGGAGCACCAGTCTGAAAGTAGAAGAGATAGAATGGATGAGCCATTGTCTGTAACCCCAATTACTGGTTCATATCAGTGCAAGCTGAGCAGTGTACCTTGTACATCACCCTGAGAATAAAGGCAGTTCATGCCAGGGTTGCACAATCCTAGCTAATGTCAAAAGTTAGAAGAAAAGGCTTCAGCCTACAATATGTGTGTGAGAGGCAGAGGGAGAGGATGGCACACCAATTCTGATGTAATGGAATCTGCATTATTCTGAATAGCGTTCTTATTCTTACATTTGTTTTGCTTTTAATTTGTAATACTTATGTACCACTTCATAAGATAACATATTGAAGCTGTTATATATGGAAGCCAGGTATGGGTCTTCCATTGCAAACATGGCTGGTGCTCTGTGATGCACATGAAGCATGCACACATCTGTATGACAGCAATTGACCAAACTGAATGAATGGAAAAGAAGGCCACTGAAGTGTGTGTGTGTGTGTGTGTGTGTGTGCGTGTGTGGATCCTTTCCTGTACTCATAGCTGCATGAATATGCTGATGGAGCAGGTATTCAATTATTTACAAAATCCATATTTTATTTCAGAATTGCAATAATCACTACAGGTCTTCTTGACATCTTTTTCTCTCAAATGGGTTTTTTTGTTCTTCTTGCTTACACATCTTCTCAGTTGTACTTTAATATTTATTGCTAATTAATGAATAATTGTAATGAATAATTAAGGGGAAAATCACAAGTTTGACCTGCTAACGAGTTCCACCCTCCCTGTCCCTACATTCCACAGCTAGGAAAGATGTAGTTAGTACTGCAAAATATCACTCCCTTTGGCTTTCTGCATTTGGGGTTTATAAGAGATCTTTTATTCAGTACAAAAGCAGCAAAACAGTATTTGCTACAATACAAAAACAAAAGCACTTATTGGGAGAGTTAATTTCCTTGATTTTTAAAAAGCATTTAAGCAACTATAGCCCAAGAGTGACATCAAGTGGTTGCTTATATTTCTCTAAGCAACTCTCAGTTTGGAGGCACATTTTCTTTCCTCCTTAGAACCCTTAAGAAGAGTTTTGTTTTCAGCTTGTTGACTTCATAACTTAGTGAAGGGCAATATAGTGTATCTTTGCTGGTCCAAGGTACTCCATTGTTCCTAACTACATTTGAGCCTGAAAAACCCAGTAAATTTATAGGTGTGTGGAAGGTAAGTTGAAAAAGCATAATTTGTGACTTTTCAAATCATTGCAAAATTATGTGTGTGATGGAGATAGCAGATAGAAAGATGTTTTTCTTATTATTTCATAATACTAGAACACATTGCAGATACCCCAAGATATGATTTGTTGGAGATTCAGGACAGATACAAGGAAGAACTTCTTCACAGAGTGCACAATTAAATCATGGAATTGATTTCTATGAGATGTAAGTGACAGGAACCAATTCCAGATAGCTTTACAAGGGTACTGGACAAATTCATGGAGAAGAAGTCTTTCAATAGTTACCATTCCTGATTCCTACATGCTCCTTCCATTATCAAAGGCAGTATAACTATGTTTGTCAGTTATGGAATAACAAGGGTGGAAGGTCCAGCTCATGTCATGCTGGACAGTTTCCTATGGGTTGGCCACTGTATCAAAAGAATGCTAGACTAGATAGATTCTTAGTCTGATCCAGCAAAGCTCTTATATTCTTAACACAATCATAGGAAATGTCTGTTAGGGCATTAGCCTAAGATTCCATTTACTCACTGTGGAACCTAATCTTAACTCTGACATTAAACTAGCAAATTTGTGTTTTTGTTTTTTTAAACACTGATTATCACTGAAAATCACTAAAAATGTTAAAGAATTAGATAGAAAATTACATTTAGGAAATTACAACATCTTTTAGTTCTCCCTGCTTTCTATGGATTTATCAAACACACACACACACAATGTTTTTTTATGGTGCCTTGTATTTATTTATTTTGCATGTTAATGAAGACTCTTTGGCTAACTTTTTACTAAAAGATTTGATTTGCTTTGGACACATAAAAGCTTACACTGTAAAGGTTTTTATCTTTCTGGAAACCTGACATAACATTTAAATCTGCTCAGCACATTTTTAGCAGGTTATGAAGTCCAGAATTAGGTAAGGGTATCCACACAACAGACAGCATAAACTTCAAATATTCTGAGCCATGTGAGCAGTTTTCCAATATATCACTTCGACTCTAAATTATGAAAAACTTGCTATAAGGAATATATATCAAGGTTTCAACCATTTTCAGTTAATGGTCAAATCAAAACCCATTTTGTTTCTTTCTAAGCCTTTTGCAAGATCAATGGGTGGCATTCCATATTTATGTTTCAAGTGTAAGAAAGCCAAATGGGGTACACATATGGGAAATGCACATCGAAATGCATATCCAAGGATTGCTGTTGATTTTGGTGGCAAGTCCAACAACTGAAGAGGTGTGTTAATGTTCCCTTCAAGAAATGGTTTGCCTCTTCAGGTATTTCTGTTGCTGTATCCCACAAAAATGCAAGTTTGAACTGTCTGAGTGCTGGTTCCACAAATGTGTACCAAGTTCCTGTTTCATGCAATTATGTGTTGATTAATCAGGGACATGCAAATTGACATAGAAGATCTCCATATGTTTCAGAAGTCCTGGATGAATCTTCTAGCTTGAGACTTGATGGCAACGCAACCATACACTGGATGATGCAAAGACCTTTTCAAGCAATATTTACATGATAACTGTAACACAGGAATCAAGCCTGAGAGTGCTCACATAATCGGTTCATAAATATAAACATACAATAAAAAGAAAGGCTCTCAAGCACTGAAGTACGTGGAGGTCTCATTCTATTTTTTGTTGTTGTTATGTGCCATCAAATCATCCCTGACATATGGCAACCCTGTCAATCGAAGCCTTCCAAAATGTCCTATCCTTGACAGCCCTGCTCAGCTCTTGTAAATGCAAGGCTTTTCCATAGCATGATCATCTTTTCCAGTGAGCCTTGCCTCATCATGATGTTCCCAAAGTATGACATCTTCAGTGTCATAATGTTTGCTTCCAGGGACAGCTCTGGTTTGATTTAATCCTGGATCCCCTTGTTTTGGTGTTGGAGAAGACTTCCGAGAGTCCCTTGGACTGGTAAGAGATCAAATTAGTCAATCCTAAAGGGAATCAACCCTGACTGCTATTTAGAAAGTCAGGTGCTAAAGCTATGGCTCAAATACTTTAGCCACCTAATGAGAAGAAAGGATTCATTGGGAAAGACCCTGATGCTGGGAACAATTGAAGGCAAAGGGAGAAGGGGGTGACAGAGGGTGAGATAGCTGGATGGGGTCACTGGAGAGGTGGGTGTGGACCTGGCTGTAATCCAGGGGATGGAGGAGGAGAGGAGGACCTGGAGGAATGTTGTCCATGGGGTTGCAAAGAGTCATGTACAGCTTTGTGACTGAACAATAACAACCCCTTGTTCATGTTTCTGTTGGTTCAGGTTTCGTAAAGCTCTCCTTCAGCACCATGTTTCAAATACATACATTTTCTTCCTTTCGGCCTCACTCACTGTCCACCCACACACAATTGTCAGGAATACAATAGTAGATCAGCACTTCCCAAACTTTTTTGGTCATGGAAGCTTTCTGAAGACTTTTGGAACTCTAACGCTATCCCTCATTTTTACTTAGCATTGTGAACCCACAACCTTATTCCTTCTTTCATCTGCCCCTATTGCCTGAGTGTTTTGCACAACATAGTAGGTTTGGAAATAAAAAGAAGACATTTTAAATTTAATGAATGAATAAAGCATTTATATGGTAATATCCCAAAGAAATTATTTTAATTATTCTCTGAACTACTCAATAGAGTCCTAGGAACCAATGACATGATGCATTTCTTTGTTTGCTGCTTGGACACCAACTGACAATTGTATAGACAATTGACGCCAATTTTAAAATCTGTTTTAAATTCAATTTTTGAGATTGTTTTTGCAGAATCCCTATGAGGTTTTTGCAGAACCCTAGGGTTCCGCAGAACATGGTTTAGGAGCCACTGGTGTAGATAATCTTGGCCTTGATCTCCAGTGAAATGTTCTTCCATTCAATGATATTTTCTAGTTCCTTCATTGCTTCCCTTCCAAGTCTCAGTCTTCTTTTAATTTCTTGGTTGCAGTCTCCCTTGGAATTGATGACAGATCAAAGGTATGCAAAATCTTTCAAAATATCAATCTTTTCATTGATGACATGAAAGTTATGTCATTCTTCTGTAGTCATGAATTTTGTTTCCGCAATGTTCATTTGAATCCTGCTTTTGCACTTTCTTCTTTCACTTTCATCAGGAGTTATTTCTATTCGTGGATGCTCTTTGCCAGTAATACAGCATCATCTGCATATCTTAAATTATTGATGTATCTTCCACCAATTTTCACTCTTTTCTCTAATCCTAATCCAAATTTCTTTTTGATATGATCCATGTACAGATGGAACAGAGTAAAGTGTAAAAACCACCCTTGCCTTTGCCCATAGCTTTTTGTGCATGATAACAGGTACACATCAATAGCTTCATGGCCATGACAACAGGTACACATCAGGACAATCAAGTGTTGAGGCACCCCCATCAGCCATTATGCCTTATAATCCACACAGGCAAATGCTTTGCTGCAGTCCATAAAACATAGACTGATCTTAAATTTTTGGTGCGTTCCAGTCGCCAATGTAAATTTATGATATGCTATCAAGAGGCTCTTCCTTTTTAGAATCCAGTTTGAACATCAATGATTCTTGCTTCATGTAGATTAATATTCTTCTTTGTAACAGTTTCAGTATCACGTTGCTTATGTAAGAAATTAGTGCAATTTTGGATCTCCTTTCCTGGGGATTGGATGTATATTGAATGTTTCCAGTCTGTGGGCCAATAGGGTTTTTTCCTTATTTTCTGGCAAATTCTTCTTAAGGTTAGGGACCAATTCAGTCTCTGCAGCTTGGAATATTTCTAATACTGCACAATTTACTCCAGGTGCCTCATTCCTTCCTAGTGTTTCCAGAGAAGCTCTCACTTCACTTTCTAATATTGAGGTTATTTCTTATAGGATTCCTCTTTAAAAGACTCCTTTTATCTCTTCTGTATAGTGTATTTCTACTTATCCTTTGTGTTTCCCAGTAGCTAGTTGGGTACCTTACAACCTGGGAGTCTCATCTTCTGGCACCACCTCTTGTTTCATTATGGATAGTTCCTTAATGAACAGGGCTTCCAAAATAGAAAATATTCAGAAGTAACTTACTGTCATTGTGTTCTGTGCAGTACTAAACGGAGTTGACTTGGGCTTCACCATTGCTACTCCCTAAGTTATTCAAAGGAAGAACAATTGTTTTACCTGTGGTCTGATTTGAAGTTATTATAATTTTCTTTCAGCCCACCAGATTTCAATTTTCCTCACTTCCACAAGGGGGCACTAGTGACTTACAAAATGTCAGTCTATTGCAATCACAAAATCCTAACTGTATTTTACCTTGAACACCATGTCCACTAATAAAAAAGGTAGTGGCAGTAAATTATATTAACAAGACAAAAATCTAAATGAAGTTTTACAAAAATCAAACTTCATAGGATAAAGGCTTCCGCAGTGTGTATGTTCTACCCTCATTCTGTTCAGATTGTGTTGCTATCTTCGTTTCTGAGTTAAGTCAAATAGTCTGCACAATGTGAGCAGCTCAATTGTGCAGTGGAAGCCCTGTGGAGAAGTAGTGGTGGCAATTAATTAATAGTGGGGGCAGAGGTGGAAAGCATGCTCACTCAGGTCTGGATCTACAAGGGAATTTATGCAGGTATTATTAGCCAACCTTTCTTGCCAGTTCATCTTTTCTTTCTCCAAGTTTCTAAAAGTTGCTTGAGACCTTTTTGACATATCCTAAATTGAGAAGGGTGATCTTGAATATGCTCAGATGTTGAATGTGTTGGGAAGCACCGAGTGTGCAGCTTTCTCTTTCTTTGAAATGGAAAGGAGAAACAGAGGAAAGTACTATCTCAAGAATCCCTGGAGAGGAAAGTGATGGCAGGAAAGGACAGGGGATTCATTCTGGGAACTGAGAAAAATTAAGTCTCATGCTCCCTGATGCCATGCTCAGAAGCATCGTTCCCAGTTAGGAATCATTCTTCCCCCTCGTTTGTTTGACTGTTGAGTGCTGCTGTTTGGTGCTAGTCAGGAAAAGTTTGTGGCTTCCAGATCAGTGGGACTCATCATCCATGCCAGCCTTTCTTTTAAGCCTTAGAGGAGGCAGTCATGGTGCTGAACTCCATCCCTAAAATAGACTTACCACTATGGAACATCATGGATTATCTCATATGAGGTTAAAAAAAACTGTATTGGATGAAGAGACCCACTGACATAGGGATCATCAGCCTTCTCTGGTGCCAGACAAGCAATCTAGGATTTGTTCTCAGATAAGCAAACTAATTTTGCATTTGTCACTGTAACTTGGCTGAGCCATGATGGAAGGGTCCATCTGACTCAGTTATGCTTGACAGGTTTTCAAGTGCTCCAGCAGGAAAGTGGCAGGGAGATAGAACATCATGGTCTCTCAGGAGTCCACCACTCCCCCAGTGGGGTAATATGTCAGGCTTTCTCCAAAATTTGAAAGTATGCACCTGGTGATGGTGCAGTGAGATGGGAAAGAGATTCTGTCAGTGTACCATGCTACTATCTACTGATTGACCTGGTAGAGATAGTGTTGATCTCTCCCAAATTGTTTAGAGGACTGTTGTCAAAGCCACAGACTGTTTTTCTTCCTTTCATATTCATAATCCACATTGCAAATAGCTCATAGTGTGATGGAAACCATAGTCCTACCTCATTTAATATCTGCCAACACAGGTGGGCCAAGGATTATGCTCAGTGGGAATGTTTACAGTAAGCAGTCCAACAAATAAGTCATGGTTGGCTGGTTGGTCCCTGAACAACCCATGGTATGCCCAACAGGGTGAACTGGGCTCCCCTTCATCCACTTGCATCATCAACCCAGAATCCTTTGTGCCAGAACCTGTTGTCTTTTCCTCCCACTCTGATCACTACTCCTTTTCATTCACTGCTGCAGAGGGAATTGGAGCCCCCTTCTTCTGAATGATATGTTACTTAGAGTATTGAGGCCAATTGTCTGCTTTTTGGATCATCCTGACATTTAAGAGTTTCCAGAGGGCGGCTTGCCAATTCCATGAGAAAGGCTGTCAATGCTCCTTTTAAAGATGTTCCTTAAGTAAGGTTTTAGAATTGGTGGTGGCTTTGCAGATCTAGATGTTCTTTGATGAACCTAATGATTTGGTTCTTTTATAAGCGGATGTCAGGTCTACTTCGGAACAGCCATACATAGCCTTAGTCACTTTGGTGGATGATCTATGCAGGGACTTTGTAAAGGGAACCATCCCTATTGGTTTTGTGGGACCTCTAAACAGCACTTGAGACTATCATGGTATCTTTCTAGGCTATCTGGCTGATATGGGACCTGGAGCACCATCCTGTGAACTTAGGCATATGCTCCTCTGGTAGTTCCGCATTTCCCTCCAGGCTTACTGCCACCTTTGTTCTGGAATGCCAATGGATGAGAAAAAAAGTCAGGCCTTGTGGCAGGGTTCAGGATAGGATTAAGGGGTTTATTGGGGAGCAAAGCATCCTCAGGATGCCTTTGGACTGCTGCTAGATCCTCTGAGTATTTTATGAGAAGATGAAGTTTTCAGTGAAGTCCCGACCTCTTTCCTCTGATCTCTTCAGTAGCCAGGTCAGATGGAATCCCAACAGGAATGATGGAACTGTAGTCCAAATTAGCTGATAACACCAAGTTGCTTAGAGAGTTCCTGAAAGCTCTGTACCATCCCCAAGACTTTTAAATCTCTACATGAAACAATTGTGTGAGGTCACCTGGAATCTCATCATTATACTGAAGATACATATATCCCTTGCTCTTGTTCTCCCACTCCAACTAATGCCAAGAAAGTCATGGAAATTCTAAACTGCTGCCTGGATGCAGTGAGGAACTGGATACAAGTTCATACGTTGATTTTCAAGCAAAACTTGAAGTCTTGTTGATCTATAGGACTGGAAGTACAGCCTGGATGGTGTAGCACTCCTTCTGAAGCACCAGGTTGATAGCATAGTGATGCTCATGCATGCAGTATTTCTCCTGGAAAGTCAAGTGACCACTGTGGTCAGGACTAGCTTTGCTTAGGTTTGGCGAGTGTGCCAGCTGTACTCCTTTGGATCCAGCCCATGACCCATGCCTTGATCATTTGTTACTTGGATGATTGAAACACCTTCTATGTGGGGCTACTTCAGAAGTGTTTAGAAGCTACAACTTGTGTAAAATGCAGCAGAGGGACTGTTGTCTAGTTTCTGTTTTACAGCTCATTTAACACCAGTCCTGAATCGGCTTCACTGGTTCTGCTTTGGTGGGTATATGAAACAGCACATTTTCTGCATCAGCATCCCTGATATGAAATTCCCTTCATGGAGAGATCAGGTTAGTCCCCTGTTACATTTTAGACGGTAAATATATACTGTACCATTCTGTCACTTTTCAATAGTTTTAATGTTCCTCTCTGTTTTGAATCAAGATCTCGTCTCCTCTTTTGATGTATCCATTTCTGTTTTATTTTTGCTACTTTATTTGAAATTATATATCACCTCAAGCATTCATGGATAGTGTGCAATCTATAAATATCTCAGTTAATCAGCAATAGTGGCTCATCACTGGTTACCCCCTCGTCCTTAGCAAGTAATTTGTTTTGTTTTGTTTTTTTCTTAAGAAGGCCCTAAGGGAAAGTAACAGGGAATTCACTCATAATTTCTTTAGGAATACTTAGTTGGAGTGGTCCATTTTTCCTTCGTTCCCAGGAAAAATGGAAAGCACACAATTGTATAAAAGACAAGTTTAGAATAATTCACTCATCTATGGATAGGAGCAGGTTTCTCTTTGTAAATCTCTTTGATGGCTTAAGCATAAATGTGCAAAACAGTGCAGCATGGGAGTAACAACAAACACACAGCTACAAACTCATGACTATCTAGTGTGGATCCATTAAGTATGGGCACCTTCACAGCAAGCACCAGCCCAGCGGTGAAGTTCTTTGATTTTCATTTTGCTCCTAAACAATCCAAGGAGGGTTGCAACAATGGTCAATAGAGTTAAGGAACCTGTGGCTGTCCAGATGTCATCAAATGCCAACTTCATCAGTCAACATCATCATCAGCCCCAAATAGCATGGCCAGTGCTCATGGCATATAGAAGTTGTTCAATAGCAACTGAAGTTCCTCGTCTCTGATCTATCACAAGCAGAATGAGCATGTGATGATTCTCAGACATGAACACTCTAAACTGGAGCCCAATTACAGACCATTCAAGGAATTTGTTGTATTATTTTATTACTCCATTTGTCTTTAACATATTTTTCCAGTTTCATTGTGAATACAGTAATTGGAAATCTTTTCCTTTTGTTCCCTTAGCTAGTGGCAGGGAAGTCATCTCCCTCCCACCCCCAAATGTTCTGGCCAGATAAAAGACTTTTGTACACCAAATGCAGCAGGTCTCATAGGTAACAAAGGAAAAGCATAAACAAGCTAGGTGAAAAATTTAATAAAATGCTCTCTAATGCTATTATGAAAAAGACTCTCTTATGCCAAGGAAAAACAATGCTATCAATGTCTTCTCTTTTAAATGACTCTGGCTATTCTCTTCTGCTGCTCCTTAAGCCCTCACAGCACAACTCTGTTGTGCATTCTCCTCGGTCTTCTTTCCAGTGCCGTTCAGGAACATTCTAACTTAACCCTTTGCCAGCAACACCAGACACTAAACTCTTCAGAGACCAGCTTCATGGAGATGAAGGAACAGACCCTTAATAGCAGTAGTGCCCTATTCTCTGGCATTCTCTATCCCAGTGATGGACCATTTGAGGACTAGTTTTGTTCCAGTCATCCCATCAGCTATGCTGGGTAGGGCTGATATGATCTGTAGGCCAAAATAACCAGAAGGCCTGAAGAAAGAGCTTTGGTTGAGGAAGACCTGACAGCTTTACCAGATCATTAAGCTGAGAGATTAGGGGCTGGTTCCTTAGCTCTGTACAGCTGCTGATTGGTTAACAGTAAACTGCTACACTGGCCAGTACTAGTTACTAAGGATAGGGGGGAAAATCCATCCAGTTAGCATTTTAATGTGAATTTACCTAACTTTGTAATTTTGAATCAATATGTGAACCAGAATTTAGTTATCCCTTGAAACGTATACTCTGCTTAATTTGGGAATAGAATTCTCCATTCGAAAATGCAAACAAAAATATCTGCCTTAGGGAAAGGAGCACACAAAAATGCATACATTAGTGAAAATAATATTTTTAAATGCTTATAAGAATGCATATATTAGGCAAAATACAAAAAATGCATACATAACAAGAAACACACACAAAAATACACACAAATTTTCATGTGAATTTAAAAGTCTTCAGTGTTCAGGATGAACTAAATTTAAGACTGGAAACATTTTCAAAGTTTCAGAAAAATCAAATTTAGATTGGAAAAATGAGAAATGGACTGTTTTGCCCATTCCTTCTAACAACTTAAGCAGCCACAACCTTCACAGTGCCATAGTGACTTCCATGTTTCTTTTAAAACTTGCATCCTTCTCTTGATCTACACACAGCCGTAGGGCATGGGTATTTGCTAAAATAATTTCACAAGCTCTTACCAAAACCTTCTAGCCAAGTTGTGCCCTCATCTGCTGGAAATTAGGTGGTAAGCCTAGGCACTCTCACCTAGGAGTAGCTCCTGTTAAAATCAAAGAGAGTTACTTCTGAGTAGATATGTTAAAGTTAGAATTGCCATACCAGGTTTTTTAAAAAATTATTTCAGTGAGTATTGGGAGAAGGCAGCAACTAACCATTTAGAAATGATTTATTAGTTTCCTTCCTACTGGGGTCTGTTTTAATGATCATTGTGTTACTTGCTTGACAATTCTTGACATCCAGTGATTGTTTTCTATTCAGTTTATCTATTTGTAAGACACCATGAGGGTCTTTCTAAGCCATACAGAGGGATATAAATGTAAGAAAGAAAGCAACAATAAGCTAAGTTGTGTACAGTTATATAAACCATGAGCTTCAATACAACCAGATATTTTCTTGTAATAAAACAAATGTTGTTTGTTGTTAGTCGCGAAGTCATGTCCGACCCATCGCGACCCCATGGACAATATTCCTCCAGGCCTTCCTGTCCTCCACCATCCCCCGGAGTCCACTCAAACTCACGCCAACTGCTTCAGTGACTCCATCTAGCCACCTCATTCTCTGCCGTCCCCTTCTTCTTTTTCCATCTATTGTTACCAGCATTAGGCTCTTCTCCAGGGAGTCCTTCCTTCTCATTAGGTGGCCAAAGTATTGAGTTTCATCTTCAGTATCTGGCCTTCTAAAGAGCAGTCAGGGTTGATCTCCTCTAGGACTGACTGGTTTGATTGCCTTGCGGTCCAAGGGACTCACAGGAGTCTCCTCCAGCACCACAATTCAAAGGCCTCAATCCTTTGGTGCTCAGCCTTCCTTAAGATCCAGCTTTCACAGCTATACTTTGCAACTCGGAAAACCATAGCCTTCACTATATGCACTTTTGTCGGCAAGGTGATGTCTCTGCTTTTTAGTATGCTGTCTAGATTTGCCATAGCTTTCCTCCCCAGGAGCAAGCATCTTTTAATTTCTTGGCTGCAGTCCCCATCTGCAGTGATCTTGGAGCACAGGAAAATAAAATCTGTCACTACCTCCATTTCTTCCCCATCTATTTGCCAGGAAGTGAGAGGACAGGATGCCATGATCTTAGTTTTCTCAATGTTGAGTTTCAGGCCAACTTTTGCACTCTCCTCCTTCATCCGCATCAAGAGGCTCTTTAGTTCCTCTTCACTTTCTGCCATGAGAGTGGTATCATCTGCATATCTGAGGTTGTTGATATTTCTCCCAGCAATCCTAATTCCAACTGGTGATTCATCTAGCCCTGCCTTTCTCATGATGTGCTCTGCATATAAGTTAAATAGGCAGGGAGACAGTATACAGCCTTGCCGAACTCCTTTCTCAATTTTGAACCAATCAGTGGTTCCGTGTCCAGTTCTCACTGTTGCTTCTTGACCCACATATAGGTTTCTCAAGAGACAAATAAGATGGTCAGGTACTCCCATCTCTTTAAGAGCTTGCCACAATTTGTTGTGATCCACACAATCAAAGGCTTTAGCGTAGTCAGTGAAGCAGAAGTAGATGTTTTTCTGGAACTCCCTAGCTTTTTCCATGATCCAGCGTATGTTGGCAATTTGATCTCTGTTCCTCTCCCTCTTCGAAATCCTGCCTGTACTTCTGGTAGTTCTGGGTCCACATACTGCTGTAGCCTAGCTTGTAGGATTTTGAGCATCACTTTGCTAGCATGTGAAATGAGGGCAATGGTGCAGTAGTTTGAACATTCTTTGGCATTGCCCTTCTTTGGGATCAGAATGTAAACTGACCATTTCCAATCCTGTGGCCACTGTTGAGTTTTCCAAATTTGCTGGCATATTGAGTGTAGCACTTATCGTCTTTTAAGATTTTGAATAGCTCAGCTGGAATACTGTCACCACCACTAGCTTTGTTGTTGCTCAGACTTCCTAAGGCCCATTTGACTTCACATTCCAGGATGTCTGGCTCTAGGTCAGTGACCACCCCGTTGTGGTTATCAGGGATGTTAAGCTCTTTCTTGTATAGTTTTTCTTTGTAATCTTGCCACCTCTTCTTAATCTCTTCTGCCTCTGTTAGGTCCCTGCCATTTTGGTCCTTTATCATGCCCATCTTTGCATGAAACATTCCCTTCATATCTCCAATTTTCTTGAAGAGATCTCTGGTCCTCCCCTATTCTATTGTTTTCTTCTATTTCTTTGCACTGTTCATTTAAGAAGGCATTCTTATCTCTTCTAGCTATTCTCTGGAATTCTGCATTCAGTTGGGTGTATCTTTCTCTTTCTCCCTTGCCTTTCGCTTCCCTTTTTTCCTCAGCTATTTGTAAAGCTTCTTCAGACAGCCTTTTTGCTTTCTTGCATTTCTTTTTCTTTGGCATGGCTTTAGTTGCTACCTCTTGTACAATGTTGCGAACCTCCGTCCATAGTTCTTCAGGCACTCTGTCTAGCAGATCTAATTCCTTAAATCTATTTGTCACCTCTACTGTATATTCATCAGGGATATGATTTAGGTCATACATGAGTGGCCTAGTGCTTTTAGTGGCCTAATAACTAATGAGTCACTGCAAATATTCAATTTGACATGTGGCACTTCTCTATCATATTACAAGGTTGTTCACAATCTTTACAAAGCATTCCCTGACACCATCTCCAAATCCTTATCTAACCACCAACACTGATTTAAAAATAGATGATAACTTGTGGCAGGACTGCCCTTCACTTCTTACCAGATTTCCAGAACCTTACATAAATTTTAATTTTATTCGTTCATAGAACTTCATATAATAAAATCCGTATGCTATTAAGTGAAGTACCTAAGCAGGCTTGTATAAGAACAGACAGTTCTTGAAGTATTTTAAGGTTAAGCATGATGTTATTTATTGGATTTATTAGCTATTGTGGTAGAAATTCAGGTATGTTTAAATAAAGCCATTAAGTTTATCTTGTACTTTGAGTTTATTTAAGTACTTTGTGTGAGTCTTGGAAGGAAACTGGAAGCAATAGCAAAGGCTTGGAAAAAAACTGAAGAAAACAAAAAAGTTATGGGGATCCAAAGAACCTCTGTGAGAGAGAAAAAATGAAGAAGCCTGTATGTGTTTTCATTGCTTTTCCTTCCTCTACTTTTTTCTGTGGGTTATTTTGAGAGCTTCACATCTCTGCAGGAAGCCAGTGTGGCTGAAGCAGCACTAGCCTTATATCATGAAAGCTTTCCATGCCAGATGGCAACTTGGCTACAGCATCCTGAATGATGGAAGTTTCTGAATATTTACAAGGCAGCAACCCAGAGCTTGTTACTATAATCTCATCTGAATATAACTAGAGTATAGATAAATGAGCAAAGCCCATGTTCCCCGGAGACGACTGTAACTGAAGCACCAGCCTAAACTATTTTTAAAAAGTTACTATTAGCTGTTTCAGCCATCTGGACATCTCAATGAAGCATTGCCCAAGCTATGTACATACCTCTTAATGGCTAGCACAAACCAAAACCCAGAGTGCCTCAGTCTTGCATAGATTAAGCCTTAGCTTGTTTACAGATAGCCTCTCTTGCCAGCCTGGTAGCAGATAAAAATGAGAAACAGTTGAACAGTTTTGTGTACATGGGGACAAGATGGAACCCCATGGCATCATACTCACCACAGGCCAAGGCATGGAAAGTTAGACCCCAGCACTATTTTCTGCACATACCCCTTGAAGAAGTACCAGAGTCATCAAGGCATGTTAGCTCCTGAGGGGTGGTCCAGAAGAATACTCTGGTCTGGGACAGAGCTGTCTACAGCTTGAGCAGCAAAACCAGGGATGATGAAGGTGGATAGAGATTTTAGCATGATGCAGAGGCAAAGCATGCAAAGGTCAGATATTGCCAAGGCAGAAGCAGAGCAAAGTATATAACAAGTGAGTCTAGGTACCCAGCAAGACACGGGAGATCCAAAGGCAAGGCCAGAAACAAATGAGGTCAGAGGACCAAAGATGCAAGCAGACTTGGGAACAAGCAAGGGTCAGCTCCCAACAAAGCATGGCAAGTCTACCAGCAAAAAGAAGGGCTGTGTTCACAACAGGACAAGCAGCCCTGCATGATTGCCATAGTTCACAGGTTTGCTTTTTGGCTTGTTTTTCTTTTTCTTTGTTTTTTTAACCATGGTCTGCCTGACAGACAATCCAGTAGTTTCTACTTTATTCTATTTCCCAATGAGTCCACCCACTGTTGGCATGTGGCCATTTGCTTGAAATTCAATCCCAAGGTGCATCACTCCCTGCCTATGTCATTAGGCCCCTGCAGATGTTGCTCTGTCCAGAAGACTCTGTGGTAGTTGTATACCAGGACTGTAGAAACCATGATCCTGGGTCCAAACAACACAACAGTCCATTGTGGTACACAGAAGCCATAGAACAAATCACTACTTCTTATCATGCTTTCTAAACTTAGTGAATACCAAGACTAGGCTCAGACACATGGCAAACACCCACAGTAGCAAAAATCACCATGGCTTGTCATGTTGCCTGAACCCAGCCAAGCTCAGGGGCAGTGCAGAATCAGACCAGAGGCAGGAGAAGGCAGGAATTCAGATATCATTGAAGGCGAGGCTGGACAGAAAAAGTGGGAGAGAGGGTAGGACCAGTGCCACAAGGCAGCCTTCACAAAATCCCATATTGCCGGGGGAAAGCTGAACAATACCGGGAAACCCTTTATACAGCTTTCCAGAGTTCCCGCCTGCACTAAGCACGTTCCAGTCCCTGCAAATACCTAGAAGTCTGAGCCTGGTCCTGCAGCTACTCGCAACATGAATCCTGCTGCTCTTTCACATGATGGCACCAGGGGGAGCAGTGTCATCCTTGCAGATCCTGCTTAAAATAAGGTATTTGCCTTTCTTCATGTTTGTTAGTATGTATGGTTAGCAGCAGCAGCCCCCTCAAGAAACCATGACTACCATTCATCCCAATGCTTGTCGAAAATCAGATCCTTTCAATCAGCCTGAATTCCCAGAGCCTAAGTATCTGCTAGCAAACTGGGTATGAAAATAAAATAAACATTTTAAAAGACTGGAAGAAAGACTCTGCATAAAAATTAAGTGGGATGTTTTGAGCTAATGAGCAGAACATTTGTTTTTGAAGCTAGAAATTAAGGCTGACGCAAGTGCGTATATTTATATGCAGTTTCTGTTCACAAAATGCTATAAGCTGGCTGTAGAAGCATTAGTTAGATTTTTTTCACAATCTTATTTTATTTGGAAATGAAAAGCTAGAGTTCTTTGAAATAGTCATCCTGAAATAATCTGTTAGCCATTTTCGGGTATTTTTCAGCTATACACCTTTCACTTCCACACATTAAGAGTTGGACCATTCTGTTTATCCATGCACAAAATGAACAGGATTGGAGGAGTATCATCCAAACAGCTGTTGTACTGGCTGAAGTGCCTAACACTGTCATAATATTAAGGGTTTTTAAAAGTTATTTTCTATTGGGAGAATTGCATGTCTAATCTGGAAGATGTGTTTAGTTACCCAGCAAGTCTTAAACAAAGAGATGGGGGAAACTTTAATTGCTCCATAACTTGTTCACCTGACACCTTGCAGGGATGGCCAATGAGGTAAGACAACAGGAGATACAGCCCAGCAACACCTGAATGGCTCCAGGTTGTCCATATCTGTAATATACATTGAACTCAGCACAAGGCCCATTGAACTCAATGGAACTTGCTCCTAAGCATATAGGTATAGGCTTGTGCTGTAATTTCCTCCATTCCCTTTTTGTTAATTAAATGTTCCAGTGACAATTCAGTGAGTGCTTTTACCAGTCTAATCCTACCAAATTCAGTCATGTGAGTAGTGATTGTGCAATTGCCTCTCTGAGCCTATTTCATGCGGCAACAAAAAATCCCTGATGATCCCTGCTTAAGGCTTGCTGGGCCATTAAATGCATGCTTAGCATTAGCCATGCAAGCCTCTCTGATGGTATGGGATTTGTTGTTGTTTTTAAATCCTCACTTATGACAGAACTATCACTGCTAAGGCATTACTCTTATTAGCAAATTCAAATCATGAGCATGGAGAGATGGACAATGAATGGAGGCATTCACATGAACCAGAACCCTGTGCTATCAGCATTCAGACTCCCATGGGAGAGTACACAAGTAGAATTACATGCACAAAGGCCCTCTTTCTGCAGACATTCATGTTATACATACAGACTTGAAAGGTGTAACAGCAGGGGCAAAGGTTCAAGTTATAATTGTACTAAGGGTTTTTAATCCTATTAAGGTTTTTTTAAGCCTTACTTTAAATCTATGCCTAAAAGCTATGATTTTTGTCCTTTTCCTTTCCTTTCCTTTCCTTTTTTTTTTGGTCTACTGGGACACATGGTGCCCATTTGGAGTAGGACCATAATGTTGGGATTAGGGAAGATTTTAAGATCTGAATCAGCCCCTGTACAAACTCTAGAATAAAAATGAAGAAAGACATTTCTTTAATGTCTATTTAGGGCCTTGTGACAATTTTAGTGGTAAGAGAAATGTCTGAACTGGTGGAGAAATTTCAGAGTTATCCCAAGCCCTTTTAATAATGTTTGCCTTCTAACATTGTCCCTAGACCAGATCTCCCTTGAAAGAGATGGCAAGTTCTCTCCTGATTTTTTTTAATCTTGAAATAGTGCTACATTACTGGAAAAGAGGAAAGAGTGGACAAGTTACACCTTAAGATGTCTTCTTTCTACTTGAGTCAACATAAATCAATGCTCTTAAGCTAAGCATAACCTTTTGCATGAGTGTCCAGGCAGTTGAACAACTGACCTTTAATAGGAAGCATTATGCCAATCATTTTTCACATCTGAGGTCTGGGAAAGTCACACAATTCTAAACAGAAGCATGAACCATTTTTGAAGTGTTCAGTACAGAACAAGCATCCAGCTGAGGAAGGAAGGAAGGAAGGAAGGAAGGAAGGAAGGAAGGAAGGAAGGAAGGAGCATGAGTATTTCCATTCTTTTTAAGAGTGTTTCAGTTGAAGAATATATTTTTTAAAACTCAAATTTTGGCTTCAATGTTAAGGTGAAGCATACCTTGTTATATGAAATCTAATGTTTTCAATGGCACTTCTCACATCACATCCCACAAATGCTTCTTACAGTGCTGTAGACAAATGGGATAGGGTGAAATATTCTAGCATACCCATCATGAAAATGCTCACTATTCTATTTCACCTTAAATGTCTTACAACCAGTAGCTAAGACTTAGGTGTTGGGAAAATTTGGATAAATCCTGTCTGAAAAGCATTACTTCTGTGTGTTTTTTGCATTGTGGGATCAAATCCTGTCTTCCTTCTCAAAACCAAGCTGTCACTGTTTAAAATGGCATTCTCCCACTCCTTTCTCTCACCTTTAGCTGTAGGCTACAGTAGGCAGGCCATTCAGTCCAAATATACATTGTAAATAGTCATTGTTGGAATTCAGTTTACAAGGAAGTATCTTTTGATAGCCCAGAGGCTCCATGTGCCCTGGCAAATTCAGAATGTCTAGAGTAGATAAGAGTCTTGAGTCCATGCATAGTTTCAGTAGCTTGAATTTACATGTCTAAGCAGACCTGGAGATGGGTTCAAGCTACTGAACTAAAGTGTCAATACAGGCAATTAGAAATATTGTAATCTCATTGTTACTGTGTGATTGACTGAGGTTTCTTTATCTGTCCTGTATGTAATGACCTCAGAATCTTATTGTAATCTCTGCATTCTGTCATCAATTGCCCTGTACCTGTGTACCTATAAATGCCCTGTAATGGTATTGAAGCGTTGCAGGAGAGTTTACCTCTGCCTGCCCGGTAATGCATTATCATGAGTTGGACCTGCGGGGAACCTGGGTAAGACAATAAAGCCACAGTTGATCTGGACACTTGATCTTTCCCACGAACCCGAGTTTTATTCCCTCTTCTCAAATTGAGATTCCGGGATTCTGACATAGGTGAAGAACTTCAAACTTTTAAAATGTGGGAGGCCATACAGATTCTGGTAAACTACCGAATGATTGGTAGTCAAGGAAAAGGCAGAGGACTCAAGGTAAAGGTGCGTGGTCAGCTGGAAAATCCTGTAGCGCAATCTGAAAGTGGGGCAGGGCAGATGTGGACCCAGGCAGGAAGACTTTGGCCAACATACCTGAGGCACCACAGACTTGAGTCCTACAGCAAACAATCAGATGTCTAAGGAAAACCCTGTCCTGTTTTGCATCCAGGTGAGTGTGCAGCCTAAAGGTGCAGAGCCAGCAAGCTGGCCAAATCCTCACCAAATAGAATCCAGGGCTAAGCAAATGTGATTGATCCAGGCAGTATCCCCCCACTTGGCACTGTACCAACCAATCATTTTTGTTCTCTCCTTACTGATGTAAATCAGTAGGCAAGGCAAGGCTACTGCAGAAGTTACTTACATTCTATGTAAAGAACTATAAGGTAACTTTACATCTGCCTTTACCCAGAGGAAAAGTTACTTATATTGCAAAGGAGGGTAATGCTATGGAACAGGTCCAGCAAGGATGAGCATGTGTTCTTCTCAAAAATTACATAGCCTTCACATTGAATTGTAGGATTGTCTCTTTTTCTTGATTTTGCTCCTAAACAAGTATTTCCTTTACAGAAAATGGCAATGTCTAAATATAGTTTCATTTTTGAGACATCAGAAGACTACCAAGTACATCTAAACCTGTATTAAGTAAATCGGAGCCCAGATAAGGAAACAGGGAAGGTGATCCTCTCAGGGTTGATTCCTACATGCACATTAGTCAAATTTGATCTTATTAGTCAAAAACCTGTGGCACTAATGAGTGAGCAACCTCCCTTAAAAGGCTTTTAGTTTGAGTTAGTATGAAAGTTTTACCTGCAGTGCTTGATCTCAGATGACCCATTCATACATGAAGTCATCAGTTGACGGTCCAGTTGTCACATGGAGAAAGTTTGTGAATCATCTGTATGTAAGAGTTATTTGGGCATGTTCAACAGGAAAGAAAAAACAAATACAGAAGCACCACCTATG
This sequence comes from Varanus komodoensis, assembly GCF_004798865.1. Taxonomy (NCBI): domain Eukaryota; kingdom Metazoa; phylum Chordata; class Lepidosauria; order Squamata; family Varanidae; genus Varanus; species Varanus komodoensis. The sequence continues at coordinate 12,785,311 of NW_025335505.1, read as the reverse complement.
TGATAAATCTGGCAAACTGACTCTGGACTTACTATTGCACTTAATAAGAAGCATAACATACAATTTATGCAATGTAAATATCTATAATTATAAATAATAATTTCCATTAGTGTGGCTCTAGACAACAGGAGCAATCTGAGACTGGAAATGACAATTGAGTCACGGCAAAGGACAAGAAATGCACTTTTAAGTAAGCTGAGTCTGAGTTAATTGCTTTTTTGGATAATGAATTTGATGACTAAAGAGAATACAGCTTTGAAATTAGGCCAAAATATTTAAAAGTAAATGGACAAAGAGAAGTAGCCATGTGATTCATAGATACTAATGGAAAAAAGAGCAACTGGAACAAACAGTGTTAAAAAAAAACCCTTCCACTTCCCATGCAATCTGCATTTCTGATACACTGTTTCTACTGGACTTTATCCGTGAAAATTATTCTGCTGAACAAAGTGCCCATATGATTCCTAATAAGTGTTCAGCATAGAAAGATAGACAGACACATTCAGAAAAAAATATTATATTTATCACCTGTCCTACTTTATGTGGCCTCCCTAAATCTCTTTTTATAGGGTTCTAACCACAAGCAAAATGTTTCAAAATTATGTTGTTCTCATCTATGCCTCTTTCAATTGCTTTCTCTTTCTTTCCATCCCAACTCATGGCTGGCATCACTAGAAGTGATGCTAAATGCCAATTTGCGTTTACCTTAAATATTATCACTACATAGATAGTGACTGATATGTGGAAGGACTGTGAGAGGGCTAACAGTGAGAGGGGGGAAGATTTTTTTTAATTTATACTAAGTTTTATCCTACACAGTCAAAAAAGCTGCCAGAGTTGCTAACATGCAACCTACAACACAATACAATCCCTGCCCACAAGCTTTTAATGTAAAAATCCATGGAACACAGAAAGAAGGGAAGGGAAAGACACAGTAGATTTCTAGCATGGCTAGAGCGCTGCCAGAATGAGCTGGCTCCCACTTGCCTCTCCTTCTGTACAGCCTGCTGGAATGGCCACTGCTAGCATCAGTTGCTGGATTAATATTTTCCTGGAGTCTTTCAGCAGGGCACATGGAATGGCAGCACTTCTCTGTTCTCCCTCTGCACTGCCTATAATGTTCTCTGAGGAAACTGGTCTTCCTTCCCAATGCAAATCAGGGCTTCTGAAGAGTGGTTTTGCATATTAAACACAGTGCTTCCACACAATTCATGCCACCAGTAGCCGCGCCTTGCAACAGCACACTCACAGTCCTTCAGCATTAAGGAAGTCAGACTCCCAGTTCTCCACCTGGCTCGCAGCACAGCCTCAGAAGATCTTTTTCAGTGCCAGGGTACATACAAGTTTCAACCATCTGCAAAGTCAGGAAGAGACTCACTGAAAATGTTCAGAGAAAGATAATATATGAAATCTGGGTTTGTACTTCAGGGATACAGGAAGTTATAGTGATCGGTATTTCAGGAGGTATACTTCATTTTAAGTAGCAACCATCCATAGCTTCCATCAGCAGCTCCATATCCACATTGCATTAACGTCATGATCTAACCAAAAAAAAAAGTTGGTGCTTGTGAACTGGCTAAGCATTCTCAGCTAACCATCACAGCCATACATTTGCTGAGCTAGTGACCTTTTATACATGTTTAAAAACTGATGGGCTGTTGGGAGCAAGTGAGAGAGGCCATCCATTGTTATTCCTTCATGGGTAATGAAACACATGTGAACCCAGTCTGCAGGGCTATTTAGAGTCTAATACGGGCAGCAGCTGGTGACCATGGTGCCAGTGGGAATCCTCGTCTGTTGCTGCTTTTCTTTTCAGTTTAAAAAGAGCTAACTGCAATGCTCCATGGCAGTGAGCCTATTTTGGGGGTAGAGCTCAACACCACAGGTAGCTCCTCAGCTCATCAAGAAGTTGGACACAGAGAAAAGATGTAACTGTGCTGTTTACATCCATTTTTGCTGCTAATTCTGTCAATATGTATGTATGGTATCTCCTTGGCTACAGATTGCTTTGAGATAAAAACTTTGCAGCAATCAGTCATGAGCATAACTTTTAATTTTAATTAGAAGTGCAGTTACATTCTGCCAAATTGAATTGCTTCAGAAACACAATATAAGGGCGAATGTTCCAACAAGTCAGATATATGATGGCATGGAATGGATATGCTTGCATGAAAATGTATTTTGTTTGTGTTCTAATATCATTTCAGCAAACAGTAAACCCTCTACCTTCACAAACTGTATTTTGAAAATGTTTTATATTCCATACATGTCTTGCAGTAAAAGCCTAGTCAGATGAGACAGGCTGACCACATTGTTCAGGCAGAGCACAGAAGATACTATCCTGCAGTGGCCCTTAGACTTCCAGTTTGGACATTGAGAACCAGATGGATGCAAGTACATGCCCAGAAATCTGTGCACATGTCCAGTGTACATATACTCACACCCTGAACATCAAATAAGAAAGGTTTGTATGTTTTCTTTGCAAAATTTAAACTCTCATACATTCCTAACTGGGTTGGACAGAAAAGGTAGTTTGACCTCCTGCAAATGAACAAATAATTTGACCTCCTGGCAGCTTCCTATGTATGGACTGAAACAAGGGAATCATGGAGAGAAAAACAAAGCAGAAAAATACTGCTGACTAAATAAAAATCCTACAATTAGAAGAAATAATGCATGGAGCACTGTTTTGTTGCTGCAAAACCCCAGACAGTAGGACAGCAATGGAACTAGGACTAAAGGACCCTCTGGAACTCACTAGGTGCCTAACCTTGGTCCAGCTGTTCACCACAGCCTGTGGTGACATTACCATGCAACAGGATAAAGGGCCTGTATGCCTCCTTAAGCTTCTCTGAGGAAAGTCAGCATTCTAAAATGCAGCACAGGTACATTAAAAACAAGTGATAGCTCAGGTGTCTTGGGAAAGCTCTCCCAGGCCCAAAACCCACATTCCACCTCTGGCATTGCTATTTCAAGGAAGAGCTTTGAAAAAATGATCAGCTTACTTGTTTTCTCATTTTACTAATATCACAGGGGCACGTGAAGAGAACAAAGTGGAAGAGTAGTTCTGTAAGCAAACTCTTCAATAATTATTTTTCATATGATTTAGTACCAGACCATACAACAGAGTCAGCTTTTCACCTCATGGCCAACATTTAATCAGCATTTCACTCAACAAAATCCAGAAGTGCAAGTTAGGACCTAGTTAAAGTGGTAGTAACACTTCCACTTTCATCTCTTTTGATATGTGGGGAAACGATCTTGAATGTCGTATATTCTGGAGCTATGGTCCATTCTTTAGCATCAGTCCTTGTTTAAATGTGTGGGTGTGTCTACATCCAGGTATGCTGCAAGTTCCCAGCACCAGAAACATAATTTCTTTTGGGCTTATCTTCCCCTGTCTTTACACAGCCTTAATTAGGAGCCATGCCCAGTCAAACCAACAGCCTTTCTAGTTCAGCAATGGCCAACCAGGTGCCTGCAAGAATTCCCCAGGCAAGACATGTGAGCAATAGCCTTATACCATCATGGTTCCCCAGAAACTTGCATTCAGAAGCATATTACCACTGATCCCATATTACTATCATGATTAGTAACCATTGAAAACCTGTGAATCTAGTTGGGTTTCTGATATTTTCCTTTCTTCCTCTCTGTCTCAGTAACACACAGTCTTTTTATTTCACACATTAGTTGTTGATTGTACAGCCAAATGTGCATATATTAGCAGTATTTTTTTAAATTGGACACAAGCAATAGTGGGCAACACACAAAGAGCAAATAAGGAGGCAAAGTTTCAAAACAGTTCTGAGATGTAAGCACAAAGTCTTTTAGAACTTCAATGTGTTCCAGCTTATATTTTATTTTGGTGGAAAGATGATGCTGGTAGAAGACAGCTTTGTTGAAGCAGTTAATTACAGCACTGCATCTCAGAAAAACAGTTTGGGGTCTTGGAAAATGGTGATGGTGATTGGTTTCATGAAAAAACAATTGGGTAGCAGCACCAGAAGATCATCAGAAAGGGGATAAGATGTATACTCTCTTTGGCAGAGAGTTCAAACATCTCAGTGCACCTAAAATGCCCTTCTTCTACAATCCAACCAAACACAACTTAAAATTCAGTGGAACATATCAGAGAGACTTGATTTAAGATCTTAATGGGAATGTAGGATCATATGGAAGAAGGCGGTCCCTAGATATCCTGATCCCAAATCATGCAAGCTCAGGATCAGTTCTTTTAGTTGATGGCAGAAACTCATTGGAAAGCATTAAGTCACAAGCTCCTGATAGCCTGTTCCAGTCAATGTACTGGCTACAGCATCCTGGACACCACAATCCAATTAAAGCATGTGTTGCCATGGCGAGATCTGCTTTCTTAAGAAGTGAATGTAGCTTGTGCACTAACCTAGACTGTGCAAAGGCACTCCTGACCACAGAGAGCTGAAGTTAGGTCAACATAAAATCCCAGACTGTGAACCACCGCAATTAATAATACAGCACCTGTGTGTACTATTCATTTCTTCATGCATGCTTTACACAGGGCTGGAACCACATAGAAAGAACCACTTTGTACCTAGGAGAACCAGTCCCAATGGTAAATAGTCTATCTAAAAGAACATCTTATAAGTAAATGTTCTTTCAAATAATATGCAGGACCTCCACTCCAATTTTGATATCCAATACATATAATGGGTTTTTACTATACCCAGTTTTGGATTTTTATGTTATTCAGGACTCAAAAGCATAATAACTAATTCAGAATAAATTTCGGGAGCATTTTCCCATTATACTCAAGAGAGAATAAAGGCTTCAAAAGCTCTGAAAGGAATAAAACTGCAAAAGATTGTTACTCTTTTGCTAATGATTAAGTGATGAAGTATACCTCATCTACCAGGGGAGGAAGAGAGCAGGGCAGGATGGTCTTTAGCACTTAGCGAACCCTTAAGTGAGATTTTTAAAAGGAAGGATTCTATAAGTGGCAAGTTAATCGTTTATTTCACACTAGCTGTTCTGATGCAAGGGGACTGGGAAATATTGATTAAATTCCATCTCTGGGTGTTATCACCACATAAGATATTCTGAGTACGAGAGGAAAAGAAGAAGAAAAAAGAATAGGCTCTTACTATCACCTGCTTCTGTACTTCCGAGTTATATATTTAACTATCAAAATGCTTCTTACTATGTAGGATAATAGCACATATTGTAGGTCCACCTATATTGCATCTCAGGAACTCCCAGACTTTTGGGTCCATGGGTACATCTGGAATTTTAATGACACCAGCCTAATGTCAATAATAAAGCTTCTGGGCATTGGTGGAAATTCACATGCATCCTTCCATACATACATGCACATGCAAAAACATAAACTATCTCTCTCCGTGTTCTTATCCACTCCCTCACACACATGAACTTTCTTCTCCCACTCCACTCCAGCTGCTTCCAGTCAGTTACCTGAAGGAGCGCTTACGTCCATATATGCCCAGCCGCCCCTTGAGATCAGCAGGAGAGGCCCTCCTCCAGGAGCCCTCAGTGAAGGAAATTAGGAGGGTGGCTACTCAGAGGAGGGCTTTCTCAGCGGTGGCGCCTAAGTTATGGAATGCGCTCCCCAGAGAGGTCTGCCTGGCGCCGTCGTTATTTGTTTTCCAGCGCCAGGCGAAGACCTTTTTATTTAAGCAACATTTTAAATGTTAATATTATTGAATTTTATTTGGCCAGGGCGGCTTATTTTATTTTACTGTATATATTTTAATTGTTATTGTTTTATTGTATTTTGTATTTTATTTGATGTTGTAAGCCGCCCCGAGGCCTCAGCAAGGGGCGGCATAGAAATGTTTTAATAAATAAATAAATAAATAAATAAATTAAAATTTCCTCCAGTTTTCACTGCTGCAACTTCTTCACACAATTCAGCACCAGGTATCTTTGGAAAACCAGGTCCAAGGGGGATGGAGGTAGAAGGAGAACCGAAGCTTAACTCAAGCAAGAGTTGAACACTGGCAAAAGGAGAATCGGGGATAGATAAGTATCAAGCCACAGGTGAAAAAGTTGCAGGATATGAAGTCAGGAACATGAGACCACCAGTATCAAACCTTCTGCTGTTAGTGCAAAACTACACAGAACTGGGAAACATTTCATAGGTCTTCCTGTGGCTTGCAGCTTGTCTGCATGAGTGGATACGTGCTAATCCTGCCAGCACCTACAGGTACAGTGCTAATCTTGCAAGTATTTTCTAGGTGAACCAGTCTGTTTTGTCTATCAGGCCACCAGTGAGGCCAGCAGTATATTCCATATCCTGACACCTATTTATTTATTTATTTATTTATTTTATTTATTAAAACATTTTTATGCCACCCCATTCGCCGAAGCCTCGGGGTGGCTTACAACAATAAATTAAAATAACATTTTAAAATATATACATTAAAATACAAATATACGATATAAAACATACAATATAAAACAAGCCGCCCTGGCCAGATAAAATTCAATAATATTAACATTTAAAATACTGCTTAAATAAAAAGGCCTTTGCCTGGCGCCGAAAAACAAATAACGACCTACAATGCTTTGCTCTGAGTATTTATCCTTGGTGTAGGGCTTTGGGACTTGACCAGTTCTTCAGACAGCCTGCACACCTGATCTCTTATTCTGAGCCCTCCCCACCCCCACCCTTGGAGTGAGTGGGCTGGATGAGAGCCAATAAACTGAAGCTCAATCCAGGCAAGACGGAGGTCCTGCTGGTTGGTGGTTCGAACTCCCGGGTAGGTGACTTGGATCTTGTCCTGAATGAGGTTGCACTCCCTCTAAAGGACAGAGTCCACAGCTTGGGTGTGCTCCTCAACTCGGAGCTGACTTTGGAAGCTCAAGTGTCGGCAGTGTCATGGAGCGCTTTCCATCAGCTTCGGCTGATCCACCAGCTGCGTCCCTACCCTGGAGGATAACTGCCTAGTGACAGTGATGCATGCATTGGTTACTTCCCGGTTGGATTTCTGTAACGCGCTCTACGTGGGGCTGCCCTTGAAGACAGTCCAGATACTTCAGATGGTGCAAAATAGAGCAGCCAGGTTGCTGACGAGGACTGGGCATTATTCTCATATAACCCCAGTCCTCTACCAGCTTCACTGGCTTCCCATCGAAGTCTGGGCTCAATTCAAGGTGTTGGTAATTACTTATAAAGCCCTTAACGGCTTGGGACCCGGTACCTGAAGGAACGCCTGTGGCCATATTTGCTCTCCCGCTTCTTGAGATTGGCAGCAGGGGCTTTCCTCTGGGAGCCTTCCATAAGAGATATCAGGAAGCAAAGTACCCGGAGGAGGGCTTTCTCTGCGGTGGTGCCCCATCTGTGGAATGCGCTCCCCAGAGAGGTCCGCCTGGCGCCGTCGTTATTTGTTTTTCGGCGCCAGGCCAAGACCTTTTTATTCAAACAGTATTTTAATAATCTTTAATATTTATATTTTAAATTATGCAGCCAGTGTGTTTCCAAGTTCTAATTGTAATTGTAATTCTATTTGTTTTATTTATTTGTTATTGTGAGCCGTCCCAAGGCTGTGTAGCAATGGAGATGGCATATAAAAACTTTAAATAAATAAGTAAAGGAGTCAGGTGGGCAGCTATCCAGGAAGACCTGTTGACCGTTTTGCCTCTGCATCTCTTGCCAAGCAAGAGCATGAGTGCAGGGACAGCAGGTGGCAAGGGGAAGTATGCACAATTCAGCACCCCTCCCGACCTGCCAGCTGAGGAAGGGAATTCACCTCACAGCAGGGCAGCCCTAGTATAAAGGGTCTATCATAAACTTGGCATATCAGCAATTCAACAACCGTACTTATAGATCCATTCTGGCAAATGAAATGCTATTACATTTGCAGTGATTTGCAAAATACTATGTTTAAATAAAAGCATTAATTGCCTTCTTTTGAATTGCCTGAGGTGGGGTGAGGGGGTTGTTTATCTCTCCTCTGCTGAAAGAGAGAGAGATCCAGGCAAAAGAATTCCCATTAAAATGAGGTTATTTTCGTGCCAAGGAAACTGACAGTCCAATGATGCAAATGGGCTGGTGAGGACACTACAAATGGCACATTCTATTCCATGGCAAATAGGTATGCAAATCCTCATCTGTGAAAATTTAACATCTAGATTAGCTCTTTAGTCTGAATAACACTAATTATCTCTAAAAGAAACAGTACATATAGAAATGCGTATCTCCAAAACTTATGGGAAAGCATCTTAAATATTCTAATTGCTCACTCACTACTTAATATCTCACTGCCAAACAAAGCATTCTTGTAATAATATTGTGCTGAAATAGTTATTTACTTATCTGTGATATCTCAATCCTGCCTTTTTTTTTTCTATGCATGATTGTTTTTTCTACTTCCTGCATGTATCCACAACCTCAGTTTGGACCGGGGCTGGAGTGCTTTGGGATAGATGAGATTAAGGTTTGTTTTCCCTAGAACTTCTTCATCCAAAATTACACAGTACATCTCTCTCTCTCTCTCTCTCTCTCTCTCTCTCTCTCTCTCTCTCTCTCTCCAAGAGAGGGAGATAACGAAAGAGTTTGAAATGGGAAGAGAGGTTAAAAAGCCTCTATTGATTCCAATGAATATTTTCCAATGAAAATAGTAAAACAGTCCTGCAAGGGTTCTTTGTGAGTGATTAGAAGAATGTTTTGTTTGACTCCTGCTTCTTAATACACTGCTTGGTTCTACCACAAAACCTTGTCTTCCACTTTTAAAGATAGCTACAGATATGCAAATACACTATACTGTGCTGCAGTAAAGGTTTCCCTTTTCTTGAAAAGAAAGTGGAGGAGGAAGGAATCAAAGCAGAGGCCTCTGTTCTTTCCTATTGCCCACAGAAAGGAAAGCTATTTGATCTTATACCTTCTTCTAATATCTCAGGTTCCTGGGCGCTCATAACTGTTCATGTTTCTGATTCTTGTAAGCCTTCCCTACTAAATCTACTATATGAATTTAAATAGAATGTTTATTAAAATATTGCTCTTCAAGGTGATTTCTGCTGTAGACCTGAAGGAAAAAGTCATTAATTATGTTATCACTCTCCTTTGGTTCTTTATAAATATGTAATCCCTTTGGACAATGCCTGTGCCAAATTAGTCTGGTGAAAACCTTATACACAAAGCATAAGCAGTAGTAATAAGCACATATAGTCTATCCCAGGGAAAAGGCATGGCTCACTTTAAAGACATTTCTAGCCTAAGATAAAAATTAAAAATTTGTTTCCTAATTATCTCATTGGGATAAAGAGTAGAATGCCAGAAATGTCAATGCCCTTCAGAGAATGCATAGTACAGAAATGAAAGAAGGTAACTGGCTGAGATCCACTATGAAACCAATAGAAGTGTTTAAAGAGAATTTCATTTGAAGTAGGTAAATAGGGTCAGGGTAGGATTTCTGTAACGCAGGCAATATGGTGGACAAAATCCATTGCTGATGATGGGAACCTTAAACCATAGATTGAATTGAGAAGGCTAAAGTCCATTAGTGAAAAAAGGGAAAATAGTGATTCTCCCTCTCCCTCCCTCCCTCCCTCCCTCCCTCTCTCTCACACAGAGAGAGAGAGAGAGAGAGAGAGAGAGAGAGAGAGAGAGAGATCCTTAAAATCTGCTTCAAAGAATTGGGACACCTGGATGGGCTACTGTCTGTTATCAATCAATAAAGAACCAGTTCTGTTCTCCTTGGAAAACATAAAAAAGTTGAGTGGCAGAATAAGTGTGAGTCAGCTTGAAGACTGGAAGTGTTTGCTTATTTCTCATGAGAACTAGCCATTTTTCATAATATCATCCAATCAGAAGTTAATACTGAAACCTCAAGGTAGTTCTAACATGAACTGAATTATTGCATCAGGGCTATAATAAATAAAAGAGGTGAGACACACCACAACAAACACATCGTGACTGATCATAACACTGCTGTAATACATCTGCACACAATACTGAGCAGGTTTTAACAGTTCACTCTATAGTACTCTTGGAAAATGAAGTGCAATAACCATCTGTATGCCTGTATGATGAGGTGCTCTAATGTCCTCATACCCACTTCCTCCATTCTGAAACACAACAAGTTATGACATTGGTATTCTAGTAACATAATCACAAGATCTTCATGAGATTCATGTATATGAATAGCAAGTATGAGGGATCAACATGGGGAGGCAGACATGGGGGACAAAAGGGGGAAAAGTGCAGAACAGAAAGCAGCCTTGAAACATTAGGGGACCAAAAGTTTCCTGTACATAAAAGCTTGCAATTCAAAGCATCAACACTTTGTGATTCAAAGCATCAATGCCCTTTCTGTGTGACTGGTTAGGTTTTTGTAGCGTCAGTTTGAAAAAAATCACTATTTATGAATATTTTTAATGGCATCAGAAAGTGCACACACCCTTTGTGACAATGTGGGGAGAATTACTTTATTTATTATAAGCCATCCTGAGATGTTCTGTAGGGGACGAGATAGAAAAGCTTTCAATAAATAAATACTTTGAAGGGTGCAAAAGGTAGTCACCTATGCTGACTGAGGGCAATGCTTCCTCAAGTTTTTTCACTTATCCACAGTTTTCTTGGCACAGAGTCTGAACTGACTGACTAGTTTACAGATCTCTGTTCTCTGGCTGTTGCACATATGATCAAGCTAGGGAGAGGAAAACCTGGGAGAAAGTACTACTAAATAATAGTAGCAAAAGGACTTGGAAAAAAGGCAAACTCTCACTGTTTAAGAGGGTTTGAGGGCGTATTCCTTTCTTACAAATATGTTCTATTTTCAGTTCCAGAGTTGAAATGGATAAATATTTGGTGCAGCACAAAGTGTCTATTCTTACCAGAAATGCAATACTAACTAGACTACGAATATAGAATTGGTAGTATTATATCCAACCCCTATAGGATGGGATTATGATTTTGCTACAAATATGATATTCTTTCTACATGGCATGATTCTTTCTACTGTTCACATAGTAGTTAGGTACATGCACTCTCTTCTCCAATACAGGATAGAGGCAAAGCACATGACAAAACAAAGCGTAGTGCTTTTGAGTGATGTTTTGGGGGTGGGGGAGATTGGACAAAACATTTTAATGAATTATGGGATTATTATAGGGGAGTAGAGCTGATGCTTTTCAGTGGCACAGATATCCCCAGATCTTGGCAGGAAATTCTGTCCCCTTAGCTCAGCAAGGGCCAGCAAATGCCGCTGGAGCATTGCTTTCATTCACTGGGGCTCCACCTTCACTGCTTTGGCTTTCTTTTCCTACAAAATGAGCTTGCTCATTTTAACTCCATCACCAACACAGGCCTTTGGATGGAGAAATCCACTTACAGATAAGAGAAATTAGGATCTCATGTCCCAAACAGGCATTTTAGGAGCACTGGCTGGGAATTATATAGCCAACCATTCTGCAAAGCAAACACAAGGACAACCCTGATTTTTACTCCTTCCCCAAGGTGTGAGAGAGGGCCAGTGAAGGAACCACTGAATTTAGTCTGTACCTACACAACTGGAAGTTCCCTTTATTAAAGGATAGTCCCTTTTCTAAAACATCTGTCAGTCAATACATGTGTGTTATCTGCTTCTCTCTTAATATTGAAAGAGTATCTCATTGCTCATTCTTCCTATTTTCTCTTGAAATGCAGCCAATAGGGCAATGTTGTTGCATTTTTAACCCAGAAATAAATCCCACAGATCTTAGCCAAACTTATTTATTTATTTATTTATTTATTTAGACAACTTATATGCCGCCCCATCGCATGAGCCTTGGCAAATGGGTAGACCCCAACCATCTTCCTCCAACCTCTTCCCTTTGGTTACCAAGTGCAAAGAAAAGGTATTTTGCATGTGCTTCAGGGAAAACAATCACCAATTTCCTTCAGCGCCATCTTTGCTCCTTCCTTTCTCTCTTACCCTGAAGAAAAGTTGTTACGTGATAATAACTCAGCTCCTCACCTTTCAACCCTCCTTTCCACTGATGTTAGAAGCTGGTTCCAGGAAGTGACTGTGGCGCCTCACTGAGTAATAGTGTTGCTTAGTGACACCAGACTCCAGGCTTTGCTATACGAGGCTTTTAACCAGCCACTTGGTCGAGGCTTCTGCTTCTAGATTCTTGCAGCATTAAGATCACGTTTATTACACACTCCGTCCCCAGGGTGTTTCTTTCTCTGCCTTTTATATCTGCTGTGATACAGAAGAATTGCAAAACTACCCAAATCTTGTCATTCCAGTTCAGTCAACTTCAGAGTCAGAGACTGAGAAAAGTGCTACATCTTTAAGCCTGGAGCAAATATGAAGTGGAATGACCAGCAGGTCATCAAGCTCTGAGTCCTCCTTGGGAAACAGGAGAGTACATGAGAGATCGACAGAAAGTGTGATACCCAGTTTAGTTATTGGAAGATTTGTACCTCTTTTTTTTAAACAAACAAAACCCAATGAAACTAGCCAGCAGAAACATGGCACAACATATCACATGGCGTGGCTACAGTCTGATCGATGTCATCACAGCTACCACAGCAGCAGTACCAGAAGGACTTATCTATTTATTCCTGTCTCTTAAATACATGTGCATGGGTTTGCATTTATCCATAGCTATTAATATATATGAAACGCATAGAAGCTATTACACATAGGCTTCAACAAAAGAGGACCAAATAAGTATGCATTTGAAGGTGATAGCTATATGCTGCCTGCTCAAATCTTGAAAGCATTGTAAAGTCCTCAGTCTATTACAATAAAGGAAGCGAGCGCTGCTGTGTTGAAAATTCCTTTACACTATTTGTTAATTTCCATGACGCAGGTAAATAATGTAAAAGAGTGTATACATCAGTGATTATTAAAGAGTGCTCCAATGAAAAATTTACCTTTGTAATAACCTTCCACACAACAAAAGCAACTACTGGAAATTGTCAAAACATGTTTTAAATATGCATTACCTGTTTTGTGCCATCGGCAGTTAGCTGCATTAGACGGTCTCTCATTATAAAGATATTGTCCAATAGACATGCCTTGCCTTGCCTTGTCACCGAGTAAGATGCAACCTAAGATCCATAGACCTGACAGGTAGATGCTAACCCACTGTTTCTGATCCACGATTTAGACATTTTATGCTGGCACCCAGATTAGTATTTCTGTGTCAAAGGTTGAGGACCCCTGAGCTACAAAATTCTGAAGGTAGTTCAAGTATTTCCAGGGCCCTTAGGTTACTATTGTTTGAACATCAGAACTTTCTACAGCTTGCTAAAGATAAGGAATAGCTCCACTTGCTTTATCTGTTTTTTCACCTAAACATGTGTACTTCCCCAGGTATTAATAAGAAGAAGACTAATTAAGTTCCCACTAAATAGTAGCCAGTGGCTTGAGATGGGCCTTGCTGCAAGAAATCTAGGTCAGCTGCATTAAACATGAATCACGTTTGTTCATATCTATCGATTTACAACAGGAAATTGTGCTCTGAGTAAATGTCAGCAAAATGGCATTTGTCTAGCAAATAAAACCAAGAAATTAAACAGTTGTGACACTGGCTTTCCACTCCATCTAAACACAAGACTATGGGTGAGTCAAAGACACATGTGGGCAACTTTACAAATGTTTTAAATATAATCTCTTGGTTGATATTTTATTTTAAAATTGGTTTGCTGGGCGAGGAATAATTGCAATAGGCTTCCATTTATTAATGTTTTCTCCATATCACTCTCCTAGGATCATTAAATGTTATGCTGAAAGGATCTGACATAATGCGGAAACTTCTCTATTTAACTTGTTTGGTATTTGAGACCAAGTAGTCAAAATTATATTGCTTCTTAAAGGCAAAAAGGTCTTGGAAGAATAATATTGTGCATTGTATTGACCACTTCCCACAAGCCTACATAAGAACATACAAAGCTGCCTTATACTGAGTCCATACAGCAGCAATGGGAAGGCAGCAGCTCTCCAGAGTTTCAGGTCAGAGTTTTTCCAGCCCTACCTAGAAATGTCAGAGATCAAACCTGGGGCCTTCTCCAGGCAGAGGACGCACTGCACCACCGAACTACACTCAGAAACACAAAGAGAATAGTCTGGAGAAGTGCAGAAGGACTTGACCTTGATTCTATTCCAAAATAAGCCAGTATAAGCCTGGCCAATGTTTGGATGAGAAATTACCTGCTTTAGGAGCTTCAGATATATTGTGTTGAGAGAAAATGGCCTCCTCAGAGACATCTGCATGGCAGAACTGATAGATGTAGAGGGAATTAAGCACAACCACCTTACCCAGATGGTCTTGGAAAAAAAGCTACTTATCCCTAAGCAGGCAATGCAGAATAAGGAAAAACATTCAGCCTTTTGTCATCCCCCCACTCAGTGTAGACTCCATCTTCTCAAGATGCTCCAATTACCACAAAAAAGTAACAATCAATCGACCAATCAATAAACCCTTTAGGAAAAAGTGTTAGCACAGCTAGGACTGGGGCTCAGGGTGCATGGGGGCCATAAAGTCCATCCAGCAAATAATTTAAGCAACAAGCAGACCTGGTCTTCTTGTTCCTGGGCATATCAAGGCCAACTGGGACCAATGCTGTTCACATGGTATGCACATGGTTACAGTGTTCATTTTATTTTTGATTTTACAGTGCACTATCCTGAAACATAATGATGCTGGGAATAATTTATATCCTATCTTTTTCTTCCTGCAAGGAATGCAGGCTTACATTCACTTGCTTTTGGTTTTCCTGTAAGAAATCAAGAATGTAGGAGCTTTTTTAAAGTTTGGAATATTTGGAAGTGGGAAGGAAGGGGAAATGTTGGTTGTGTGGTTCACAACTGAATGATATTTCATGGCTAGGGAGAGTCCTAAAGGACCATTTAGACCAGAAAGTAAAATTACCTAGGTGCAGCACTGAGGAAAAGTATAAAAGAGAACAGTGCTGCTCGTCAAATTCCTACTTCACTAAAGTGTATGACTGAAAAAGTCCATGCCAGTGGTAAAAACGACTGTCTGGAAGAAATACATGGCATGAGATGTGACAGCCCAATCACTGCTGCTGCACTCGCTATGGGCAATGGGTGGAGGTAAACCTCTAGGATTGGAAGCTTGTGTGCATTGCACCTACCCCACCAGGCTGCCATGAGGAGAACGTATAGGAGGAGAAGGAGCATGTGCCCTTGAGCTCCATCAGGAGAAGATTATACAAATATGATGAATATTTAAAAACTCTTGTTGCTATTAAGTTGGTTGAAAACTCCAGCACCAGGATGGAAGTGGTTTGGTTTGAAGGTTCAGATGTTTCCAGATCCAAAGTATACAACAGTTAGCACTGAAAAGTAACCACAACCTGGACAGAAAGAGCCCACAACCTCCCCACCTTGAGCAAAGAAGCCTGAAGAGGGATTCTACTGGTGCACCCCATTTTATAATCACAAGGCCGCTTAACATGATATGGTTGATAACTGGGGAAGTAGGCAGGGCAAATGCATTGTGGATATAGGGCCAGGACCAGCATGCATGGTCCCATGGTCCCCACTGACACATCAACATAGCCTTAATGTCTGAGAGGGTCTTATTCCCCATCCTATGGCTCATATGTGCATGCTGAGAGGATAATGTCAAGTTTATCCACTCGATTCACCATTTTGGCCACGAGAAAAGGCTTCAGCGGCCCCTGGTTCTTCAGGTCCACTCTTGTAACAAGAAACTAGGACAATATTTCCTGCTAGCTAGGGTGAGACCAATTGCTAGTGCATATGTCTGCCTGCCCCCTACTTGAACTCTGTTCTTGATATGGCACTTCAGGAAATTTCATGTTTATGCATGGACCAAGTCAGAGTCAGTCTACTCCAGCTTGATGACAAACCAAAGCTGAGGTTTGGAAACCTGATGTGTCATGCTTCTCTTTTATTATTACAGGAAATAATTTTTTTTTCTCAGTCAGGATTGGATGATATTTGCAGGCACAGTAGCACATCAGAAGGGGATTGCAGGGGATTATTCAATGTTAAGTCAGTTGTGTTAGATAACTTTATATGTTGATTTTCTTAAAGAAATGATGGATTTTAAATTTCTATTCATTGGAAAGAATGGTTGAAAATTGTGGAGGTATTTGCCCTTTGAGAGGCTCCCATCTGCCAAATTTCAGAACAGCAGCTTGGGCCAGCAGTTGTGCAAGAACAGCCTTAACCCTTTTCAGAGAACATACTTGTTCCTCTATTTTTCTTGTGGACCATTGTCTTTAAAGCGACAGACAGTATAGATGTGTCCTAGGTAGAAGCTTACACAATTTCAGGATAGGTGTAGAAGGGGAACTATCCATCCGCACACACACGTGCACACGTGCGCGCATGTGCGTGCGCACACGCGCGCGTGCACACGCACACACACACACAGTGTTTTGAGGAAACACTTATATATGAAAGGCTAACACCCAAGGTGTCCACAGGCAAGAAATATGAAAAGCTTCAGCAGGACAGGTGGAGGGATTAGTGAATTATGACTATTGCAAGCAATTTGAAGCATTTTTCAAAGAGAAACATGGCGTTGTAAAAATGGCAATCTCCTGGTCTCATTCTTGCCTCCTCCAGTGATTGGAGTGCTCAGTAAAAGATTAGGATTAAAAGCTGAACCTGTCCGTCGTTCATCTGCACTTTCTCCTTGCCCCGCCCCCCACCAACATTTGGAGAAATGGACGCACACACTAAATTAGAAGCATGAAGTCTAACATTGTAGTCTGAAACACTCTAGTTCTGCTGGCTTTGAAAGAGGCCCACTTTGCCATGGAAACCAAGAGAAGAAGAACAAACATGCCTGCGTCTGCTCAGGCTTCAGGCTCCACTGGAATCCAGTACACCTTCGTAACTGTTAGCTGCGACTTAGAGTGGAATCTTCAAAAACTACTCCTGAGCAATGGCCATATCTCTCTGTGGGCCGGATATGGATCAGAGGATCTACCTTTAAACATATTGACACCAAAGACATGAAATAAAAACCTCCCACAAAAGTTTGAGCGGTTACTATTTAGCATGAATGGAAAAGATTTTGTTGCAAACAAATAGTAAGTCTTGGTTAAAAACAAAACAAAACTCCAAGGCTACCGATTAGACAGCTGCTTGAAAGGACTGCCATACAGCAGCCACGGAAAGTTCAAGGAAATTTGTTGGATTTCTCCATTCCAAATTGGTTCTATTTCCTACCCTCTTTCTTATTTCCAAAGGGAAAAAACCAGAGTTAATGCTCATGTGATCCAAAGCTGAAGTTACCATGACAGTAAGCTGCCTGCAAGTCAGTTTTTTCAGCACATGTTTTCAGGTGTTAGAGGGGCTTTTTCAAAACTTTACTTTGCCTCAAGCATCTGTCATTTTCCCAGACAGATTAAGGTGCCACAGCTGTTTTACTGAACAGCACCAAAAAAGAAAGAAAGAAAGAAAAAGATGTAAAATGTTTCTGATCAGTGCCAATCAGTGCCAAGTGCTTATATTCTGAAGGAGAAAGAGTCTGTTCAAGTTCTGAGTGGCACTGCAAAATTGCCAGAAGAATAACAACCTTATATTGTTTTCTACTGCACTGTATTTTCTTCTGCATCTCTCATACACTATTTCATCTGAATGTAATACCATTTATCTTTTCTAGTCATATTCTGGTTCAGACAGCAAAAGCTATTAAATATATTTCCCTAGCTATCAATATTTATTTACCTCTACAAATTTAGCCTGTTTTTTCATAAACTATGCAAAATATGTACCTTACGTTTTTCCATAATTCCCCCAAACTAAGAGAAAAAAGATATCTTATAAACACATCTAAAAGCAAAATAAAATAATAATAATAATAATAATAATAATAATAATAATAATCAAAAGAACAAACAGGTAAATTCCAGCAGCAGATGAAAAATCACACGATAGAAAAGCAAAATTAAGCCATTCTATCAAAATATCTGAACACTGAAAAATAAAACTAATAAAAATGTCTGGATATATACAATGAAGTTTTCATCTGGTAATTAAAGCATATCAAGAGTCACGAAAATAAAATTAAAATTATTCATGAACTTTTTAGCTGTTTGGAGGAAACCACGGAGGGGAGGTGAAGGAAAATGGAGCATCATGTCTGATGCTATGAATATGCTTTGAATATAGCACAAGACATTGTACCCCAGCCTTCTCCCCTCCCTGGCCCTGCTGGCACACCTTTTCTCCTTTTCTCAGAGGCTGAATTTCAACCTTAGAGAGGAAACTGGTGCAGTTCTTTCTGCATCAGCTATGAGGGGGCAGGGTAGGGGCTCTGAATAATCAAATGGCTCCAGACACTATCAGTAAGCCATGGCATTGTGCCCTAACAGCACATTGGATACCCATAAGCTTCGAAATTCTGAGGAAGATGGGCATTCTGTGCAGGCCATAAGAGTGAGGAGGCCCTCTTCGTTTCTGTCCTCCTGCCTCCAAGCCAGCCGACTTTGTCTGCTTAGCTGCAGCATTTGGGACAGGGAGAAAACAAGACTGAAACACCACCAGGATGCATTATACCCTGCCAGTCCCAGTCTCCTCCCTTTCCCCCAGAAAATCCCCTTCATCCCTTGACTGTGGTTACTCTTAAGACTTTAGAGAAGCAGCAAGCACAGTTTTTTCCACATCTGCTGCACTGGGGAAGAGTGACCTGAGTGCAGCTCTGCTGCAACAAGACTAGGGGTCTTTTCTGACTTTAGCGAAAGGCCAGGGGGTGGCACAATCATTCAAACTTCATATTCAGGAAGCTGCTTTAAAACAGACTTAGGGCATCATAATATGCCTATTTAAACAGGAAGAAAGGCATACATGTTGCAGTACTTGCCAGTAGTGCACCATTTTTCCATGTAAACATACCTGGGAGCATACCTGAAGGCTGTTTATCCACCTAAACTATCTAGGAAAGCAACTATTCTTCAGGATTTCCAGCAGATTTTCCAGATCACCTGCAACCTGAGCCTTATAAACATAGAAGGACCAAGAGATCATTTAGTCCCACATTCTGTTCACACAGGAAGTGTCATTCATCTGGAGATTCCAAGGATTTAACTTAGAACCTGCTGTATGCAAAACATATGCTCCATCTTTCCAAGCCCAACCATAAGCTAGCATTCCCTGCAAGGTGTTGGAGAAATTTATCACGGATTCAAATGAATTCAGATTTCTATTAAAATGACCTATGGATTCTGGAGCAAACCAGTATGTTCTGAGTCATGTGGACCAGCAGGCTAACTACCATTGGTGCAAGTACGTATTTGGAAACAACAATGACATTCTCACACATGACTAAAAAAGAAAAAAAAATTGATTCTGTCAGTTAGCAGACAATGGAATGAAAGACAATCCACAAAACAGATAACATAACAGATCCAACAAAATCTGTGTACCCCTATGGATATGGAGGTGTGGGTAGCCCTAGGCCCTGATCCAGAATGTGCTTCCAATCCAGATTGGAGGCCCAGGCTTAAATTCCACTGAAAATCACCATCAGGTTGCCCTTTGTCCAAAGAAGCTGCTTACTTCAAACAGCTCTTCCAAGGGTGAATAGCAGCTGGGGGTAATTTTTGAGCAAGATATTGGTACAGGTTCTGTCCACTTTGTCTTCAAAATAAAACTAGGCACATGAAACATACTTTTTAAGAAGTTTGAAAAGCCAAAACTGTGCCTATTCACAGAGACAGTTGGATGTCAAGTAAGTGTTTGATTTCTTAATTTTGAATAATCTGGTGGGGACTCATGGCAACAGCCGGGTTCCCTCCAAGTCAGTCCAAGCACACTTTGGGGCCAGACACTCTGCCAAGTGAAAGCATAATTGTCTCTCAGATTGTCTGAACATCTGGAGGCAGGACCCAGGTTTGCAGTCTTGGATCCAATGTAACACCAACAACCAGTTTGATCAGAATGAGAAAATGTGTCATCAAAGGTGGAGAGGCTTATCAGACCTGCTGCTCAGAAAATGTTCCATCTTTTTAGCCCAAAAAAATTAGAACTTCAGGTCCATCCAGTCTAATTCCAGCTCGCAAAAGACTAACCTATGCACACAGCAAAATACATTACTAGGAAAAGGGCAAGGGTTAAAGACTGCCTTAAAACAGAGCAGAGGAAATATCAGGGTTTTGCACTTAAGGTCAGGCAGATAGTTTGTTATATCTTACAATGGAAATGAATTGAGCTATAGATATGATGAAGAATTGTGTATTGGTAACTACTCTAGAGAATTATTTTCCTGACTTTCAAAAGTCCACCTTTGCTATTTTTATGAAACTTTTCACACAAATAGGGTTTTGTTTTCTTTGTTTCACTGTATTTTATTTCCTGCTCTCAGAATGCTTTCAGCATGCTTTCAGAAATGTTACTCTTTCATGCTTGTTTTTGTGCCCAAAGGCATAGATTGTGCTTTCAATAACTTGCTTTTCTTATTATTCAACTTTGAAGTGTAGACTGGAGTTCCAGATCTACCTGAAGTGCCCCAAAGGACATACTTACCACTGAAGTAACCTTATCACCTTTGATTCCAAGTTTGTTTCAGAAAATCTGATGTTCTTGGAAGCACTACTTTTAAGTAAACAAAAGAAATCCCAAATAAGCAAGAGTCCTGTCCAAACATGTGAAGCGCTTAAAACTGAAGGTACGCAAGAAAAAGGGAAAACAGGATAAGACATTCTCTGTTTCATCATCATGAATGACAACAACAATGTAAGGGTTTGTTTGGCATCTTAAAGAAATGTTTTCAGTCAGCACTCCACATCCTGGTACTCTCCAGATGTCTTAGACCAGAGGAGGACTACTTCTGGTCCACAGGTCTAATCCAGACAATGGATGGTTGGTGCTCTCCACATAATGACATACTTTCCTTGCTATCCACATGATGATGTTCAGCTCCCAACCTTCCCAAGAAAAGTTCATAAAGCAAGTCAGTCTAGCAGAAGAGCCGTCCAACAGAATTACAGCAAGAAAGCTATTGCTGAAGAGAGGACCAGGTGCCAACTGAGAAGTTTTATAGAAAATGCTGATACCTCAGCTCTTCCTAGCTTGATCTAATGCATGCTCCTTCCTCATGAGTAAACCCCAATGATATAGAACATACTGCCGGACAAGTTCTGCATCTCCAGTTCTGAGCCTGAAGCAGCTGAATGGGGGCAGCCCAGATGTTTAGGCTTCTTCAGTGTCACAACCTCCTTGAGTGAGGCATTGTTCCCAGTGGCAGTTTTACAAAGACTGTCAAGCATTCTTTGATTTCCCCTGACTCTCACAACCTCTAGGATCCCCAGCCTCTTCTGAGGTTTTGTCAAGTTCCAGAGCTGTCCTTGCAGGACCATAACAGCTTGCACCATCCATGGAAATTCCCCTTCATCTTCAAGTGTCTTAATTCCCATCCCCACTTCCTGGCCTGGGAAAGGACAATCCTGTTTATTTCCAGTCATTGATGGGGTCCCAATCAGAAATTAGACACAACAAGGAGATGCCCTGCATTCAAGAACTTGCAATGCCATTTGCAGCCCTGTTCGGACACAAGTGCTGGAAGGAGGTACTCAGCTTGGTCAAGACTTGCATGCCCAGGCCTGCAAACCCAGCCAAGTCCCCTTCCATGCTGCTCACACCCTGCCTGCGATATGAGCAGCACAGGAAGGAGGTCCTTGAAATGGCTGGGGTTTTCATGACCCTGTTCTTGCAGTCACCAGCCATTCTCCAAGCATAGAGGGATTTGGAGTTCCCAAGCTTGAGGAAAGTAGTTGGTGGGATAAAACACGATGTTGCTGGAACTATAGGGCTTTGAGGTGGGATCTGTCCCTTGACATCATCCAGTCAGGCAGTTCAATCCAGACCCTAGACCAAAATAGGTTGACCCCTTGCTTTGGCCCCTTGCTTTGGACTGCAACTGCCAGAAATCCTCACCACTGGCCATGCTGGCTGGAACTGATAAGGGAGATTAAATTGAAAACACTGGAAGACCACCAGATTGGGAGAGTCTACTTTAGATTCAAAGAACACTAACTTCGGGCATGCAACTGGGCTTGAGTTTCCTTGAGAGCTCTTCAGTTCTACCTTACTGTCATTACTGGAAATTAGAAGATCTGGAAATGGATCCAGATTTAGGCACAGGTAACTGTGCTAGAGGAAACAGACTTCCTCACCCATCCCATTCAGCAAATTTTCCACATAGAGTTGGGGTAGCCTGCTGAGTGAGTGAGCTGCGATGCTGGAGGGAAAGAGGATTGCTGCTGGAATTCAATTCATCATATTCAGACAAGGAAAAAGGCAGCTTCCTTGCTCCATCCCATTGTTTGCCACTCCACATTCTGAAGATAATTATTCACATTTGTTTTATTTATTTTTTTCAAAATGAAGTCTTCTAAACAAGGAAATAGGAAACAATAACACCACTTAAAGAGGTTTTGTAAGGTTTGCAGAAGATAATGGCATGCAGGAAAGGAATCTGTCAGCAGTATCCAATGCTGGCAGTCACCCACCAGCCCTAAGCATGGTGTGCCAACAGGACAGCTAGCACAATGGGGATTACTGCTTGCTAGCACAGCCCAGGAAAATAACTAGAACTAACATTTCTATAAGGTGGCAAGTCAACAGAGCTCCTTTTTGCAAGCCATGCTGATTTGCCCCTTTCTGCTAGTTTCCAGTTGTTCTAGTTAGCACTAGTTTTGCAAGGCAGTAGCAGTCATTCCTACTAGTGCAGCAACAGCATCAGATACTGCCCTATTTTTTCTAACTGCCTTGTCCACAGGAGCCACAAAACCTGAGAAGAGCTTGACAGCAGATTCCTGCAACATACTTTATATCACGATATTTGTTTAGAATGGACCAGAAAATTGGACAATGATTGAGCAGTTAATGGCCTTTTTAAAATTCTGAGCATCGGAATAGAAGTCAACATTAATGAGATATTTTCCTGCTGGACATCAGTTTCAGCACACTGCTTTGACAGCAAGATAATTTGCTATGGATAACAAACATCCTTTTCCAGCAAAACGTGCTATCAGCAGGAAAGCTGGAACAAATGACATATAAAGCCACTGATGGTAGCTATTCAGGTTATAAACAGCTGTCAGTGTTCTTTTGTTGTTTGTTTGTTTTTGTTTTATGGAGGAGATTTGGCTATTGCAAGCAATTCAATTAATGTTGCTAAATCTGGGATTGTCTGCAGGGATACCAATTAGTAGTGCATTTATTGATGGTTCCAATTTCTCAATAGATTAATAAATTGACTTTTAGTTTCATAGGGAACCCAAAGATAACTACCTGTGGAAATGGAAATGTGTGCTTGTCATAATTCTAGTTCTGTTCATCTTCAGGGCAGCTCAAAAGTAAACATCTTTCTCAGTTTTGAGAAAACCTGTATAATGTGCAATCCTATGGCCTCTGGACATTATCTGGGAGGTCATAGGATTCTTTGGAGTCTCAGCTCCAAGGTCCTAGGATGAAACTTAAAATGTGAACCTAAAATGCATTGGATTGAGTAAATCGTTTTTAGTACACCTCAGAGGATTTTTCTGCTCCCTCATTGCCTTTGGACTGTTTCTTCTGCAGATCTTCCCTGTTCCTGACAGAACTAACATTCCCTCCAATTCTGTGTTTTACATCCATTTAAGAAGAACTGCAAGCATTGTTACTTAAGCAAGATGACATTGGCATTTATTTTGCCATTTGTACCCTTACTGAGAAGCTAGGGAGCAAACAAGCTGTCTGAGCTGTGAGGCAAAGTAAACATTGTAGGAGCTTCATAATGATGCAGCTTTAGCAGAATCAGAACACAGGCCACATTTATAGGACATAAAGATCCATTTCAGAAATACCACTGCTGGGGTGCAGAGCATTGGGAAGCCCAGCTTCTACTACCAGAGATGCCCATTGAAGTCATTGCACTTTCATCCCCAGTGGTCCTCCCTCTTTGAATACCTTCCATACCACCACCACCACCACCACACCACCAGCACCACCACCACCATCTTCATCATAAACATCATCGTCATCATCATGGACATCTTCCTTTAAAATCCACCCTGTTGAGCTTAATTGCTTTTGCAACTTAGTTGCACTTTGGCAATGGTAGAGCAAGCTTTTTGAAGGGAACAAGCCTTATTATATCCAGCAAGGAAAAGGACACCACAGTAATCCTAGTATTTTAGAGACTAACTAATTTTCAACCTTCACCGCAGGGGCTCTAATATGTGTTCAGAGTGACAACAGTTCATAGACAATTTGTGACTTATTTTTATTATTATTTAACTTTCCCTGCCTCCAAATTTGGCTTCCACTGAGATCAAAGAGATAATGCATGCACATATTTCAGCACCACTGGCATTAAATAGGCTTTAGAAACTGATAAAAGCAATCTGAATCCTTTGTTAATCAAAGAAATTCTGCAGCTTTTGGGCTTCAGTCTTTGCCTAATTATATTCATGATCACATGTTGAGCTTTAGGGGATTTTTCTTAATTATGCCCAGAAACTGACATTTCTGTTCAAAACTGGTATTTCATCTGGAATTTACCTTTTATGTTCATCTACCCAGTACTCTCTACTCTGACAATGGTCAGGTCTCTCTATGGATGCAGCCACAAGACTATCTCAATTCTGTTCTTTCAGAATCTGTTTGGCTGGGAATGCCAGGGACTGAGCCTGGGATGTTCTGCATGCATTGCCTGGTACATCACAGCAAGCAAACTTGTGCAGTTTCCATGGTGCACAGATTTTAGCCCCAAGTTAGCAATCAGAGGAACACACGGTTCCCATAGCAAGGTGGTTTCCATGCTCCCCACTCCTCCAGCTCTCGCCACACATCCTGGCAGTCCAGGATGAAATCTCATTCCTTATGTCATTGCCTCCTATGGGCCTTAGCAGCCTCACCCTGATTAGCTTACTGCTTTGATGCAGATTCTCTTGCTTACCCTCCTGAATGGGGTTGCACCTCTGCAGTGGTTTCTAGCCACTCCAGCCCCTAAAAGAATTATGATTAAACCATAACAACACATTGGCTGTTATTTTCCCTCCATGCATTTACCCACTTGTTCCCTGTTTCCAAAGTAAACAGGGAGACAGGCTCACCACTCAGCCAGTAGGAACAAAGCAGGTCTTGGCATGTATGCTGCCAGGGAGCTGTTGATACTAGAGAATGGACGGTCGAGTGGGGGCTTCTATTGCCACCGTTTTCATGGGACTCTATGGTATTCCCATACCACCAATGGTAAAATGGAGATCCTGGGTCCATACAACCAGAGAAACTTCAATGGAGTGTAGAAACCTTAGACCAATTATTTTTTCCATAGTTTTGGGAAACTAAAGGTGCCACCCAGAAAGGCCCCAATTAAGTCCAGATGACACGACGCATCAGCAAGTGGAAGAAATCACCATGGTTTTTCATGCAGTGCAAACTTGTTCAATGTGTGCCCTCTTCTTCCACTAAACTAGGACTCCTCCTAGTTTTCCTACCTTTCCAGCGAGGCAGAGGAGCTGTCCAGTAATATGATCACAGAGAAAGTAATAGGAACAAATTTTGCTTCAGCAAGCACTAGACCCAAACTGAGCAACTTTATAGGAGACAATGCTGCCTTATTCCTTTCCTGCCATGTCATCATGATTTGATCATGTCAGCTTTGATCCAGTACACAGGAAAAAATAAGCTTCCTTCTCTTGAATAGGGATCAGGACTAGAGGCATCATTACCACTGCAGCCTGGGTTTCCAGCCAAAAATGCTGCTGCCTCTGTTCCATGGGGTCTGTGTGAGAGCTGAGGGTGTAGCTTCCTTGACTGAGGTTTCCACTGGAGTTTTGGTCTCTGCTCTTTGTATCTGTTGGATCCACTCTGTCAATATTAGGGTTGGTAGTAAGATTCATCTATTTCTGAGATGGTTCTGACAGGAAGATGATAGGATATCTCTCTCTCTCTCTCTCTCTCTCTCTCTCTCTCTCTCTCTCTCTCTCTCTCTCTCTCACACACACACACACACACTTTTGGAGTTGGAACACTGTTCATCACACCATGGCTATTTCCTGCAAGTGATATGGGGACTTTCTGCTCCAAGAAAGAGAAGAGCGTCAGAGGACTGGTGTGTTCCCTGCAGCTGAGGGAGAGAGGGCTAGCAGGGAGCCTTTCTCCAACTTAACTGCCTGCTTGCTCTTTCTTTGAAGGAGAGAATGAATAAGCCTGTATGAGAAGGAAGAGTCACTCTTTTCCACTTAAGATTTTTTCCCTTTTGAAATCTCTGGACTTTGTGGCCAATTCTGTCCTTGCACCATTTTTAAAGAGTTGGATGGCTGAGTCATCCTGGTAAGGGCTAGTGCTTTTGTCTGGCCTGTGGAGAAAATGAGATCACACCACCAGAGCACAGATGGGAATCCAGGAGACACGATGAGATGAGGGTTTATATGGAGCAACTTTCCCTGCCTCATTACAGTTCCTATAACTTCCTTGTAAAGGAAGTCCCTTATAAAGGAACTTAGAGTTTCTGCTTACCACTTCATAGTCGTAGGAAATGATTAAGTGGGAAAGAGTATGGGGCAATCACTTGTATTTGGCAGTCTCCTCAGGCAAGTGAACTCCAGACGAAAGGAAAAGATCAACCATTTTTCTTTGGTCTGACACTGAACAGTTTATGTTTACAACACCAGAAATGGGGTAGGTATGTCTTGTTTTGGCTGCAACAGGTTCTATCATAAAGGAGAAAGCTTATCTATATGGAGACAGGATTTATAGGAAAATTCATAGATGATATTGTATCATTTACAGCTTTTCTGATGCAAGCTATGCCAGATTCTACAACATATTCTCCACTGATGTAGAACATTTACTTGGGGAATGTAGGAGATACTCACCAAATGATGTTAATTGGAAGAGCCTTCACAAAGAACAAATCTAAACCTAAGTGAGATGTATTGGTCATCAGCAATTGTACTTAATTATCAAAAAGCTTTTCCCAGTGTCTACTCTCTCCTTTAAGCTCCAGTGGATTTATACAGGTACATAACCTCATGAAAATCAAGCCCACTTCATACAAGCAAATTATGTATGAAAAGAAAACAATAATTATTGTATTTTCTTGATTAAGCATGTGAACAGTTTTCCGCAGAACAAAACTTAATTCACATTAGTCTAAGTTCTATAGACATTACTACAAATTTGTAGGTAGATGCATTTATAGTCCCAAATGTAAGGAAGAAGAAACAGCTGCTTGCTTGAATTACAAATTAATTGAAAGGACTTGAGAAGATATAGGTGTCATTGAGTCATTTGTTTAACAACTGTCATTTTTAACAATTATTCATAATTATCATTATAGTTTGTGAATGTACACAAACATGGCTGAATGGAAAACAAGAAGTGGATCCTGCTGATCAAACTAACTGTAAGAACATTATAAGAAATATATAATGAGCTAGGGTAGGCAATACATGACTACACAAACAGCCAGATACAGAACACCAAGAAAGGAAATGTTGGAAGTGATCGATCAATAGTTTAGTTTGGTGCAGAGATACAAAGAGAACTATGAAAGCAGCTTACCAACCAACTCAAAACTCAGGGAAATGATTCACTCTGTGCAACTACTTAAAAATGGAATTTATTAGAAACACAGTGGGTCAAATTAATTGAGGTATTCCAGTTCATTGGGGTAATGAATGTGGAGTTGAAATATAGGTCACAAAAAATCCAACACAGCCATGTTTGGTTAACCTTGGACAAGTCATTGTCTCTAAACTCTGTTACTGATCTGTAAAATGGGCATGATCATGCCTTCTTTCATAGTACTTTTTCAGTGCAACAAGAGCTCTTCATGAAGCACTTGACACTCTGTGACCTTGTAGCGATGGTACATTTAAATATAGGTAGACCTATTTTCAAATTTGCTTTGTTTGCCTTGCTTGTTTCTGCCACTACCAAAACCTTAAGGATGAAGTCACTCCTATTGCCTCTGAAGACTGTGGTTTCCAGAACAATATGAGGGATATGAGGGAAAGCTTTTTATTTATGTAAGCCGTCCCGAGGCATTAAGCAATGGGACAGCATAGAAACCCTCTAAATAAATAAATAAATTTCAAAGCAACTTATTTGTGTGTGGGCAACCTAGTACCTTACATCATGATAAAAAAAAGTCCTTAGAAAAAAAGACATATTACCATTGAAAGAATGCCAGATTTGTTTGTTTTTTTTTCACCCTTCTTCTGTGATGGAACTTGTAGCAGCCAAAGCAACCAGAGTTCAGTTTCCATATTCTGCTTCATGTATGTGGCACTGTCTTCCGATTCTGGCCTTAATATATACAGAGCTTAACAATCCTCTTGCCAGAACCCAAAATCTGATACTGTAGAGCACTATTTTATAACTTTTACAAAATTTGATTAGCAAAATTATCAAGAACTAGAGCTGAGATGAACTGGTCATAAGTTCCAGCCCTGTACCTACAAGGCCTAGGAAGGCTTGCTGTGGTCTGTTGTAGTTTGGTCTTGTGTTTTATATGATATAAATTTGAAGCTCTTCTGAAATTTTGGCCTGCAACTCCCATCACCTCTCGCCAACAGATCCGATAGGAGAACTGGTGGGAGCAGTTTATCAAAATCCCTGTACAGTCACAAGTTGTCCACCAGGTCCACCCAGGTCCAAAGAAACCATCAGAGAATATTACACATTCCATTCAAGTGGTCAGAAGGGACTCTCTTGCTACCTTGCCACAGTTTTTTGAGGGACCTTCCAGTTTATTTCCTTAAAGATCACTGATGAAAGAAAGAATCTGCAGAGCAAATCCAACAGGGAAGTAATGGATAAACTCCCAAAGTAAAAGATGGGAGTAGATTTCCTCATTCATTTTTCTTGGCAGGTTTTTCAAAATAGTCCCCTGAAAACCAATCTTCCCTACTGGAATAGTTGAAGCTAGTTGAGGGGAAACAATTCTGTGGCTTCTTGGGGGAATGTACAGGCCTTGGATCCAGTTGCTCCGGACTGGCCCAACCTGTCCCTGTTACATCCCATTTTGAGTCTACCACTGGCAAGAGTAAAGCAGGGAATTTAGTGACACCTGTGGATGATCTCTGCGATAGACATGCTTCCCATCTTGGCAGAGCTCCTTTCTACCTGACCCCTACTAGCCCAAGGATAGGGGAATTGAGATTGGTCTGTTCACTGGAATTTAAATGCAGTATTATGAAACTACCAAAAAAGTTGCAATAAGGTTCTGAAACATCAGCAGGGAGAGGTGGAATGAATCTCCAACGATGATCAATTTCTTTAAGTGAATGTGAAGAGTGAATGCAACATTTATAGAACAAAAGCCCCTGTTATATTGGGCTGTATACTCAATATTTCTGCCGCTACACAAGAGATGGTTCTACACAGAAAACATTTCTACAGGCAAACAAAATACTTGCTATCTTGACAAATGGAACTGGATGGAGCAATTAAAGTCCCATTTTTCCAAAATACTTTGCCTAACTTCCTACACTTTGCCTGAGGGACTGTCAAACTTTTTTATTGATCACTGACTAGAATATGACAGAGTTTTGAAACATGGTGCTTTTCACCATAGTGTAAAATGTCTCACTCAGAAGAAAACTAATTTTATATACCTCCAGTGCTGGAAACCTCAGGAAGCAGAAAATCATGAAGAGAATAAACCATGCCTGAAACAGAATTTAAAGTAAGGATAAATCGTGTTTGTGAGCTTCTTTGTTTGAGAGGCAGTGCCTTGTCACTGGCAGCTCCCCAACTGTGGATTTATTTATTTATTTATTTATTTATTTATTTAGAACATTTTTATGCCACCCCCATTGCAGAAAGCCTCGGGGCGGCTTACAAAGCAGGATAAAACAAACATAGAATAAACATTAAAAATTCGGAGCATCTCAGCTGTATCATAAAACCAATAAATAAAAACAACAGTTAACAATTAAAATATCATTTAAATAAAACCTTGGGAAATTTATGCAGCCTCTTCATTCTTAAATTTCAGGCCACCAGCAAGGCTATTCACTTTCACAGAGCTTTGAAGGAAATTAAGCAGTGGCTGGTTTAGCATTCTAACACTTCATGGTGGTGCTGGTGTTCTTTCTCCTCACTGCATGCTGTTTACCAACCTGCAGGGGAAGCGACAAGGAAGAAAAAGCAGTTCAAAGAGGGCAATTTTCATAAGAAAATGCCTGGCCCCCTTGATTATGTGAATCTCTGAGCTTCCTGGCCAAGGAGAGAGACTAGAACGCGGATCTCCTGTCCCAGTCCTGCATCTAACCGGTAGACCACACGTTAGAATATAGTGGCATGACCAAGTGCCATTGTAGTCTGCCTTCTTTGGATTCCGTAGAACAGTTCCTACAAAATCTGTCTGTTCATACTGATTTATGCAGGAAATCCAGTGTAGTGCAGTTGCTAGAGTATCGGACTTTGGCCTGAAACTTACACAGATCAGTCTGCGGGAAAAGACATAAGCCGAGGGTGCTCAGACTTGCTCAACAGAAGACCCACACAGGGTAAATGTCAGATGTTTGAGAGCTGCTAGCGGCAAGTAGGTGCTCACAGGAGGCAGGCAGTGAGCAGGAAGAGGGTACGTATGGGGGGCAGCATTGGGCAGCAAGCGGACACTGGAGGGCAGTGGCCACTTGGTGAGTGGCAAGAATCACGGGAACTTCATGAAACTCTTTGAGTTTATTCTGTGCCTTTGAGTTTATTCTGTGTTTTGGTTTGCCCACCCCTGGGATATGTGATGCATGTACACTGGAAAGTACACAGAGGCACACCAGGAAAATATCAAAGTGACTGAACAATACATGCAACTTTTGCATAAGTACAAATCGATCTTTTTAACTGTGCCATGCTAAGATTTTTCTTAAGGCTGAACTGTGGGTCTGCTATGAAAAGCCAAAATGATAAAGCATAACAACTACATAATTTACCTGCATAATAGTCTAAATAAGAGCCACCGTCTTTTTAGTGTGTTTCTGTCAATATCAGGCATAATACAATGTTAGGGAAACAGAGTGTACTTACATATAGTACTGAAACGGAGCCATACATAAACTCAGTAATCAACCTGTATTCTTTTACTTTCCTCCAATTTGTTTCACCCATTTTATTTTGCTTTCAATACACTAAATGTGGTGCTTCTAAGTCTTTTATTGACATGGCATCAGGAAGCTGCAGAAGCCTATTTTTTCCCAAGAATTTGCAGCTGTTATCCTTATCTTTAATACCACTACTGTTC
Source organism: Varanus komodoensis (assembly GCF_004798865.1). Lineage (NCBI taxonomy): Eukaryota > Metazoa > Chordata > Lepidosauria > Squamata > Varanidae > Varanus > Varanus komodoensis. The sequence continues at coordinate 12,754,141 of NW_025335505.1, read as the reverse complement.
ATGCTGTCCGCACAAAGATTGCTTTTTATTAGGAATGATGATACATAAAAAGGCCAAACAGTAAATACAGTGGTGGAAAGAATGAAGATGGCTTTGGACCTGCAAATCTGGAAGGATGCAAAATAAAAATCAGCAGGCAAAAAGGAATGAATTCTTTTTCTTTTTTTTCCTTTCTGAAAAAAACAACATTCAATGAAGTTGAAAAGGAAACCAATTTTACAAAACATTATGTGTATTTAACATATAGCCTTGGTTATACTTCCAGGTAAATAGATGTAGGATTGCACTGTAAATCATAAAACTGCTAATTGCTACAACAGCATTTCTTAAATATAACCTGGCCAGGGTACATGTTATGGTGACCATATAGCATATGCCGTTATTTTTTCTTTAATTAAGATGCAGATCTATGCATGCTTAGGATCCTTATGCATGTTAAGATACAAACGTTCTACAGCATCATTGGCTCTGGAATGTACAGATTTGTAGAACTGCAGTCTAAATATGCATATTGACTATACCCTCGTATATGGCAGAGGGGCCATTCCTACTGGGAATACAGCATGTGGGTGAGGAAGCTTATCTCTTTACCACAGTTCACATCCACACAAACTGATAGTAGCAGGTTTGGAAAAACATTCTTATTGGCACCATAGGGATTTTTTGTTTTCTAAGCCTCCTAGCCAAGTGGAAATCATTTTCATTGGGGTTTCTTGAAGAAATAAACCTGCCCTCCACAAATATAATATTTTATCTGATGATATGGAGAGGGTGGATGGATGCAAACTATGCAGACATTGAACAACATGTGAAGAGGATCAAAGGCCAACTGTGGCCAGCATGTGCTGCTCTGATGCTCCCCAGATGAATGGCTGATTCATGTATGTCAGATGGAATCCTCTGCATGTACATATTTATTTATTTATTTATTTATTTATGTGTTTGTTTGTTTATACACATATTGATAAGCCACCTATAACTTCTGAGGCCTTCCTGGGCAGCTTACAATACATTAAGCATATTAAAACATAATAAACACATCTAAAAACTAACAAATTGAAACATCCATAAAAACAGTATAAAAAGGCTCATATCATTCAGGGGCGAAGCATTCAAAAACATTGAAAAAGGTATGTCTTTGCCTGGTGTCGAAAAGAAAATAAGGAAGTATGCTTAGAGAGCTCCTACACACCAGGGATAACCCTGCTTGGCCAGGGCCTCTTCATGTGCCTCGAAATTCTCCACATCTACATCTGTGAGCCCAGCGAACTTTTTACAGTGTACCTCAAATGGATAATCATAACTGGGAAGTCTGCTGGATGTTGGCATGCAGCAATAGTCATGACCAGGGCAAAACCAGTCGCTGTGGTTCCACAGCCCTGTCCTCACAGGGGATGCACTGAGAACAGGGGAGGACCCCCTGCCCCCACTTCCACTGGAAACTCAGGGCAGGCATTCTGGAAACATCCATGATACTGAATCCGCAATAAGTGAGTTTCTAGATGGATCTACTGGAAACAAGAGGGTGCAGTTTGAAGGGTTGCCCACATCATTATATTATCTTTTACCTTGAGGGAATGCCTCATTGTCTCCACTCACACTCTTTTCCATATTTCTAAATAGAGCAATATTTAGGGAGATTTGTTAAAGATGGGAGAATTAGAAGTGTTTTATCTGCCAAGTGTTTTATCTCCCTTGCAGGAAACCAAACTGCCACAGTAAAGTACAGAAAATGCAGTACATCAATTGGGTAAAATTGTTAACTGCTCATGGACAATTTCCCATGGAAAGACTAATTGGTCTGACTAATTCAAAATCTGCTTCTGATTTGCTGTCAGGAGAGATTAGCTTATCAATATGGGCAAACCTCAATTATTCCAATAAGAATGACCTCTGTTCTGTTCTGTTCTGTTCTGTTCTGTTCATTAATGGTACAGTCTGATGACTTCTGGCCATAGGATTTTTGGATAGTTACAAGGTCCTGAAATTCTGATGTGAGACTCCAAAGGCCAAGCCCTTCTTCGCTGCTCTCACAGTCCAGAAGGAAAGAATCATACTGGCCACCTCTTTGTGGCCACAAATGGCCCTGGAAAAAAGGAGAAGGAGTATACTAGAGGGCAGAGAGGAGAGGAGGCTGGTACCCTATCTCAATGGTGCACCAACCATTTAAATAAATGCAGGACGCAAGGTTGAAATGTGGCATGTACTTGACTCCATGCATTGGATGTACATAAACCTCCATGTTCAGGGATTTAACTGCATTGAGGATAGAGGTTATGGGATTGTGCTCAAAGGAAGTGAACGTTTGGCCCCTAAACTTCATCAGGAGGGGACCCAGGATACTTCAGATTGCCTGATTTGAGACTAGAAAATTAATTTCTACTTGGGAATCTGGACTCTGACTGCTTTCTCTCCCACCCATCCACTCAAAGTCAACCCTATCCTTAAAATTTGTAAATCGTCCTTCATCCATTATCAATTCAAGAACATTTTTAAGAATCCAATATATAAAAAGCATATAGTTACCAACTGAATGGCGATGATGATGATGATGCAATAACTCTTCCACCAGGAAATCAAACAATTACACAACAATTAATTAATTTTAAAGTATTTGCAATGAAATTCTGCTATTTGTCTGCCTCAAACAAAGCTACTGGAAATAGTGGAGTAAAAATGGCTGAAAAGCAAGCTTTAAAGCAATGCCATACCCAAATAAATGAAAAGGTATTTTGCATCATTACACTGTTGGTTTCAGATAGATTTTACATTCAAATTTTGAATTGGTTTATCTTGAGTATAGCAATATGTTACAACCGTTTAAACATGTTATGTCAATCAATCAGTTTCAGAGCCTCTTTGGGAATTAGTGCATATTACATTATAAAGTACTGTGCAGAGTCAATTCTGAACTGATGCCTTAGACATTTTATCATCACAAATCTATATTTAACAATATCCTCTATGCAATGGTTCAACTACTAACAGCAGCATTCTTTATCAATAAACAACCATTTCAGTTCCGTTTCTATCACTGAAGGCATAAGCATCATTATGTGATACATAAACAAATAAGTCATTTAAAGAGTTTCAAGCATTAAACTGGAAGTGTTGATTTCTAGGCATCTAAGTGTTTTGAAGTACAATTTCTTACAAATTGACCATGCTGGCTGGGACTTACAGGAATTGTAGACAGAAACATCAGGAAGGCACCATGTTGAGAAATCCGCTATAAGCACATCAAGAAATAGTACTGCAGCTGAGACTGAATCAATTCATTCAGAAACTAGGAAGAATATTCTACAGCCCAGTTCTGTATCCTTCAATACCTTCAGAAAGATTCATTTGACATTGAAAGAGTAATTGCAGCTGTCAGTCTTTCAAATTCAAGTCATCAAAACATCTGGATTAGTTCTCACTCTGATAGAGCTGGGAATAATTTATTAAAGAGTACAAAAGAATGGAATAAACAATGAAGCATAAACCACGAGTGGAGCAAAAAAGAAGGTAGAGTTTGGTAGGAGTTCACAACATTTCAAAGCAAAAGGAAATATATTATATGACACAATTCAGCCTACTTGCTTTGGATTATACACAGACCTTAATATCATGGTCTAATTTAGGGAAATTTTAAATGTAATTTTGTATATGTCCTATAAAGCACCTGTATGAGACTAGCTGTTCTAGTCACATTTTGCTGTTTGAAACCTGTAGCAGCAGCAAAAGACAATGACGACATGGACTAATGAGCTGCAGTTACATGAGGCCACATGGGCATCAGGCTGGACATCCTGAATATTACAGCAATATGACAATGAAACTAATTGCCTAGGGAGATTGTGGACTCTACCACATTAGAGGCATTCAAGATACAGCTGGACTGCCATCTGAGAGGGAAGGTTTAACTTGGAGTCCTGCACTGAGCAGGGGTTGGACCTGATGGCCCTCTGACCCCTTCCAACTCCAATATTCCATCATTCTAAGAGATGAAAGCATTGCTGAACTGTGATCCAAACACCTCACCATATAAAAATCTTTCATATTCCAGTAGTGTAAAAAATGTTTATTCTGGAAGATTAGTTTGTCAAAAGACGCTACCCCTGTGCAAGCATTAGCTCTGGGCACACTAGGCTAAAGGTTGGATGGGGAGATAGTCACATATGCTTACTCCTGTCTCCCAAATCTCTGTCCCTTCTTGTTCAGTCATCACTCATCCTATGCTGAGAAAGATCTGAAGGGGACACAGCTTGGGCACACTTGAATGCAAGCAGAGCCTTTCAGGTTGTTTTAACTGCTGTTTATATTCTTTTTATTCTTCCCAGAGGGGCTCAGGTCTCTGAAATCCCTTTTATTATCAGCACTAGCACGATTTCTCTTCAATTTTGCCCAGAGTTAGAGAGGCTGATTTGCTCCTACTGTTCTTTTGGAGAGTGAGGCAAAATTCTTTTGAAAGAAAGTGAATTAATACAACATAAAAAGTTTCCCCACCTTTATTGGGTGACCATTTATAAATTGCCAAAAGAGAGGAAATTGGTCATCAAAAAAGAAGGCAGTGAGTGGCATCAGTTTTTAACATGCTACTTTATATGTATAAATGTCCATTTAGAAATCATTCATATAATTCTCATAGAAAGATTTTACAGCTTACCCTAATGAGGAAATCTGTGACCAGCTGTGTGCTTTGCGTAGTCTGCTCTGTAGGTGCTGTTGATCCCCAGCCTCAAGGCCAAGCTTTATAGCTCTTTAGTCAATTATCCAAAAACGGAAAAGAAAAAGAAAGCCTGCCAGTTTAAAAAAACAAAGTTCAGGTTATCTCATGTTGGGTAGCCAGTGATGATGGTGTGCAGCATCCCACACTCTGCTTGCCTACAGCTTCTCTTCTAGGCACCCTCAACTTTCCCTTGGTCTATCAGACCCAAATCCAAAATGGGAGGATAGACTGCCCAGGATATGTCCCAAGTTGTCATAGTCCTATATCGCTTTCTGATGTATTGCTGGAGGAATCCTCCTTTGAGTTGAGTCATGCCTGCTTGTTGCTTCCATCAGGTAACTATAAAAGAGACTATGTGGAAGCAGCCTGGTGCCTAACTAACATTAGTTAGGAGAAAACACAAATTCTGTGCTCATATCAAATATATGGGAGAACCACTGAACTTAGGAACTAGTAATCTGTGCTGACAAGAAAGGCTGTCAGCATAAACAAAGATATTCAAAAACACAAGGGTCAAAAGGCTTGTGTAAAGGACACTTCAGTGGAAACATGGCTTATCAGCAAACTCAAACATCCTGAAGACATGCAGCGAAGAAAAGGTCATTGATAACATGACTGAGAGAAATATTTGTGTAGCATAATGAAGCAAGAGACCTGACCTGAATAGATTTCAGCAGCTAAATAAATATAAAATGCATCTGAAGAGGAAAGGCAACTTCAAAATGGAATTATGGACACAATAAGCAGTGGGAAGATGCTGGAATTGAAGTGGTAAAGCAAATTCCTGAGCATACAGCCTTATCAAAAATGTAATTACAATGCCCTTTTGTAAAATGGGAGGAATATCCAGGGAAGGAGAAAAAAATATAATACCTCCCCATTGTTACTTCCTCTGGTATGGTTGTTTTTATTGTTATTTATTGTTATGGATGTTTATTGCTCCTCTCATGGATTTTTTAATGGCTGCCTGTCTTTCATGTTTTATGTGGTAGATTCTTCCTTGTGAGTTTGAGTCTAAAAGGAAGATTAGAAATATCAGAAAAGTAGCTATAAAAATAAAAATATTGTGGGTTGAATACAAACTAAGTTAGCTGAACTTTAGTTCCACCAAAATTAATAGTTACATTAGACTTGGCTAAAAAATTCCGCTCCATGGCTTACAAATTTCAGTGAGACAAAAGTGTGACCAACTTACAACCAAGCTGTATCCAACAGTGTCATTTTGTCAAAGGGAGATAAAAGTGCTAGTGGAATGTATCCCCAACAGCTTCTCATATGTGCCTCCAAATCTATTCTGGAATGCTTGGATCTGTCCAGAGCAGGAGGGAGGAGCTATACGGAAGAGGAGAGCACAGGAGATTCATCACAGGAGCATGTTTTTAACATAGGCACAGAGAATGCATGTGACTTTGTTTTCTCTGGTTCACAGAATAGGAAATATGATAGTGAGAGGGCATTAATGGCATGTTAAGGAGGATGAATATCACCCAAGAAGCAAGCCCGCTCAAGTGATTGAAGTCGTCCTGCGTGAACAGCACTTCCATCAATATACTTTGTTCAATATAAGAGTGTTCAATATTATTGCTTTCAGGCATAAACTTATTACCCAGAGAACTGGGTAGACATTGAGTTAGACATTACATAATTCCAGGATTCTGCTTCATGACAGAAAAAGTTTTACTCTGTAACTGTTGGGATTAATGTCTTCATTAACCAAGCATCTGGGTTCCCCGTTACATTAGGGCATAATGTCAAGTACTTCCATAAGAAATAGAGGCTAAGAAAACAAGATACTTTCTTGTTTCAAATGGAACATAACATTTGAGCAGAAAGATTCTACAGATAGAACAGCAGAAGAATCCTGAAGGATTTAGAATGCTGTTCTTTTCCACATTTGACACATTCACTGGAGTGTGAATTCATCACAATGAATTAAAATTATTTCATAATTTTTCACTGAATAAAGACTTTTTGACTGGTGAAGAAAATACCATTTTTAAAAAATCCATTCTGAAGAAATTATCTGAAAAGGTATTTTGAGACCTTGTTTTAAGTTTCATTTGTTCACTGTTATAATAAGCAGTCTCAACAGCTATTTTAAAACTATTCCAATTGTAATGTTTCCCAAGTTTTCATTACAATTAAAGTAACACTTTGGAGAATAAGTAATGGTTCCAGATACATCTGGCTGCACAATTTAGCAGTGATGCCAAGTAGAAAGAGAGTTACAAGACTGTGCAAACTTCTTGCAAAAATCCAGGTGTGTTGGACTTCTTCCGGTTGGACTTCTCAGGGATCTTTCTCCAGCTGTGGGCAGGGCTAAAGGAAAAGGGGGCATGATCAAGAATAACAGCATATTTTACTTTGCAGTTCAAACTTCCAGTAACTAAGCCTTATGAAGGGCATTTCTAACTTTTAGAACTTTTAGGGAGAAGACTGCAAAGAAACCAGCATTCATTTACGGGCATGTGTACTAGACTGTATGTTTAGTTCATTTACAATATGTAATTTTCTCTGTCTTTCTATACTCATAGATTGTGAATATGATATTTTAAACTTGCATTACCTCAATGTCTGGTTATCGTGCATTGCTTAGCTCTGTTTCATTATGGATTTTTACATATTCTGCTGTATTATTTTGGATATAAATGCTTCCATTTTCCAGCAACATTTGCAATTTTTGTTCTGACCGTTTTATGATCAATTTTGCAACTGCGTCTGTGTTTGGAATGCTACTCCTTTCTGTTTAACTTAAATGGCCTGACATGATCTTCAGAATCTCATCATGGCCTCCACAATTATGACCACCAAGTGTTTAACACCAGTTCAAAGTGTTGATGTTGATTTTTAAACTCCTAAATGCAAGAGTACATAAAGGAACTCATATCCCTATATGTACCCTATCATACCCTGAAGTCATAGCCAGAAACACACCTCCAAGTGTCCCATCAAAGGAAGCTAGGTGGGTGACTGCAAGAGACAAGGTCTTCTCAGTTGTGGCACCCAGCTTACAGAATGCCTCCCCAAAGAAACATCTACATTGTTGTCCTTTTGGTGCCAGATCTTTTCTCTTTGGAATTTCAGGAACCTAGTTCTAGAACATAAGAACAGCCATGCTGGATCAGAGCAAACGTCCATCAAGTCCAGCGTTCTGTATAAATGGTGTTGCCCACAGGGCTCCAGCGGCAGGATGGGTGCAGGACCTCCTTCTGCCCAGGTCCTCAGCAACTGGTATATGCAGGCATGGCACCTCTGGTAAAGGAGAAAGCACATGGCCCACAAGCGGCTTTTCAGTAGCTAGACAAGGCATATAAATCCAGTAGCAGATTTATATGTCTTCTTATCCAATCCTTGGATGTTTTGCATTATACTTTAATGTTTCAAATAGTTGTACTACATTTGCAACTGCAAGGCATTTTAAACCTTTAGCTGTTTATAGTTACCCAGATAACATTTGTTATCCGAGTAAAAAATACATAAATAAGAATTTCCCTAAAATTATGTGGGCTCTAAAATTAACAATGAATGTCACTAACACATCACAGTGTACCTGTATACAAGGTGCTGAAAAAAATAAAATAGCTCCTAGCTAATATGCCCACTACACTTCCAAGGACATTTTTTTTAAATATGCAGTGAAACATCCTATTTTTGAAGCTCATTATCACAATCTGCACTTCTGTATGATGGCAAATGGCTAAGATAGAATTAACTTTGCTTGCTTGCAATTTCTACTTTTAAATAAGTCTGCACACATCAGCCCTCCAACTGTGCTGGTTGTTATGGTGCTAAGTTGTCATAGAAATGAAAGGTGGAAACAAATTGCATTTCTTTGCAAAACAATCACTGTCAGTACCTTTAAACACTCTTGGGAGAAGGAATAAAATACATGTTTGAAAAAACTCACACTGTCTTTTCAAAGTGGATCTTTTATTGTTTCACTGCACCATCTTTAAACATACTCATAATCACATTTCCTGAAGATATGTTGCATTTTGTTTGAGCTATTTTAAGAGATATTTTACTAGAAACGTATTTATTGAGTACAACTTCATGCATTACTTAGCTAGTGGTGGAACCTAATCCCCAGATCCGAATACGCCTTGTTCCTATTTCCATGAAAGTACATTTAACTGTGGATTGCAATTTTTGTAGAAGATGTAGAGAGAATGATAGCAGTTAAATTCTACTTTCTGTGGAAGCAGAGACCCACCTATGTTTCCTATTTAGCTAACACACCTATCAGACCATATAATGGCAGGGCTGCTGTTTGTGGATTGTATTTTATTGAATTACAAGCTCAGAAAATTGCCCATAAGACACAGTTGATGGGTGATAACAAAGATCTTGTATCATGCAGTAGCATTTCGGTCAAGCCTATAAAACATTACGGCACTCCTTGACGTTATATCCCTTCCACACAATGAAATTCAAAATACTCCAGTGTTTTCAACATTTTCATAACTTAATATCAAAATCTGTTCATCATGAGCAAAACCAGACAGAGTGAAATTTGCACCAGAGATGTGCAGTGATTCTAACACAGGAAAAAGATTGTGAAAATCAAGGCTGAAGTTAAGTGGAATTAAGAAACTGAGTGGAGGTGAGGTGAGAAATGAGAAGTATATGAGTCTTTAGGGACCATGTTGCCATTTACCAATGGCCAGAAAGTAAGTCAAGGAACAGGGTGAACTGAACTTGCACTTTAAAAAAAAAACACATGGTTAAAATTAGAGGTTATTAACTAAGGCCGTTTGTTTAAAATGTACAACAGCTACTGATGCCAAATATTTGCATTCAAAAAAGAAAATGTCAGACCTGTTCTTGCTTACATTTGATTTTAGCTTGCACATAGTTTTTCACGTTACGGTTAATTAAGTTGGAAAGGTAGACATGAACAGAGAACTTGATTCCAGTCCTTGGGAAAAGTACAGCTGCAGTGAAGAGTGAGAGGGAGGTTTTCCTTGTGATATCTCAAACCAAGCTATGTCTTCATGGTCTGAGATATGCCCATATTTAAGAAGTTACTCTGGAAATGTGGGCATTCTACCAAATCGTTGCACAGTAGAAGCAGCCCCAGTTTATCCCCATAAAGTGGGACTTCAAGGTTTGAGGACCCTTGAGAAAGATGCCCTTTGCCATCCCACAAACCCACTCTAGAAGCTTTGCTGCCTGCTAACTTCTCCCTTTTTCCACTCCTGCTTGTTGCTTTACCTTCTTTCCTGCATCAGGTGGCAGCAGGAATAGAACAAATCAGTTCCTTTCTCTTTCCAATACATTTTATGAGATTATTGGACAAAGCTCCAGTTCATGCAATGGTTAGGAAGAAAGGTTAGGAAAGGACTTAACCCTCTTGGTCTGGCCCTAACAGTGTCATAGCTCAGATATAGAAATGTCATGGCATATCCTCTGTTGGGATCTCGTGGGAGTAATGAAATCACAACTTCAAATACTTGGAAGTTCTTCAATAAATGCAGTTATCCTTAGTAAATGTCCCCCACCTTTTTTCAAGATTGCCTGCCACTGCCTTGAGCCTTAAGTGATACTTGGCACAGAATGCATCTTGATTGGAGATCTCTATTTGACAACAGGTTTGTTCATGCAGATGTGTAATCCTTAATATTAATCCTACCTCACATCACATATGACTCATGCAGAGATTAATTGAGCTGTCAGACAGCAAGGTGATAATTTCAGCAGAGCTTTAGAAGAGTAATAACATCTGACAATTAATAATGATGAACACTAATACCTTACATTGTACCTGATTATCAATTGCAATCATGTTTCCTGCTAAATTATCCTTTCCACATATACTTTCAAAAATAGCCAGGTTTCATACAGAAGTATGAATTGCAAAGACAGGCCTCTCACAAAGTGCTGAGAAATGTGGATTGCACAGGAGAGCCATCAGCCTTTTAAATATTAAGGTCTTTTGTATTTCCGTTGATGCAAAAGGAACTTACAGAAGCCACCACTCCAAAATAGTTCAGTTCAAAAAGATAGATTCCAGGCTCAGCAGGGATTACTTCTGAGCTGTTGGGTGTGGGTCTACACTATAAACATCTTTACTTATTGCAAAATCCATCTGTTTTCTGAAAAAGTATACATACCAATTGATGGTCTCCCTAATTGCATTGCCTGTTGAGCCTTGTTTATTGAATCCAGGCTGCACACACATGAGGTCATACACAAAGTTTAAGACAAACTGACAGGAATAATCATTGATGTATTTTGTATTTTAACTAGATAGAGGGTAGAAATCTAGTCATATGCAGCTTGACTGGTGGAAGGGAGACTCCCCTGTCCCCTCCCTCTTCTCTCTATGCTACAGAATATGGCTGGACAACAGCTTGTCTGTTGACCACAAGTAAATTTTTTACATGTTAAACTGTTTTATATTTTTCATATTGGATTTTTAGTCGTTTTAAATTTGCATGCTGGAATTTTATACTGTGCCTTATTGTATTTGTACTTTTATTGTATCTTCTATATTTAATTAATTGTTGTGAACTGACCAGGTGGTTTTGGCTATTGGGCAGCATAGAAATGAAATAAGTACATAAACAAACAAACCAGTGTGGATGCTCGCTTGTTTCCAAAATAGGTTTGTCCCCAGTAAAGTGAATAGTTGTTAAACCACCAATTTGTTTTAATTTTCATTCTGTTGCCACTATGGGGAAGGAATACATCCCCTTGTAGGAGGGGAGATTTCTGGGGGCACAAGGTGAGCCTGCACAAAGTTTCCCAGTTTCCTGCTATAGAATCTATCCGAGAAGCAGGACATTGGTAAGTTCCACAAGGTGCACACAGGAAGGGAGCAGATCTGAGACAGGCATGCAGGCTCCCCGTTCTGTGCCCTGCATGGAGGTGCTGCTTGGGAAGAAAGAAGAAATAGGATTCTCCTGAATCTCATGGAAATCTTCCATGCACAGGCAGTACAATTCTGTTTGAGGAGGCTCATGTTCCTAGACAAAACAACAAAAACAAACCCCAAAAGCCAACACCGAACACAAAAGTAACCATGCTCCTAAAGGAAAACAGTTTGCTTAAATGTATACCCTACTGGCAGTTTTAACTGCATTGCCTATCTTAAAGCAAAAACAACAAAAGTTCCATGCTGAAAACTATAGGGATATTGTTCAAATATAGTTGGTTCTCATCTTGTAAAACCTTGTTGACACTATGTTGAGCTATCTCCCTGCTTCTGGGTTTTATTCTATTACTCACTGCTCCAAATAATAAACCTTGTTATCTGACTTTACCACCTTCCCTCAAGGTCCACATTCTCTTCTCAGAGCCTGAAAAATAGAACATTTTCCCCCACACACGTTCCTTTCCAGATTGGCCTTATGCTGGGAAACACAGAAGCATATTTTATACTAAATAAGACCAACTGGTGTTATATATCTCTGTGCGTGTTTGTTAACAAATACACACAAATAACCTTTCAAAATATTAAGGCAAAAGGAAATTTCCATTCTTGCTTTAGCTGGCACAATACGCCAGATAAATTAGAAAACCCCAGGTTCAACTATCCATTCAGCTATGAAGGTCAATGTGCTGTCAGTCTTGGCCAGTTTCCATGTCTCTCATTCTGTTGAGATGGAGCAAAAATGTCATTCTAACCACCTTAGAGGAGAGGTGGTATAACCACATAAATAAAATCCATAGAATCGCAGATTGATAATAGTCCCAAGCCTAATAAACATGGATTGCAAGACCTTCTTACTGCAGGAGGAAGGGGAGAGAAAAGGAGAGAAGAGCTATAGCATCAAAGAAAGGGATGATTAGGCACCTGAAGCATCTGAGGCCCTTATCCCAACCAAGTTCCACTCACAAGAGCCCCTTGGGTTATTTTTGCTTTTCATCACGGCTACTTGCCCCTGCCCCTGCCCCTGGCCCAGGCAATGGTGGTGCAGAGAAGGAGAAACAGTACAGGCTACTACCTACTTGTTCCTTGGCTCTCTACAAATAATGGCAATGATGACAAAAAAGAATGAGAATTAGCAGAAGGAAGGCAGGATGCCCACAGGCCCTTACAAACCTGAAAGTGCTGAAGACTGGCTTATCTGAAAAGCAACTTTGTTTGTTGAGGTTGTGGTTGCATTTTGACCAAAGTTTCTTTGTCCAAGGTAATTATGCCTTTTCCTGTTTAATCTACATAGCTCTTTCATCATGAAAGTACTTGAATCAATAGTTGGAAGGTATCAGTGCTGCCTTATGAAGAGCAGATCCTCAAAAGATTATAGGCACTACTAACATTTACTGGAGTTGTTTCAAATAAATCAGTCTTTGCTTAGATGTTTACCTTTTGTTTTGGCGCTGTTCTCTACAGCTTGACTTTCAAAAATTATATCAGTCCTTACAATATATGAGACTCCATGTATTCTGAACAGAATTTGGCTTGCTTGTTTGTCCTCAAACTGTAATTAAGAATTAAGAACAAGATAAATTTGTTCATAGTCTTCTATGTTTTGATTTGCCAGTATGTAATTTAGATTTAAGCTGCTTGTAAGCAGATACCTGCTGTCTAAGTCAGTCTGCAAGGTGCTATAGGCTGTGGTATTGTTATACAAATAGTACTAGTAATAGCAATCCTCAGAAGGAGATAAAAGAGGAGAACTGACTGGAGACCATTGCTGTTGAGGTGACTCTGGATTTAAAGAGTATGCACCAGCTATGCTGATGCTCTCGAATTACCTGTACTATGGCTGCCAAGATTTCAGCCAGTCAAAGCAGCTTAGTATTTCTTAATGAGCAAACATCAGCAGTGGTCATGTTTACCCTTATATTATTAAACAGGTTCACTTGCTAAGGTCTTTAGATCTCTGCAAAGGTGTCACTTACCAGTAGAAGGAAAGGAACAAGCTAAGTTTCACTTTGTTTTTCTGGTAATTTGACAAACTTGTGCCATTTCTACTGTAGTTGCTATTTGTCCACAAGTACTATCTGATGCAAACAGAACCCTCTGGAGGAAAGAGCAGCTACTGGGGGCAGGGGTGAATTTTGGCAGACAAATGTTTTTGGCAAAAGGGTTCATTAAACCCCGTCCTTCATGCCATAGTTCCATCGTTTACTGCAGCTGTTTTTAGTAAAGAAAAACATGCTGCTGACATACTTACTTTGGCCCTTTGATAATTCCTGTTCCATTTTAAACATTGTTGCTCATATCAAGAGAATGAGCTGAAGGAAAACCCTTCCCTAGCATAGTATCCTCTAGAGGTTTTGGACTACATTTCCCACCATCCCTGACTATTGACCATGCTGGATGACCTGATTTAAAGGCACCAGGCTGTGGAAGGCTGATATAGAAGCTCATTGGAGATGAGGTGGGGTGTGAGCCAAGCAGATATAATTCTTGGATTTCCTCTTGTTGACAAGTGGCACGTAAAGAGCAGGACAGAACAAGTTGAACCATGGCCCTGAACTAAAATATTTTCTGAATGAGCAAGTGCTTTCCACAACAGGCCATCAACACATATATGATTATGTGTTAGCTGCTTGTCTGAATAGTTTACTGTAATTGTGGGTTCCCATAGTTTCCCTTTGTCACACTCTTAATGGCATCCTGACACACAGAAATGCCACTTTTCTCACCACTTCTGTCCCTGCAGAAAAAGCTTCTCAAGAACTAGTCTTAGATTTTATTTTCTTTCCTCTGTAGTTATTTTGTAAAAAACAGATGATTTATTTTGAAGTGATTGCTCTGCAAGGCTGTAATAACATGACCATTGTCTTCTTCTCTGATTTATATGTTCTTGTCTGTTTCTTACGCAAGAGTCCTGTGTATTTCTTTTTATAATTTATTCTTCTTTTTTATATAAAAGCAATTGCTGCCATGCTGATATGAACATTGTTGCTTTTGTTTGGGACAGAGAAAGATGTGAAGAAAACGTTGGAATATGGAATGATCAACAATGAGAATTTCTGTTTTTGGCAAGACATCCTGCAGAAATTTCACTGGGTAGGTATGTAATTAGAAATGCATTTTTCCTACTGCCCAGCTCCTTTTTCTCAGAAATGTTTTGTGCCTCTCTCAGTTTTCCTTGCAATTCTACAAAAATACCATACATTCAGCTACAAATTTATCCCTTTTTTGTACTTAGCTGACCAACTAGCTTCATGTATGGGATCAAATCTAATTAAAATCAAATTAGGTACATATTCTGCATGTTTCCTTTGTAGGACCCAAGTATGCTTTTGTTTATAAAGCTGTTTCCAAGAGCTGCTTTAATTATTTTATGTGGTGCAATAGATGGCAATGGTGTTCCATTAGTGCCAGTGTGCTCTTTGCAGATCAATTTGTTTCTTTGAACTCCCTGCCTCCAACAAGCACTCTTTTCCCTTATGGTGCTTCAAAGCATCAACAATTTGTGCACAGGAAGCAGGGAAATGAGAAATCAGATGCTGTGTTTTGGTAGCCACAACTCCTTTAGGAATATGAAGAGAGTTCTTCAGTCACTTCTTCCTTGAAGCTGTCAGATCACACTACCTTGAAGAGAATGCGGGCAAAGGACGAGTGGAACTGTGCGGGACATGACATATGCCACAATGTGATTCTCTCATGGCTTGAAGTCATAAACGTTGTTCTACGGCAGTAGCAAAACTGACTGCTTTGATTTACAGGTATGTGCAGAAAGAGAGAAAGAGCAAGAAACCTGTGAAATCTTTGTGCAGGTGAAAATAAGGATTACCAGTACCAGCCTTGTAATAAGGCACCTGATATCCCATAATGGGAAAAATAATTGTTCCATCAACCCGTGCTGTTTCCTTCCTTCCTTCCTTCCTTCCTTCCTTCCTTCCTTCCTTCCTTCCTTCCTATTTTGCTGACCCTAACCCTTTGGGTCTACTCTCTTAGAGTTAGTTTATACCTTCAACAAATTAAATACAGCTTGTACCAATCAGTTGGAGATTTGTTTTTTAAAAATATTAAATTTACATACCATCAACTGGCAAATACTCTTGGCATAGTTTACAATGATAAAAGCCAAAAGCATCAATAAAATATTCAAAACTGTAGATACACCAATGAAAGTATCAATATAGCAAAGTATTCAAAATATTTAAAAAGAGCAAGCAATGGAGTTAAAAATCAGAGCAAACAGGTTAAAGATTAAAGTGGTGAAAAAGGAAGCTCTTAACCTGGTGTCTAAACATATACACCAAGTGGTGCATGCCTAAGGAAGAAATCAAGCAGATCTCTCCAAAAAGGGCATTCTGTAGATGGTAGGATGGACACTCCACGGTCCCACACCATTTTGGGCAGTGGGACGGGCACCACTGAAGAGCCTCTGGATGTAATTGCAGCAATTGTAGCAACTGGGCAGGAACTAGTGGGAGAGAGCACCTCTTTGGGTAGACAGGCCCTAAGTCATTTAGGACTTAAAAGCTCAACATCAATACTTCGAATATGATTCAACAGCTTGAACTGAAAACTGATTGGCAACCATACAACACCACTGAACTGTGCAATTTCACTCTCTGCTGCCTGAAGTGGTACTGTTCATGACAAGTAATTCCAGTTGCCCCTTGTCTTCAGTTTGGCTTCTGGCAGAGATAGCGCTCACCCAGTGTGGGTCAGCTAGAGCATAACACCATAATCCTTATGAGGGAAACCAAAATGGCACACCATGGCTTTTGTATCCTGTTGTTGTTGCCACCTGGCAGAAAAGCAGAGAATGCCTGTATTAGAGCACTCTGTAACATCTTTGTTTGCACCCTGAGATTTACACCCCGTTCAGAGTGAAGGAACAGTGCGGGTTGCCGCTTGTGTTGTACTCAGGCAAGTTGAAGATCTGATTTTAATGTTCCGACTAGGTCTGGCCACTAGTGTTGTATTTATGAATCAACATTTAGGGAGCAACTGTAGAGATATAACTTTTCCAGGGCAATTAATTGGTATCATTCTTTTTGGCTGAGGCTTTGCTTGAGAGATGTTTATACCAATAGGTTTACGTCAGCAGCTATACTCTGATATTTAATGTGTTACTGGGGGCAGGGGAAGTTTCCCTAACAAAGCTGTCAGCTGAAGGCTTCCTAATTGATGTTTACAATGAACCCAAGAAACTTTTTGGGCTGGTCACATCAGTGTTAGTTTTCTGTCTCTTGGGCAATGGTTACACGAACGTAGCAATGCAACTCTCAAGTTCATATGTTCTATGGATAGTACAAGGCAGACAAATTGTTTCATGAGAGTCTGGTGGAATCTGAAGGTAAATAAGTGACCACTGGAAAGTCCAAACAGCACCTTCTTTCAGTTCCTGAAATCTCATGAAATACCCTTGTGATTGGCAGATTTGCTGAAACCTTGCAAAAAGAGGAGTCTGATTTTTCAGAGATTTAATAGCTCCTATGTAAATATCCTGCATGCAACATAAAGTTCTGATATAGAAAAGAAGTCCATTCAAAGATCTTTGCTTTTCTTTATGAAAAACATTGGCAATCATCTCAAGCAGAACAGAAGCAATTGCCAGAAAAGATTTTCCCTTCCCTTTCTGCTATAGTTCGGCATGCCTGAGTCCACAGTCCTCATCAGTAAAACGGTCCAAGTCTCCAGCTTTGCCCCTTCACTTTCCATTTACTGCAGATTCTTCCAATACCCAGCTGCAGGAGACCAATTCACTATATCTGTGAGTGGGTTTTCATATGGCTGGAACTACATGTGAAAATCATTCTAGAGGTGCTGGCAATTAGGTCTTTCTCACTGAACTGGTATCCTGGGAAGTTTGAAAAGCAACACTTAAGCTGTGAAAGGGACATGTTTCAACTTCTATTCCATTTTTCACTCCATTGAAAAGAATCTATGCATCTTCACCTATAAATTACACTCACTAGCAGGACTGTTGCTGCTTCTCTACTGTTTTTTTCCAATGTATACCTTTAAATGGCCAGCATTTGTTAATATTCTAGCATTAGTCTTCAGACCATTTCAGCCTCCCGTCCTTTTTTCCTGCACGTTGAGCTCATGTCTTTCCTCACGTGTCCCTTACTGGACTTGTCACACTTCTGAGACAACTGGGCATAACATTTAGTGAACCCGCAATAAGCATTCATTGTAAAAAGAGGGGAGAGCTGGACAGCAGCAGCTCAGGTGTGCATCTGGCTCCAGCTGCTTTAGAACAGCTTGTTCTGTTACTGCTGTGCCCACTCCCGAGGCACTCATGCACTCGCGCTGCTTGCTCAGTCTCTGCAAGCAGCAGAGCAAGACAGCTTCTTTGACAATGTCAGCCCCCTCACTGTCAGGCTAAGAGGGTGAGGAAATGCATTCTTACATATTTTATCCAAAGCAAGGCATACCATGTACGGATATGCATAGGCTTCAGCAACAATAGACCAAATTTCCATGTATTTATCCAACTGTAAGTTATAACTGAAGTCAATTCAAAAGTTAAAAGCATACTTAAGTCTTCGGACCATGGCATTATTTGGTCAGATGCCCTTCAAGTATTGTAAATTGTCAAAGGGACATAGAAAATTCATTTATTTAAAGTTTGTATTAAATTCCAAGAAGCAGGTAGATAATTAAGGAAAAATAAATTTATCCATATTATTACTTCCTCCCAAACAGAGGAGGTAATTGTCAAAGCATATGGATAAGAGGAGCATTAGCTATATTACACCTCAGACAGTCAATTTAAAAGAAAAGTTCTAGCATCTAACATACACTGAAAATGAGTTTTTTGCTGAATAAGATGCAACCTCATAAATACAAAATACAGATAGAAACATATTATTCATACAAATCAATCAAATCAACCATTTAAATCAAGTTATTAATGCCACAGAATTTAAATCAGAAGTGTTACAAAAGAAGCTATGACTGTATAATTTCTTGTTTTCTTAATAGTTCTAATCCAGCAACTTTACTTAGACTGAATCTGAAAGAATTGTTCTTAGTTGTATTTGAAGATAAGAAGATAACCCAAAACACTGGAAAAGTATGTCTAGCATTAAAATGTAAGGGGCCAGATTATAATTGGTCCAGTGCAAGACTCCAGGTTAGGTCATTGGTTCAATTGTAGATATTTTTCAATTGTAGACTGCTCTAACAGTCAGGACATTTTTCCTGATACAGTAATACCTTGGTTCACAAACTTTCTGTTCACGAACAATTTGGTTCAAGAACAGAAAGTTCGGCAAAATTTTGCTTCCATTCACAAACTCCGCATTGGGTGATCAACACGATTGCGTCCATCTTCCCCTCACTGAGGCCACATGTCAGAGCGGGGAAGATGGCCATGTTCATGTGGGGAAGATGGCTGCAATCATGTTCGCACAAACATGCACGTGGCATCTTCCCCACTCTGACACATGGTCGCAGCTTCCACTAGTCAAGATCGTGGTCACAGACTCCCCCGCCAAACAGTAACCTCCTCCCAACCCAACTTCCTGTCCTCCACACCAGAAGTGCCTCAAGCAAGGTTTAGTGTTCTCTCTCTTTATATTCCTCTTTACTGTACTTTGTTTCATATTTTCGTGGTTAAAAAAAATACATATGGTTCAGAATGGAGTAACCTTATTTACATTGAACCTTATGGGGAAATCTGACTCAGTTCTTTAATAGTTCGGTTCATGACCAGAATCATGGAACAAAGTAAGTTCGTGAACCGAGGTACCACTGTATGTAGGTAGAATCTGGCTCCCTTTAACTTGAGTCCCTTATGCTGTGTCCTGTAATCTGTGCTGATCAAGAAGAGACTCTGGTCTTCCTCTTTTGACAGCCTTTCAAGGACTTGAAGAGTGCTATCCTATCTCCTGACAGTCTTCTCTTTATGAGGCTAAACATGCCCAGTTCTTTCAATCTCAGAGAATGGCATTAAGACAATCTTGTAAAACAGACTTTGGATTTGCGCTACTTCTCTGTTATACATGCAGCTTTTAAAATGATAGTTATCTAAAGGTACTAATTAACTGAGTAGAGTGCACTTAGAGAAGAAGGACTGAATGATTCTATTAAGAATAACTAACTTAATATGTATATTAAAATGATAATGAATATATTGTCAATAATGCATTTTATTTCTTGCAGCAACTGCAAACTACCTAAACAAAGCATCCACAAGAGCCACCTTGGCACAGTTTGAAATTAATGAGCAGTAAGAACCCAAAACTTCTTCCTTGTGCAAGGCAATTTAATTACTGTGAGTGAAGGTAGTGATTCAACAGAGTAGCTGTGTGGTGCCAAAACAAAGGAACTAATACTGAGTTCCCAGTGATTATCATCTATGAACTCCACATGAATTCTGTGTGGATCAGCATCAAGGACAAGTTGTTATACTTTATTATAACAAAAGAGTTGAACAATTTTCCTTTGGCTTGCAGTTGAACACACTGCCTCCAAATTCTATGTCCTGTACTGCTCTCATATAAAAGAACGCTGCAGTAGAGGAACATAGTCTTGGAATGAAGGCAAACTCTTTTTTAATTGTGAACTTATGAGAAATGGCCATTTAGAGCTCAATTTGAGTAGAGAGCAAAAAAAAAAAAAAAAATCCTATGATTCTGAGCATGCTGGGAGCTGTATGTCTTTTTTCTATCTAAACTTGCATAGGATTGAGTCCTTACAGGTTAATTATTGAAAGTTGTCCCAGAAATGGCAGAAAGTCAGAGGCCAATGAAAAGTGACATGCTGCATTTAGATGATGTTGTAGCTGCTCTGATTCCTAGAAGAGGAGAGGGGTTGCAATGGGAACTGAAAGGCTATTGAGAAAGAACAGGAGAGAATATCCATAACACCTTATCTTGATGTTCTGTCTAATGAAATTGGGATGGCACTGAGGGTCCTTAACATCATGGCTCACCTCAAAGGGTAGAAGACAGATACTTTGTTGGGCACAGCAACAGTTTGGCAAGGGGGGGGCAAGAATAGGACATCCATCTCCTCGCTCCAAAAACTAATCAGCTGGAGAATCTGTTGCTGAAATACCACTTGCTGTTTTTCTAGAACTCTTGCTGGACCAAAAGGGTCAGGTGGTCTTGGAGGGGCCAGTGTGGTGTAGTGGTTAAGAGCATGAGACTGGGACTCAGACAATCCGGGTTCTAGTCCCCACTCAGCCATGAAGCCAACTGGGTGACTTTGGGCCAGTCACAGACTCTCAGCCCAACCTACCTCACAGGGTTGTTGTTGTGGGGAGAAGATGGAGGAGGAGAATGATGAAAGCTGCCTTGAGCCCTTTGTAGGAAAAAGGCAGGATATAAATCGAAAAATAAATATAAATAAATAAATAAAATAAAGGGGCCATTCCCAAGCATACCTAATATTATGTGCCTCCTATTCCTGTTCAAAAGGGCCTAGGCTTTACCTAAAACCACATCCAGGAAAGGACACTCTGGACTCAAAGCTCATGGGTACAGTGAATCTTTTAAAAGATGAGGAACCAGAGGAGAATTGAACTTTGGCTGGTTCAGGAGGTTCCATGCCAGCAAGCAGATTTAGATCCTCCCTTGTCTGTTACAATATTTATTTTCGGTGGGTAGCTAGCTTTCAAGCACACTTTGCCTTAATTCGCTGTAGTTTTGCTGGCTGACCTTTCCAGACAAAAGCTTTACTTTCAACCCCTTGTGTTCATGAAGGGATGTTCAAAATGACATCAGAATTATGTGATCTTTAAGGAGTTTCATGTCATTGCTGATCCCACCTTATAGCTCATTATGAACACTGTAGAAGAAATAGAACGTTTCTTAACGTATTCATTTTCCTTATCCACCCATAGACAGAAATGCAGAATAACATCTAATCAAACAAAGCTTTTAAGCTATATGCCTTCAGTTATCTTTCTCATTGGAAGCACAGGAACATTTGCCACTGTTTGTGGAAAAGAAATTAAAGTAATATGGATTTCTGTTTCTACTATCAGCCCTGAGGGGTAAGGCAAAGGGAGTTCAGCTACTGTCCCCAAAAGCCTGAACTGTGCTCTGTATCAGAGAAATCTGAAATAGCCTATGCAAACCGTGGCTTCAATGAGTTGTTATCATAATCCTATTATTTCAGGGATTTCAAATACGAAGTGACCAAAATTTCATGGAAATTTTGTGAAAAAGGACTGGATCATTCTCAAACACTTTTGACAATTATTTAAATAAGCGCAGAAAGTTCACAGCTACAAGTTATTCCATGGAGCATGTTATTCCAGCATCAAAAAGATCAAGCATTTCTGATGACTTTCTGAAGAGATATAAATTTACTTGATGCAGTAACCTTAAAAGGGAAAGTGCAAAACCTCATATGGATGGGAAACAGAGCTTTCTGCAAACTGTGACTGCTGAAGGGGAATAAGAGTCTTTTCACAATGCTAATCCGTATCCTTGGCATTCAAGCTTAGTTGACTGTACTTGTTCTCTTTTGTCTGTAAAAAGAAAAGCGATCAATAGGAGCCACCCTTTCATTCACAGCTAACTGTGCCACTAGTGATTACAGCCACACATTATCTAGACTGTAGCTGTACAGATGGGGCAGGGAGGTGATAATACTAATAATGCAAACCGAAGGATCAACTGAAATAATCCCTTACCAAGAATGCAGGAAAGTTAAAAATAAAGTAAAGCTATGAGGGGGTAGGAGCAGCTGTTTCAATCCCTCAAATTGTTTTCCTTCCATTCTACTTTTTCAAAGCAATTATGGAACTTGAAAGATTAGAAAGATACAGGTTGTACAATATAAAAAGCATTTTTGTACAAAAGAATGTTATTTTTCTTTTCCAGGCTGGGTGATTCAGGCTTTAGTTTTGTGCACTCTTATCCAGGAATCTTTTCCGAGAACAAAAATATGCTTAGCATTTCAGTATTGTGCTTCAAAGTAGATGCCACATTTTACATGAAAGGAATTACTGAGAACAGTGTGTGTGTGTGTGTGTGTGTTGCCTCATACGGAGGCAACACACGCATTTCATAGTGTGGCCCCACATCCTGACATCCGTTGGTCCTTCTTACCAGGAGAGCAATTGAGCCCACAGATTCACACTGATTCTCCATCCTTTCACTATACTAAATCATATCCATGGCAATGCTCTCTGCTATGTGGAGATAATATCCTGTATAGACACAGATGCCACAGATGGACATCAAAGAGGGCGTAAAGCTGGCCCTCTTTGATGGAAGAGTTCCATAGCCTGGGAGTGGCCGCCCTCTTGTGGGCCACCACCAAATAGACCTCTGAAATAGGGAATGGAGTTGTTGCTAAATTTGTATGCTACCCTATAGCCCATAGGGGTCTCTGGGCAGCTTACAATACAACCAGAAAATACATGTTCCATACAAATACAATAATATAATCAAGCAATGCAATATTTAACCATAAGCAATGCAAAATCAAAACAGAACAATGATATCAATACATAATACAATACAGTGCATAGCACAAGACAAAATATCAGCAATAATAAGATACAGCTCTAATCCCACACACACACAAAGCCCAATTACCCATCAGTACTAACTAAATAAACACAGTCACACAGCCTCACCTTCACATCTCCCCTACGAGTGCCCGCAGGAAAAAAGGCCTGGTGTGTGAGGTCCCACCCAAAAGGTGTACCTGGTGCGATGCGGCATCCTGTTCATGGCTGGCTCCTCTTGGAGTGTCTCCCCCCTCCCGTGTCTCCTCGACAGCATTGACATTTCTCCCACTAACAGTGGCGCCCTTCAAGGTTGAGCTGGAGAACGTGGAGGGAAGGGTGCAGCTGGCCCCCACATTGGGCTGTGGCAGGCAAGAAGTGGCGGTGGAAGCAGCAGGCAGGTGACCAACCCAACATTATCTGGGATGGTGGGTTGAGGGAAGGTTTTGTGTTTGTTTCTCAACAAAGGGATCATACTTTGCCATAAATAAGGGCTTCTGCTGCCCCACCCACTCAGCCAAGGTTGCTTTTATAAGTCAGGAGGGCAAGGGTCACCACCCAAGTAATAGGTCTCACGCCTCTCCATGAATCCTGGCCAGATTCTCAAGCTGTATGACATATCCTGCTTACAAATGAATCAGGAGGAGTCAAAGTTACATTTAACAGATGTGTACCAACTATGGGATCCAAGTCTGAATGCATACAATAGGTTTTATCTGCAAAGTGTCATGCAGTAGGATGAGGATATATTTTGAGCTGCAGGTGTTTATCATGACAGCCCTCCCCTCTCCATCATGTCCTTAAGAGAGTTAAACATTTAGGCAGCTGAGTCGCCAGATCTGGCAGTTTTCATCTCCACCAGGAACAAGCCTTTTCTAAAGCTACTGGGTCTCAATTCCCAGTCATCAAAAATAATTTACATTAAACAGGGAACAATATATTGTTACTGGAGAAGTTAATACTTCACCCCAACTTCTCTGAGGATTGTAGCTAAGCTCAGAAGGAGCACAACAATCTGAAGGAATAGCATGTGACTTCAGCATCCCTGCTAATCAAAATTTCCCTTGAGTCCGTGCTCCTCTGCTGCTAATTAGTTTTTTTAAAAGCATATTAAGTATGTTGAGTGGTTGCTGAGAGGACAGCTTTGTTTAGTTCTGTCTTCCTCCCAAACTCTGCAACTTGGTCATACTGATCATTGGCTAAAAGAGTGGAAGGGCAGCGGTTGACAATACAAGAGGCAACAGTCACAATTATATTCTGACTCTCGGGTCTTCTCCCATGATTACTTATTTATCTCTTTAAATGTTTTAAAGTGTTTTTCTTTAGGAAGTGGTTGGAAAAGCACATGAATTTCTGCAACAGAACACCCACATTAGAAATGGGATCCACATAAGAGGAAACATGGCACATTTATTTTATTTATTTGTTTTCGCTGTATATCTTGCCTTTTTCCTACAAAGGGCTCAAGGAAGCTTACATCATTCTCCTCCTCCATCTTATCCCCACAACAACAACCCTGTGAGGTAGGTTGGGCTGAGAGTCTGTGAGTCTGTGGCCCACAGTCACCCAGTTGGCTCCATGGCTGAGCAGGGACTAGAACCCAGATCGTCTGAGTCCCAGTCCCATGCTCTTAACCACTACACCACACTGTCAAGTCCATCATTCTGTCTCCTCAGTAAACAACCAGCTGCTGATGGCCACCCACAAGAAGGACATGTGTACAGCAACACCTTCCCACCTATGTTCTCTAGCAACTGTTGCATATGCATATTGGCATATTGCCTCTGATACCATAGGTATAATATATCCATCAGGACTCGTAGCCATTGAACTCTTTCTCCTCCTTGGATTTGTCCAGTCCCTTTTTCAGTGGTGGCTATCACTACATCTCATGGAAAGAATTCCATAGTTGAATGATGAGCTGTGTGAGGAAGTACTTCCTTTCATCTGTCCAGAATCTTCCACCAATCAGCTTCATGGGATGATGCTGATACAATGAGAAAGGGAGAAAAATGTTTCCCTTTCTACTGTCTTCATGCCATGCATAATTATATGCACCTCTATCATGTCTGCTCTTATTCCTAACTATAATCAGCTGTATCCGAGAAGTACCAGTGAGATGCTATTTGCTGCCTGCCTTAGTTACATCTCACTAAATTTTTTGGGAGAGCTGCTCCACTCAATCACTGTGGTGCATTAGAAGATAGTATTGCACTGCTTCACCCATAGGTTTGCTCAGAGGAGTTCCTTTTCTTATTCATTTATTTATTACATTTCTTCATTAGGCTGTACTGGATTGTCACAATAATGATCAATTTACATGGTTTTAAACCTTCAGCAATACTGATGCTAAAAGCAAAAAAACGAGTAGGAGCAGAGAGCGGCACACAATAAAACACTTCCACAAATAACACAGCAGAGCTTAAATCCATGACCATAAAATGTAAACAAAGAACCACTAATTCATATTTACAACTGCCTTTGGGGCCAATCTCAGCCTCAGTGTTGCCCATCTGTAAAACAGACATTTTTTGAAATGCCTCCTAAACACATAAGAGCACTCTTAGACACACAGAGTCCTACAACTCCCAGTATCCCCCAGCTAAGATAAATTGCTGGAACCTGTTGGAGTTGTAGAACATACTTTCTGCCTGAACATGCATAAGATGGCATGCTGACCCTTTAACAATATACCAGGCTTCTCCTCTGGTCTGAACTAACCCTGAGCTACCGGGATCCACCCTTCACCCCACTCCTAACCTCAACCACCAGGCACAAGGGTGTAGCAGCCCTAATCAGCATTGTGGCCACTGTATTATAGGACAGGCTG
Organism: Varanus komodoensis; assembly: GCF_004798865.1. Taxonomy (NCBI): domain Eukaryota; kingdom Metazoa; phylum Chordata; class Lepidosauria; order Squamata; family Varanidae; genus Varanus; species Varanus komodoensis. Next base: position 12,728,265 of record NW_025335505.1, on the reverse strand, counting down.
TCATTTCCCTAGACTGAAATGACTTGAGGTGTGTAGGAAATGAGGCCAATAAGATCTATTTACAAATAAATTAGCTTATCAGATAGTCCTGCATTTGTTTTTCAAAGAATTGGAATTATGTCTGTGTGGGTTTCCAGCAATGCTTTTAGGGTAATATGAATTAAGTCTTTGAGTGCTCTCCTAAGATAAGGATTTAAAGAGGGCAATGTGTGACTGGCTAGATTTCTGTGAACAAATGAGCAAACAGAGCTACCTGCTATTCCTATCATGTTGTCATGGCTACCAAATACTATACTTCATAAAAGAAGTGTATGTTTGATTAGGTTTTCCTGCTGTTTCTAGCCATTGCATTGTTTGCAAAGTGGTGTGTTTGTTGCTAATACGTGGTAGGACACCTCTAATTTAAGAAGAAGTTGATTATAAATACATACATTAAATAATTGTTGAGGGGATCCAGTGATGCTTTTGTGGTACATGAATCTGTAAATAGTCTCCAGGTCTGTGGAGACAATAAATTAGTCTGAGTGTAAGCATGCCTTTATGGAAGATTTCTTCTACACTCTGGGTAGGATGAGGGCCAGAAGTGATTAATGTCACCTGGGGACTATTTGGCAGATGTACAATGGTTGCATTCTCACATCACATCAGGCCGCCTGGCAAATAGCTATACAGTATGAGTTGTCCATGCAACAACTCATTGTCCACCTAGTTACTGGTCTCTCTCGCCTTCCCCCTCGGTGTTCCAACTAGACCCCCAGTGTCCTTAAGAAAGAATCCATCTTTTCTCCTCCTCCCTGCTCTGATCACTACCCTTTCCATTCACCAGAAGTCTCAAAAATACAACTGGGGTCATAATCTTTTTTTTTTTGGTCAGTTGCATTGGACAGTGATTTGGCTGTCCAATATATTTAGTGTTGTTCTGTGTATTTTTCAGCAAGTAGGTAGAATAAGTAGCATACATGGAAATTGACAAGGCAAGGCTCCTTGTAGGCTAATTTGCACATAGGGATCCATTGTCAAGTTGTTAACTGAAAAGCACTGAAAAGGAAGCAGGGAGCAAAAGACGTAGGTGCACCAAAGGAGAGGGGACAATTTAATACACGCAATTAACTATTGAACTGACACTTCTCAATGTCCTCCACTTTTTCAATGCTTTCCTGATTCTCAGCTATTCCAGAGTTGTTCTCACAGAACAATTACTGCTGCAGTTACTGTGGTTTCCTTTAAAATGCAGGGGGGGGGGTTGTCATAGAACGCACTGGAACAGCATTCCGGCACCTTTTTTTGACAGATTTTTCCAAGTGATTGTGAATCGCCCTGTTGGGCATAGCAGATTGGTGGCAAAAATCATTAACATAGTGCCTGCGGGCTGCTTGTGTGTCAGCGCTGATTGTCGGTGCTGATTGTGAGGGCGCTGCTCGACTTGGGACGCTGCTCGGCTTGGGATCGGTCATGTGGTCGCGCGCTGAGTGCTTACTGCCGGCGGCAACCATTGTGTAAAAGTGTGACCCCAAGACGTGAGTTCCAGCACCTTTTTTTTTTTACAAAAAAAGTGCTGCAGAAATATATACACATTTAATGTCTTGGAAGTAAATGGAGGAGAGCTTCATGTGCATTAACTGTTCTGTTATTTGAGGAATTACTGAAAAAGCAGAGGATACTCAGAATGATCAGTTCAACACTTAAAAGGAACAAGATTTCCTTATTATGGGGAAGGCATTGCCCACACAGTTTTAGTGAACCCACATTTGCCATTTTCTTCCCCCTTTACCCATCCTTTTCAATTGACAACTTAGAAATTGGGTCCCTGGCAACCAAATTATATATACTATATCTATATGGGGCATACAAATTAACCTATATGCAGTGTCTTATCAGTCTTGTCAGTCTTTTACCTACTCCATTGGGTGAAAAGATGAGGAAGTTAACCAGGCAAGACTATATATCAGAAAGCCATAAAAACATCCTTGCACAAAATAATAAAAATGCTACAATCACTGTTATCCAATTTTCTGGGGCCACACTTCTTTTTTTAAAATATATCTAAGAGTGTTGGTCACACGACTTGGGCATCAATGGAGGGACTGTCACTGTTGGCAGAGGAGTGAACTCATGAAGGGTTCACTCAAACCTTGCCACTCAACCCATAATGAAGTTGCTTTCCCAGGTTCCAATGGCATGAAAACTTATAATGGATTAAACAAACCCGAAAATAATCTATGGGCTGTTGGGTGGCTTGTTGCCAAAAATTAAACCACACTGAATTCAGATGCGATGACAGCCCATTGTGTCCCATGATGGGTTGTCATGTCATGCAAACCCAGTCAACCAGTCTTTTCTATTCTGTCATCTGGACACTATGGACACAATCCTGTGCATGTTTATACAGAAAAATTTCTAAAACATCCCATATTTTCTAGGCATGAGCTTCAGGGCTTCTTTCTACATTAACTAACTTAAGATTTTGCCCTAAATCTGTGTTTGCACATGAACCCTGAACCTCCAGATATTATTAATCTGCCACCAAGAAAGGGGAAATGAGTAGATCCTGTGAATGGGAACTTTTGAAGGCATTTATAGGCACTAACCTTCCTTAACAAAGAATTTTAAGAACCTAAGAAAAGGCATGCTGGATCAGAGCAATGGCTTATCTAACCCACCATTCTGTTCAGACAATGGCCATCCAGATGCTTGTGGAAAGCACACAAAGAAGACACAAGTGAAACACCACCTTTCTGCAATGGTGTGTGACACACAATCACAAGTTTAGAAAGCTGGGAAGAGGAGAGAATGCTAGTCCTTTTTTGGCATGCTTTTTTCACTTGCTTCACTGAATTCCAGTAATGCACATCTGAAGTTTTTCCCAGGAGGAAAAAAGTTGTAGGGGTGGATCAAGCACCCACTACCATTTTTCCATGAAAATATTCTTTCCCAAAGTTGCTTGAATTTTCTAAACTTGGTTATAGCCTTTGATGAACAAGTTTTCATGTAATGTGCAATTTGCTCCAAAGGAAAAATGTAAGAAATCCTCCAGATGGCATTCCTAAATTGCACACATCAATATTGACAAATTTAATATTTACCATATGCAAACAAAGAACACTTGAGGTTTCTGTGTGGCAGTAAATACTTCGCAGTTCTAGCAGCCATTTGTTTAACTTGTTTCTAATAATACAATCAGCCTTGGAAGACAAACCAGAATTATTGCAAAGTGACTGAAGACTGAAAAAGGAAATATACGCATCCAACTTCTCTGAGCCTAAGGCTGCAGATCTATGCACATTACCACTGGAGAAAGAAGCTCCATCAGACTGAGTCGAATTTGCGCCTGAGAGTACATTGAAAGTGTCAGGCTAAAGATGGCTTTTCAATCAGGTTCAAATTCTATGCACATTTGCTTGAGTGGACATCCCATTAAACCCAGTAGGGCTTACTTCTGAGTAAACATGTATACTAGAAATGGTTATTCCATCCAATTCATTATATTCATGTCTACTACAAACATTTTCTCCTTTCCATTAAATTAGCACCTGAACTCTCGAAATCTGAAGCTTTCATCTACATGCGTAAGATTTTTTTCTCTGAAATTAAGATCATCTGAAATAGTCAGACATGACTTTTCCCTGTCAATCAACCCACACTATAATGAGCTAAGTCCACAACAGGATATTTTTATATTTTCTTCATACTACAGGATCTAACCAAGTTGGGTTCCATTTATGAGTTGGGTTCTTTCCATGAGAAAGAAAATGGAAAAGTTGTCTTATAGTGACTATTTCTAGTCATGTTATAGACTAATATTGATGTATATATTGCTTGGGCCTCTATATCCTGATTCAGTAATCATCCCTCATGATATTTCTATGACAGCTGGAAAGGCAGACTATAAGGGGCTACAGGCTACAAAGGGATGTATGGATCAAGGCGCCCTGCTTACTAGGACAGTTTGAAAGAAGACAGTTGAGAGCATCCCAAATAGTTAAAATGCTTATGTAGCAGCTGCGAAAACTGAAATGTTGTACACATGTAGCCAAAGGCACACTAATTAGTGGGAAATTAATGGGACAGTTAAAAGCTCTAATGATCAAAGCATGGAACATAAAGCATACCTCACAACGAAGCCCAGCATTTCAATGCAATGCAAGCATCCCTTTTTCACAGCCCTACCATAGCTGCTGCCACCGCCAAATTTTGTGACAAAAATTTGCTTGAAAACAAGGTGCACAGCATGAGTCTGCATTTAAGTAGAAACACACCCTTGGAAGCCTGTTCTGAAGCACAATCGCCTCTTTTTAACCAACCACTCTGCAGTCAAATTTTGACAGCAGATTTGGTAGTAGGAGACCAATGAAGCCCTCCAACCACCAAACATTGCCCACCCTGATAAATATGCTCAGCTGGCAAGATCTACACCAGAGCCTCTTCCATTCATCAGAAGAAGCTGTCATTACACTTATGCAAAATGCATTTACCACTGTTCTGGCACATGCTAATGTATACAGTTGAATCCCAGCATGTTGAAAACATGATCTTATGTCACACAATTTCAATTGCAGGAGGAAGAGGAGGAACAGTTGGAAAGGCAATATGTGAGGAGAAATGTCCCTTTTTAAAAATATTGGTTCTTTTTTCATCCATTACAAGCAAGTGCAAAGGAGTGACTGTGTACAGGGAGGGAGCTTCAGCTCTTTTTGAAAAATCAAAGACATGTCTTGCACCCTCACAAAAGCTCCTGGAGAAAGTGAAAGGGATGGGGAGAAAAGACTGGGAGATGGTAGAGCTACTGGTTGCCATTCTCCCACCTCTCTTGGGGTGAAGCTAGAGGGATCAATGTCCCCTTCCCTTCCATCCTAAAGTAATTTCTGCATGCATGACTTTCCTAAGCGTCAGTGCTATTGAAGTAAATGAGATTTACTTCTCAGAAAGCACAACTGAAACTTTGATTTACTTTGAAATAGACTTGTCTATGTGTATGTTTGTAGTTAACCTGAGGGGAGGGGAGGGGAGGGGAGGGGACAGGAATAGCAGCATGCTTCTATTCCCTAATTCATAGGTTAAGTCAGAGAGAGAAAGAAGCTGTGGGAGAATGAGGGAGGCAGAAAAGCCACTGAGGACTGTTTGGGCTTGTTGCCTCCTCAGAGTAGCTGCTGTTTTGTTAAATGTCAAGGGAAACTTTCTCTTGTAGCATCTCTCCTCTGTTCCAGTCCATTTAAGCTATTCATCTTCCATGGTGTTGCAAGTTTGACACACTTGAATGAAAGAAAGAGAGAAAGGGAGAAAGAGACAGAGAACAAATGAACAACTGAGTGAATGAACAAATGAATGCGCTACAGCATAAGAAAACATCATGACATAACTGATCTGAAGAAATTCAATATATAATGGCAAAAGGAGCATGTGGGGGATGGTTTGGGGTGAACATCATGTAACACTCCAGTGAGCCAGGCATTGCATTGTTGGTAAAAATAATGGCTAGTGCAGGTCCTCATCTCTGGTGTTTCTTGACATTTCTGAACAAGAAATTGCAGTGCATATACGGGATTGGGGATATGCTGGCCCCATTCCAGCCTCATACCAAACATTCCCATCCCCACCTGCTCTGGCCCAGACCTGCTGGCAGAAAGGTCTGCAAGGGCTTCTCTAGACATTTGACTACAACTGTGAGCCTAGTTGTGGGGTTGATTTCTAGACATGTTCAGCCATAAATCTGAAGAACACTTCAGACCTTCTCACTTCAACCAACAGAGGTCAAGAGTGGAGCAGCCCATGCAGAGATACTTGAAGTGGCACCAACTCGCTTGATTTCATGTCCTTCCATGTATTGCTGTTTCCTCTTCAGATAGAATACCTGAATATGGCCCTTACTGGTTGTGAACCATTCTGTCCCATATAGTCAAAATGATTTCACCATAAAAAGATTTTCAGCTAGGCACAGTTGCTATTGCATCATATCAAGCCAGAGTGAGTAACTCTACTGCTTTGTTTCCGCTGAAGGTTGAAAAGATGAAGATCGACAGAACTTCTGAAATTATAAAACCTATAGAGGAGACAAACCATCTTGCATTGGAAAACAACAGTGACCTCCTGACCAACATCTCAGACTGTCCCCAGGTTCTTGTGCCAGAAGAAATCTTCTTCAGCATTGCCATTCTGGGGATTCTGGAAAACCTGCTTGTGCTCATAGCAGTGTGGAGAAACAAGAAGCTCCATTCTCCCATGTATATTTTCATTTGCAGTTTAGCTGTTTCAGACATGCTAGGAAGCTTGTATAAGACTCTGGAGAACATCTTCGTCATTGTATTTTGCAAAATGAAATCCCTAACCTGTCAGGGGGTCTTGGAAACAACAATGGATGATATTACAGATTTCATGTTTATTTTGTCTTTACTCGGATCTATTTTCAGTCTCTCAGCCATTGCAGCTGATCGATATATAACCATCTTCTATGCACTGCAATACCATAACATCATGACATGGAAGCACGCATTAGTGATCCTGATGGTAATTTGGGTATTCTGTGCTGGGAGTGGAATAGCAATGGTCATTTTTTCTCATGCAACAGCGACCATTGTGTCCTTTGCTGTTCTGTTTTGTTTTATGCTCATTTTCATCCTCTGCCTTTATATCCACATGTTCCTGCTTGCACGCACCCATGCAAAGAAGATCGCTTTGATGCCTACAAGCTCAGTTCACCAGAGAGGCAACATGAAAGGGGCCATCACCTTAACGATCTTACTTGGTGTCTTCCTCTGCTGCTGGGCCCCCTTTGTCCTCCATATGCTTCTAATGAAGTTTTGCCCACAAAATCCATACTGTATTTGCTATACCTCCATTTTCCATGTGAATGGCATCCTGATCATGTGTAATGCTGTAATTGACCCAATGATTTATGCATTTCGAAGTAAAGAAATGAGAAGTACATTTAAAAGATGGTTCTGCTGTCAGAAACCAAGTTGGACATAGCTGCTAGAATTTTGAATATTCTATGGCAAAACTGCAATATAAAATAGTTTGAACCATAGCATTCCAGGAATACTAATGTCTGATTCCCACATGGACTTGACATCCATATAGTGGAGTGCCAGAAAAGTGTTGAACTTATATGCACCTCCCAGCAAACATATGTAGCACATATGTAGGCCCTCTTTGTGTTATTGTATATCAACACAGTTTTATTAGTATCCAATCCTCTGATCCATGCAGGATCCGATTGTGGTTTGTATTCTTTATTGGAGGGTTATTCAAACCATTGTTTGCTGGTACAGATGTCACAGAAGGCTTCGGTTTGACTAAAGGAGAAGTTTTAAGCCACATGTGTGAGGAGGAGGAGGAGGAGGAGGAGGAGGAGGAGGAGGAGGAGGAGGAAGGAATGCATCCACACATACCTGCCCCAGTCCCCGAAACATGGTTTGAAAGAAAAGAGGCAATCTTGCCTCCTCAAAATACAAGAACCCAGGCTCATCCAATAAAAGGAAAAATTGGGAGATTCAGAACAGATGGAAGAAAGCCTTTCTTCATATTATGCATGTTTAAAATATGGAATTTGTTTCCACAAATGCAGTGCTGGTTGTCAACTTGGATGGTCTTAAAGGGAATTAGGCAATTTCATGGAAGATATGAAATTGGACGATTTCGCAGAAAGCTATCAATGGCTACTAGTCATGAGGGGTTTGTAGTACTTGCATATCAGCAGCAGTACAGCTTTCAATAACAGAACACAAATGGAAAGTGTGTTGCATTCATGTCCTGCTGGTGGGCATAAAAACCTGGGAAGATCCCTGTGGAAAAGATGGGCCTTTAATGGGATTCATGAAGCTTCTTCATATATTCTTAACCATGCATTTCCATAAGCAGGTGGATTAGTGACTAAGAATACAAAGCCTGAATTTGCATTTTTCCACCTTCTTCCTCGTAGTCCTCTTTCCTTTGGCATCAAGTCTTTTATGTCGTAGCTCTATAGGCAGAGACTCCCTTATTTCTTATCTCTGTAAGGTCCCTTGAGAGCCTTTTTCATTAAAGGATGGGATTGAATTAATTAACTGGATAAATAAAAATGTACACTATTTGTTCCTTTCTTCCCATTGTCTAACCTGATATTTTGACATGATTCTGTTCATTAAGATATACCAGTTAGCCTGGAAGAACTACAGTTGCATGGTAAGATGTATGTTGGAATATTTGGCATTTTTCTATTGTATCCATCTTGTGTCACTGCAGAAAGAAAAGCAGCTTATGTTTAGGGGAAAAAAAGTTCTACAACTCTTGGCATTCCCCAAACAGCTGGGAGTTATAGAGTTTTTTTCTTTCTAAACATGTATAGGATTTCATCCTTAAACTTGTTCTCCGGTGCAGAACAGCATAGCAGATTTCCAGAAACCTTTTGTTCATATGGAGTTTGGATACCTGAAGGTTCTACTTCTGAAGAGGTATTTTAGATGATATACAATGAACTCAGCCATTTTGCCTAGCAGAATTCAGCAGTGGAAAATCTGCATGGTGTTTGTTATCTATAAATCCTGCATGCTTATTCAGGCCACCATCTTTCTCCCATTCACATGTCTCCAATAGGCACCCTCAAGCCATATGGAAACCTTGAACATCCACACAGCTGGTAGTTTGCCATAAGCAATTAAGGCTGGTCAGACTGCGCAATCCCACTGGTCCTCCCCAATTTTTCATGTATTGCTTGCTCACTGGTTTTCTCCTTCCCTCTCTCTGTGCATGTATTTCACACTTGGATTTTCTATGCAATGTCTTATCAATAGCTGCTGAAATATTTCATCACAGTCTGATCACACATAAGGGAAATTGCTTTTGTAGTCCTTACCTGCCTTTATCCAGTTGATGACTTTGCTTAGCACAAACAATAGCAGCCTAAAATTTGCCCCAGAATGAAATTGTAATGGTATTCCTAAGCAATTTTTTAAAGGTTGTATGCAATGTTTGTCTAATGGAAGCCCTATTTATTCCACTTGGGTCTACTCTAAGCAGAAGTAGCATTAGATACAGCCAACCCACAGAGTCTTGCAGCACTTTAAAAACTAAGGAGAGACCCAGCTTGCCTCTTTTGGCTGCACCAACAAGAACCACCATTAGTGCAATTGGAATCTAATTCTTAGGTTCCAGCAGTCCAGAAATGATCAGAAGCATGCATTTCCAGAAAAGATCAGGTCTACAAAGCTTCCTTCTGTGATCTGCACTGACTTCATTCTGGGAATTAGCAATTTGATTCATTGATATTTCCTTAAGGATCCACCCACTTTCTGCTGTACTACCCCTATCATTGATGCCATAAGCATTTGTAGACTGAACTCCATAAAGCTGCATCCTCTTCTATATCCGATTTACTTATGCCAGTCAGTTTCATTGGACAATCCCAAATCCTAATATGAGACACTTAGGTGGAAATAAGCCTCCTTCTCTATATCATGCCTAATTTTATAAACTTCTGTCATCTAGTCCCCAAACAGACATTACTTTAAATCCATCTCTAACCAGCTACATCTCTTTTTTGTAGATATTGTTAATTTTTGCATCAGATCCCCAGAGTGGAAGAACTAGGAAGCTTTTAAAATCCAGATCTGATCCCCCTCTACCTATTCTAGAACAAAAATGGCACAGATGTCATAGATATAATTTCTGATTTGTCTTTGTTCTTAATTTGATGTTTCAAAAGCTTTGGCCTTTCTTCATATGGATGGTGCCCGATGCCCTGACCATTTTGCTTGCCATTTTTGGCACTTTTCCTAACTCTAAGATATTCTGAATTTGCAAAGGCCCAAAAGAGGCCGGCCATGTTTCCCAAAATAGCTGGGGCATGCTGGGAATTATAGGCTTTTTTCTGCCTAAACATGCCTTAAAATGTTTGTTGATACATAGCAGATGTTCAGAAGCCCAAAGGCATCTGTAGTTCAAAGAATATCTAATGGCTGCAGCAAATATTTAAACTTCTCCTAGATGGGAACTCCTCCTAGACATTCATAGTTCATTGCCAAATTCCTTATGTAGGGCATATCAAAAGCTAGGCTGTCTAGATTTGTAGTATGCGACCAATAAAGCTTCCTGAGCAGTGAGGCAGCATTATAGGCCTTGAAAGGATAGAGGCAGCAATGATGTTTGTTCAATTATGCCAGATCCATTAATCTTCCCAGGTCATACTGCTCCTGGTATACAGAGGGTAAAGTGAACTAGTCAAAGGCTGTTAGGGATCAGGAATGAACAGAAGGGAAAATATTTTTTTAAAAGAGTGAGTTATCTGTGGCTGAAATAGATGCATGATGAGAGGTCAATTTAGGGCTAAAGCAGACATGACTTGAAATCCATATCATGCTTACTTTAGAGTTAGGCATAACATTTCTCATCCACATGCTAAAGTTCACCCCACAAACACTTCGCATGCTACACCTCCTATCAGTTTGGGAGTGCTGTGTCCATTCTAGGGTAAATCAATTAACAAAGTTATATTGCTTTTCCACATGAAGCAATGCACTTGTCCTTTCCCCTCATAAGTGTTTACAGATTGTTTAGATGATATTTTGACCCACCAGCTTTGCTTCTGTATCTAATGAGCACTTTGGCCAAATATTGTTGGAGCTGGGAAAATGCAGCATTTAATTGTAAAAATAAAGAAGCCTTTTTCTCCACTTGTTTATTTTTACTATTTTGCCATACCACAGTGACATCTAGAGGCTACACAGAAAAGCAGGAAAAGTAACTCTATACATATAGCTATTTATTGGGTCTAGAAATGATTAATAGAAGCCACACTAAACAAAGAATGTTCTGCACACCTACATTACAAGCTTCTTTTGGAATTACCATTCACCTTTGAAATCTGTATCCCCTTAGCAAATTTTCCACCCCCAAATGTTCCACCTATCACAACTAAGCTTGTGAAGTTAAGCCTATTGCATCCTGACATCAATCATTTGTCACTGAGTGGGGTTGGAAAGCATAGCTAAGGCTCATGGGTTATAGACAATACCTTGGAGGCTGGAGGATTAGCCACAGGCATGCTAAAATCAGTGTGACCAATTTAATAACTTGGCCAGCTGTGACTTCCACACAGGCATTACTTGCTATGATGAAGTGAATATTTTAAAATTCAAATGCAAACTTGTGCTGCATTGCAATTCCAGTAGTCACCATCTTGGCATAAAAGCTTGCTGCTTCCTCCTCCTCCTCCTCCTCCTCCTCCTCCTCCTCCTCCTGCTGCTGCTGCCTCTGCCGCCACCATCTTCCAGCTTTCCTCCCAGCCCAACACAGTCCATCTGGGCTCAGTGCTTTCAGTTTGCCTTCCAATTTCAGCAGCCACCTTCTCAGCATAAAAGCAGGCTTCTGCTTACTGGAGGGCCACCCTAGCAGGGGAGTCCCTGAAGTGGGTAACTGGGAGGAAGGCACTGGGAGGAGGACAGGCCAGGTAAGGGGAATGTGGCCCAGACAGCTAATGTCTGTGCCATGTTCCAGTGGGTTTGATGGCTGCCATGTCAGCCCTCGGGTATCTGGATGCTGCTTCTAAATGCCAGATCGGTGCAGAATAAAACCTCCTTCATCCATGATCTACTCATGGATAAGGAAGGTGATCTGGCATGTATAACCAAGACATGGGTGGATGGATAGCAAGGACTTAGTCTCTCCCTGCTATGCCCACCTGGGTACACAGTTCATCATCAGGGTAGATGTGAGGGCTAGAGGCAGGGATACAGGGCAGCTGCCATAGTCTATAAAAATTCTATCTCTCTCTCCAGGCACCTTGTCTGACCAGCAACTAGTCTGGAGTATTTGCACCTTGTTTTGGGCCAGCAGGACAGACTGGAGATTCTGCTACCCACCAAGAGATTCTCCTTCAGCCATGATCTACTCATGGAAAAGAAAGTGAACTGGCATGTATAACCAAGATGTGGGTGGATGGACAGGCAGGAGTTAGGCGCGTGCAACCCACCAGTCTCCCTACTTGAGTTGACAGAGGTGGTCTCAAACATGATGGTGGAATCCCCAGGCTGTTGATCCTGGGGGACTTCAACATTCATGTTCAGGGCACCTATCTGGAATGACTCAGGATTTCACGACTGCCATGACAGTTATGGGACTATCCCAACACGTCACTGGCTAAATTCACACGACGGTGCATACACTAGGCTTAGTCTTCTTGGCTGGATTAGAGGATGTTGCTCTGAGCATGGGGGACTTCAGCTCCGTCCCTTTGTCATGATCAGATCACTGCCTACACTTACAGCAGCTTTTCCCCTCTATAAGGGTGGGGGACCCAGTAAGATGGTCTGCACCTGGAAACTAATGGATCTGCATGGTTCCCTGAGCACCTGGGGGGAGCGGGTCCAGCCAACATGGCAGGTGCTCCTGTCAAAGCCCTGATCACTCTTCGGGACACAGAAATGACCCAGGCAGTTGACATGATTGCTCCTAAGTGCCTTCTCTGTTTTAGAGCTCATACAGCTCTGTGTAGCTGGGAGATATGAATTAATTTAGGAGACTGCTGAAGTGAAGATGGAGAAGAACTCCCAGTAAATGCAACAGGAACCTCCAGAGTTACAGTAGTTAAATTGGTGGAGCTTTCCAGAAAAGAGTCTGATCCAGTTTTATAGGATGAGTTTCAATCAGTGTAGCTAGAGGATGTGAACAAAGTGTGGACAGGTTCCATTCCCTTTTCCTTTCCCCTGACCCTAACCCTAACCCTGTATGAAGGTGCCAGTCCTGCTCACCATTATGTACTTAAACAGGAAAAAATGTAGCTCCTCGTTGTATCTTCCTGCTGTTACAAGTACTTTGGGTCAAATCATAATTCCCTTAGGCTTGGGAAACATGGCCTATTGGTCAATGAATATGAATGTATCTGTTATTGAAAGGAATGAACTGCTGCTAGCCAACCTGTACTGAGATGCACAAAGCAAGTCTATACTTCCATTAATCTAATTGAAATTCTTTGTCTGTTGCTTGGTTAATCACTGCCATTGGTATACTTCTCCTGGAAACCAGGCAAAGGTTAATTATGTTGATCTGTTCATAATTAATTTCCAGAGCTCTGTGTAATGACAATTTAATTACAGTATGTAATCTATGATGCACAGTTAATCTTGCTGGAAGATTAAAAAATGGTACATAAAATTGTACTGCCTGAAACTTGAAGTACACTTGGATACTTACATAATTTGGAGCCAGGTGGGCCACCACAAAAAAGGTGATCCCTCTAGTTGCCACCTCCCAAATCTCTTTCAAATTGGCACTTGGAGGAAGGCCCAGAAGCTGAGCATAGTGTCTGTGTAGATTGGGGTTGGAAGAGGTGCTCCAACAGGTGTTGTGGTCCCAAGCCTTGTAGGCCTTTATAGGTTAAGACCAGCACCTTAAATTGGGGAGTATACAGGCAGCCAGTGCAGACTGGCTGGAACTGGTCTTACATGTTTGGATCACCTGGTGCCAGTTATTAATCTGGCTACCACATTCTGTACCAGCTGCAGCTTCTGAACCATCTTTCACAGCAGCCACATGTTGACTGCATTGCAATAATCCAATCTAGAGATCACCAGAGCATAGATTACTGAAGTTAGGCTATTTTTGTCCAGGTAGGGGCAAAGCTGGGTCACTCTGAGCCACCAATGCCACCTGGGCCTCAAGTGACAAAGATGGATTAAGCACCTCTGCCTCTGATTATAATAATGGACTTTTGGGATTTGTCTTTACCCTAGAGTAGAAACAAAGGTAGCTGCTTACTCTGGCTTTAAATTTTAAAAAGTATTTTCTTTAATGTTTACACTAACTGGTCCCCACTAAAACATCCTTCCACTTAACGATCTTTTCTACCTCCCTCATTGTTGCTCTTCCAAGTCTCAGTCTCCTCCCTTTGAATTGATGAGAGCCAAGATATGCAAAATCTTTCACAATTTCAATTTCTTCACCCTTGCGCTTAAAAATGTGTCATTCTTCTATAGTCCTGATTTTTGTTTTCTTGATGTTCAGTTGAAATCTGGCTTTTGCACTTTCATCTTTCACTTTCATCATTTCACTTTGCTTCTGCATTCTGCCAGTGCTATCATGTCATCTGCACTTACTCAATAGTTTCCCTTTCTGTAGAAAAATCCAGCTTGTGTGATGCATTGGTGCAGTGGCCTGCAACTTATCTACAGACTTATCCTGCTTTTCTGTAGTGCAGACATGTCATGATGAACCTCAGGGTGAAAGTCTGTATGGAACCTGTCTCCAACCTCTTTCCCCTGTTTGCTACTGGTTTGGCAGTTTTCCAGCTTTTTCCTGTTCTACACACACCCATTCAAAAAGATTGAAATACCTCTCTGAGTTTCTAGTAGTTTTCGCTTTAAGCTAAAATATGCTGATATGTATCTACATGTGGCTGCCCCAACAACTTCTCCAAAACTGAATCTGGTGATTGGGCTGACAGAGGTTCAACACCCCCTGCAACCATGAAATGAAGAAAGAAGAAAAACCTCTGGAGTGTGATTGTATTTTTCATCCAAAAGAGGACTCATAAGAGTGAAAACATTGAGCTTACATTGGTAAGTATAGGGAACATAGGAATGTAAGGCCTGGCAAGACAACACAGTCTTCTGAAGGAAAGGTTAAATGTGCAAGACATTTAATCATCCATACCTCATTCACTCAGTGCCAGTGGCATTGGAGAATATCCATCCTTCTTGGAATAGCAGGGGAACAAGTACAGGTTGGAAAGGAAAATCATACTTGAGATCTAACAACTTGAGATTTTAGACTATCTGGAATTTCCCTCACCAGATGAAACCAGCCTGTGCAGTCCATGTTACCACTCCTCTTCCTAAGTCTCTGACAGCTTAGGTACCTGATTAAAAAAAAAAATAACAAAAATGCTCATGTATATGCATTTAGTAAGTTAGCATTTGTCTCTATCTGTGTTGTGAATGTATTAAATATACAAGATGCATGAAAATCAAAATATAAATGATGTTTCCACTTTTATTCTTACTTTTGCTTATGATATTAACACAAGCCTTTTATGGGAAGACACAGAAATATGCAAATACAGTTGTTAAAAAGCAATGGCACAAAATCATGCTTTCTTGTGTTTTTTCCTGGTTCTCCTGTGTTCTGATGCTTTATAATGAAGCAGTAGTTCCTATTGGAGAAATTACACATCTACCAATCACTTTGTTTCAGGCAGTGCTTTGAAATGTAAGGTGTGTGTGGGGGGGTGGTGGGGGGGAGAGACAGGAAAATCCAACACTAGCCATTTCAGTCTTTTGTCTGGCACTCTTCTCCCTGGCTCCAGCACGCATTGTATTGTAGAACACAATTCAGTTATTCACCTTATACAATCACTCCAAACATACTGAAAGCTGCACACAAAGGACTAACCCCTGTGTCCTTGGCAACACAGTCATCTACCTGTGGCAGCATAGAACTAACCAAGTTCTCACTTGAGCTCTCTGTAGTTTTATAAATAACTTTCTGAGTTGCTGGTTATGTTTGTCAAAATCTCGTTGATGTATAATGGGTGCAGAACGTCCAACCCCTGCAGTTAACTGGCTTGCAGGGCTCCCAGTCCATGAGCCTCTTCTCAGTCCTCCAAGAATCAGGCATAGGAATGATTTCTGGTTCAATAAATGTCAGAAGAGTACATTACTGGTGCAGAGTCAATCAGATATTGGAAAACAGGCTTCCAAATATCTGCCTAGAGGAACAGAAGGTAATTTTATGTGAACAGTTCTGGTTTCACCAATTTACAAAATTGTTCTCAAATGTTGGCTTCTCCATACAGGCGCTGAATCTAAGGGGAAAGGACACAAGAGGGATTTTTACACAAAGTGTTTTGAATATCAGAGTGCAATCTGATATAACTGCTGTTACATCTTCTGAAACAGGTAAATGGATAGCAGACACAAAACAACATTAGTATGAAAAATATCTAACATAGCCTATGACAATGGAACAACAGAAAGCTTTGAGCAGACTATGTTTTGAACAAATGGAATCATTTATAAAACTGGAAGGATTTCATGGTATTCCATTTCAAAACATACTGTGTATTTTGCGGATCCCCAGAAGCAGAAAATTTGAGCCATTTCATATTATATTGCCAGTTATATACTGTATACTGTATTGACATTAGAAAATGTTATTTAGGACCCTTCCTAAAGATAATGTTTGGAGGGCATGATTGTGGCCTGATAGCCCTATCAATGCCATGGGATTGGCTTATTCTATCTATCTGCATCTTCGTAATAGTTAACCTATTTCAAGTGATTTTTATATATTGATTTTAATCAGTTTTATGTATGATCCTCTTGTGCCATGGTCTGACTTGTGCAATATAAGTAAACACATTCCTACAGAGGAAGGTCTTTGGAAGGAACAGAGGAACCCCTCAGAGAGCATCTCCCCCTTGCTGCTCTCTCTGATCTGAGGTGGCAATGGGGAGAACAATTGGAATTCCCCTACTGGCATGTTATTGCCCATCTGAGATAGCACTGAAACATGCTGGGAAGTGTAGACCTTCGTTCTGTTAAACACATACTCAGAGTTGACAAGAGAAATGTCTTCAGCTAGTATATAACAAAGACTGAAATTCTCCAGGACAGTTTATGTGGCAGCAAATGTTTGCAATGTGGAAAAGGATAAAACAGCTATATTTTAAGGATTTATTTGACATGAATGTTGTTTTTACTTGTGATCATTAAGAAAAGCAGAAAAAGAACTTCTGCAGTCATTTTCTCCAATAAAACCAGTGGAACAAAAAGCCCATCTTAAGCTATACAAAACTAGAACATTTGCTTCCCAAAATATGCAGATTAAAAAGAAAAGTGATTGCCACTGAATGAAACATTTTTATATGACAATGATTGTGATTAATAAGATAGAATTATTACTGTGAAGTCCATGCAGGACTCCATTTTTTTCAGCATATGAAAGTGTGTTACGAAAACAATGGTGTACATTCTAATCTACCTAATTCCAAATATATACATTTCGATAGATATCATAATGGTTAGCATCTCTTAAGGTTGATGAATGTGACTAACCTACCTCAGCTTCTTGGCTAAGTGGAGATTTGACTCCAGATCCCCTTTATCCTAAACTAGCACTACAACTATTTAACAGTTGAATGAATCAATCTTCCCCAAAGATCATTCTCATTTCGAATGATGGGACTTGTAGTCCAACACATCTGGAGTACACCAACTTGAGGAAGGGTAGTCTAAATGTACTGCACATACAGTAGACCAACACTAGTTGATGTGATACATTTTTAAAAAAGCTGTATTTTCTGACAGTACAGCCACGTCGATACTGCTGGCATTACATGATGCTTTATTTTATCTGTCCTGAGTCTCAAACCACCCAGCTTTACTGAATGATCCCAGATTCCCTGTAGTATAAGTTGTGGCAGATTGTCCCTGTCCACTTTGTCCGCAGCATGCATGGGTTTATACCTTACTTCTGTCTCCCAGCATCAGGGTCCAACAGATCTTCTCAGCAGGATATACTACACGGTGGGTGCCACTATATAGAAGACCCTGCTTCTGGTAATTGTCCATCATGGCTCACATGGTCAGAGGATCTGGAGATGATGAGCAAGGCCTCAGAGTACATGAGAAGGAACCCAGAGAAGAGAGTCCTAGGTTCCAAGCTGCCTTGGGCTTTTAAGTTCAAAACTAGCACATGGAAGTGAGCCTGGAAACAAAGAGATCATTATTTTAATGGAAGTTCTTTGTTTTTAAAAGGGCTTATTCTTCCTATTTGGGAGGAATCAGACTAATATCACAGAGAAAGAAAGAGCACATCCCTTCTATTTTGGGCAGGTCAGGGTGAAAGGCTTCTAAAATACAGTTGTTTGTTGAGCTGGGCTGGCCAGTTGTGGCTGGCTTTGCAACAGAGTGCAATAGTAAGTTTGTTAACTACTCTGATTGATGCGATCTCTTGGATTGGTTGAGTTAGCTCTTGCCTAAGCAAGGAGTTGAGGGCAAATGGGATCCCATTCTTTCCTTTCTCTCTAAAAGGGGCTGGCTTCACCCTGAGGGTGATTTGTGCTGCTTGTGCACCAGGCAGTGGGAAAGCGAGACACCACTTCATTGGTTTGCTCATTGGCTTAACAACACACTGGGATGATGCGCTCACATGCCTCCTATCTGACCCTCCTTATTCTACAGTGTCTCCCCTTGAACCAGAGCTTTTCAGGTTCTCACCAGCCCCCTGGCTAATCTTGCCCCTTGGCTAGTCTTCCTCATTCTACCACCTCTCTTCTTTTCAATGAGGAGCCTGAGCTTCTGAGCTTGTGATGCTGTATTGGGCCTGATCCTTACATCAAGAGCATTATTTTGTTTTTCCAACTAATTGGCGTTAATCTAATTATTGAAAATTAGATACATTACATAAAATGAACATTTCATCAGCCAAGCTAAGAAATGAATACATATCTACTATTCGTTTCTTCTCTGACGCCAGTGCTTTTTGTTAATTTCATTTGCTTGCTTCTCGTTAGCATCAGTGTTCATTCAATGAGATTTTCTGACTGACATTTTCAGATAAAGGTCACCAATAATGCCTTATGTATTTTTCATAAAAGTTTTGTGGTGCAAAAATTCATGAGGACGAAAATTGTAGATACCTTGTATTTGCTCTTTAATCACACATACCTGCTAGTTTGCATAAGCTGATAAGCCATCATGGGATGTTACCTTCTGATAGGTTGTTATATTGTGTGAGTTCAGAAAGATTTCTACTGCTTGTAGAACAAGCCATCCTGACAATTCTGTAAGGGTTCTTGTAGCTGTGATGGATAGCCATGCTGTTTGAACCCAGGCAAATGACCCTGTAATGGGTATCAGGAATTTGCTAGCCATCCTTGACAAACTTGTCCAAATGTCCCTTGCAGATGACTGGCATTGGCTGGGTATCGTCTGTTACAATCTCATACTTTCTTGGTCTTTTATCTAGCTGTGGACTTCTTCATAAATAATCACTTTGCTTTTTTATTTCAAGGTTATAGTTTTCTACATCTTATCTTTTGTGTACAGGACAGAGAATCTTAACAGCATGCAGAGAATGCAGAAAATAGAGCAGGTAATCAACTGGTTCAGACATAACACATAATAACATAATAAAAGAATATCTTAGCATTACCAAGGCGAGCCTCAAGCTCACATGCTTCCTCACATGCTTGCTCCTTCAGCACGGTTGCTACATGGCATGAAGCTTTCCCTTTTGCTTTGGATTGTCCACAGTTTGCCATGTCATCTGAACCTAGGCAAACCATGATTAATTATGTTTTTAAAGGCTTCTTGAAACTATGGTTAAGATTAATTATAGCTAATCAAAAACAAAACTCTTCTGCCGACACATATGCCTATCTTGTCCTCAGAACACTAAACAAGAACTGGGTGGAAGGTAGATCAGAATGCGTCAGTAGATCTTTTATTTGCAAGGGTCTCCAACTTGAGCCTCATCAAATGCCCAGGTTTACCATGCTCTGACACTGCCTTTGAATTACACACACCAGTCTGTAAAGAACACATTCCTGTTTCTAAGAAACCCAAGTGGCTAGGAGTCCAGATCCATAAAACTTGGTCTTTGAAATATGTGTACATGTGCGCAAGTTATTTACACACTCTATCTTTTCCTCTACTTCTAAATTCATTGATCCAGTGGCTTTGGTTGGGCTTGGATGTATAGCTGACACTAAGCACATAATGAGGACAGATCTGTTATTTTCTATGAAACCTTACATCCTATAAAAATGTTCCTTTGTGAGCATGAAACATTAGCAAATTGATCTCAGTGAGAAAAATAATGTGGATTGTTGTCCAGATGTTAAGAATATCAATAATAATAAAATAATGAAATATTTGATACTACTTTTTGATAATGTATTATATTGTGCTGATTGCTAAGAGATAAGAAAATGTGTGGTAAGTGGATGTATAAATAGGTAGGGGCAAACTACTCATATTAGTGGCTCATTTCAATTTTGTTTTTCATTTCCATTTTACTCACTGCTTATATTTGATTTGGTTGTTGTGGTTAAGTGCTACTAACATCATTAGATCAACATTTGGTGTATACTATATGTTTTTAGTTGTAATTCTGTTATAGCATTTTCTCAGGATACAAGTATTTTTAAAACCTCTAAAGAAACACTGTACACTTAGATTTACCTAAAACCCTGTAGTTCTATTCTAGATGGGAATTCTGTTGAAAAATATCGATTTAAATTCTATTACTTGCATTAACAATGGTGGAAATGCACTGCCTTTTAGGCAACATAGACAATTACACATCACAAGATTCATAACTCTATTGCAACCAATTTAATAATTATTTCAAATACTTTGATTTTCATTTCAAGCAATATCCTAGAGAAAATGAGGTTGCATACATGCCAGCAAATATAAAGATCATGCTGCTTAGAATTTCCTATACAGTAACTTTATCAAATCATCCGAGAAACAGAACGCCCATTGGAAACCATATGGTTTCCTTCTTCAACAAACAGAGCACAGCGCTTTTCACAATATTATTACTTATCATCTGAATTCTCCATTCTTAATCTAATGAGAAAATTCACATGTCACGAAAGAACAATGCAGTTCAGATCAGGTAGCACTTGAAGCAACACGTTCATGGAATGATAGCAAGATTATGGAACCATTGCTGTGGTAACTCCTTGCTCACAGAACCATCTCCAAGGTATTGTTCACCTGGTGCTGCCACAGTGTTTTCTACACAAATTAATTGCAGGCAAAAATTACTGCAAAAATTACTTGCATTCTTTTCCCAGGCACTTGGATGTTAGTCATGGCCCAACTATTGTGGCCTACTTTTGTGCTGCTTGGTTTAGGTGGCAGGAGTGGTGTGTTTATTCTTTATTGTGGATGTTTTTATTATTTGTAGTACTTTACTGGTGATGGTTTATGTTGATTTTGGTGGCTTTTCTATTACAGATTATGGATTTCTGTATTTGTATGTCACTTCCAGGAGGCTACTGGCAGTGCAAAACTAACTAAATAAAAAAAGAATAATAACGTTACCCATAAGAAGATTTAAACTAAGCAATATTATGTTTAAATAATATCTGAATTAAAATTAAATATTAAAAATCCTTCCTTAAAATGATCGTTTAAGTGCAGTGCTCTGTTCAACAGAATTTTGAACATGTTAATAGGAATACGGAACACGGTCCCCAGAGAGGTCCGCCTGGCGCCGTCGTTATTTGCTTTTCGGCACCAGGCGAAAACCTTTTTATTTAAGCGGTATTTTAACTGTTAGTATTAACTGATTTTATCTGGCCAGGGCGGCTTATTTTATATTGTATTTTTTGGATTTTTAATGTTTATATTAATTTATTGTTGTAAGCCGCCCCGAGGCTTCGGCGAATGGGGCGGCATAAAAATGTTTTAATAAAATAAAAAATAAATAAATACACCTGGGTTCCAGGCCAAACTCCTTGCAATGTTCAGGATCCTGGTTTAAAATTTTAGGCTCCTTAAACTGTCCCATCAGAAAAATGAGAATAATGATCTGTCTCACATATTTGTTACAAGGGTGAAGATAAGTAAATGTTGGTATTCACTTCTTTTTATAGTGTGTCAGTATCGCTGGCATGTGATGAACTAAACATAAATCATCACAGTGTCTTCCTGTGGTGAATGGAAGAATATATGAAACAGTCTTCTAAGAAAGGTGACTCTTATAGTCATTTTAAAACAAGAAAAACAAAGCCTTTCTTTCTTTCCTTCCATCACTTGGTTTTTATTGAGAATTTCTGTAGAAACAAACACACTTAAAGCATTCCAGAAGCATTCTCTGTCCCCAGTTCATCAGGTACTGCAGCATGCTGTCTCCTGGTCAAGATCTACAGAGAGTCTGCACAATTTTAAATCATACTCTAATATAATTCTGTGGCTTCCACTTGGAGGTATGTGGAGCTGAGTGTGGGACTGAGACTCAGGAGATCTGGGTTCTAGTCCCCACTCAGTCATGGAGCCAACTGGGTGATGTTGGGCCAGTCATAGACTCTCAGTCCAACCCACTTCACAGGGTTGTTGTTGTGAGGATAAAGTTGAGAGGAGGAGGAGAATTATGTAAGCTACCTTGGAAGGAAAAAAGGTGGGACATAAATATAATAATTAATTAATTAATTAATTAATTAACTTTGCACTTCCCCAAATCTGCTCAGGAGCATCTCCCAGCCTTCTGGAGCAGGTGTGCATGGCATATGAGCAGAAGCTGGAGTTTGTCAGTGGTTGTGCTGTTGTGCTGGTCGAAGGACATGACTGGATAAAAACCTTTTACAATGCCAGAATATTTCAGCTCATGTTTTAATCATTATAATGCAAATTTGCTATGTATAAATCACCTTACAGATGAATGCACACATCACAGACATTAAAATGTAGATCTTTAGGTGTACTTTCAAACCAAAATTAACTCTCACTTCATTAAACATTGTTAGTCACAGAAAATCTCCTGTGATTCCTGAAAGCACTTCTGCCTTGGTAATCACAGGTCCTCTCTCAAAATATTCCCATTTTTCTAAAATGACTGCTCAAGGTTGATTGGGTAGTTGTCGTGTATTTATTAGGAGAGAAGGTGATTTAATGTGTCCAAACATTGACCTTGGGACCATCACAAATATAGCAATAGAAATAACTCACATGAGATGACATTGGAAAGTACACTCAGTATGCAGAAAGTGAATGTGTTCTAGCAAATATCAGAACACATTTCCTGCACCAGTTATATACCTAGGGCAGTCGTCCCCAGTGTGATGGACTGTGGATGTTTAGGACTACAATCCCCATCAGCCCAAGCCAGCATGATCAATAAACCTAATTATGGGAGTTGTAGTCTAAGACATCTGAAAATACCATGTTGAAGAGGGCCAGTTTGGCAAGTAAATCCATGTAATATTAAATTACAATTCATCTACAGCTGACAAAACTTTTCACCTTCTTTAAATCTTTTGTAAACAGAGGCACAAACTCCATTAAAATACTTTGGCTACACACCCTTAAAAATGTCTGATGGGTACTTTACGGATGAACTGAATGTAGCTGTCATTGCACCAACATATGTTTGAATTGCAAAAATTAAGGCCAGCACTTCTTCTTGCCAAGTATCACAGCTGTCTTGTTCTAGCAGAGCTGCTTTTTTCCTGGTCTGTTTTTAACTGAGTTTCTACTAGCAAGCAGCCGGCTGCATGAGAAAGTCACAAAGGCTGAAGCTGGGCTGTCTTCTTGCCTATCTTGCCAATCCTTCTTGCCAAGGAGAAGTAACACACCAGCACCAGTATATGTAAACTCACAGGATCAGTACATGAGATTCTACCTGCAACATCCATTTTCACTACTAGGTAGTGGACAATTTTGACTTTATATATGTCTATCCCAGCTCTACAATGAGCAGATTATTTACAGTACTGGAGACAAGTGCCAGGTGCCATTCAATGGGCATCAGTAAACACAGTACAACATTCAAACATTACATAGAAAAATATTAGTTACATGAGTTGAGTTGCTCTTGGATTTTGACTGTTCTTTACTCATAAGAACTGTGCACAAACGTGGAGACATTTCTTGGTCAACCTCACAGAAGCTGTCACACACAAACACAATATTGCAAATTATATTCATCACATAGTATTAATCACAGTTACACTTCAAGCTTAGTACCCTGTGATGGAAACTCTTACTCTTCACTGGACAATCCAAACATCTCATCAGAGCTAAAGAATTGCTAACAAAATGCTGAGCATTGTTTACTTAAAACTTACTTGTGTTGATTTCATGAATTGCAAAGAGAATTTAGTAAATATATTCATTGTGTTGAATCCAACTTTGTCCTTACTGCCAGTGAACCAGATATTACAGGTGTTTGCTGTCTGCCTTGCTGTCCACACTGCAGTCCCACACTGCAGTCCCACATCTCAGAGAGTTGGAGGACCCTCCCAAGCAGATCTAGAGGTGCACAGAGGTCCGCAGGGAGTAGGAATGACATGGATTCTACTCGCTTCTTTGCACACTTGCAAAAATAGAGGGCAGGGAGGGAGGGATTCATCATGGTTCGTTCCCAGCATGCCACCAAGGAGCTGCACAGGGCCATCTTGCAGTGCTGATGTATTTGTATATAGTAAATCCCACACACAGCAGGCCTGTGAGTGGGTCCCAGTGGAAGAAAACCCATTCCAAAAATAATAAGTTAAAATGCAGATTGAAATCTAAAGATGTGCTGTCTCAAACAGTACAAGAAAATAGTACAACAGTTATTCTGTTAGTAGTTTAAGGCTGGAATCCTATACACACTTATCAATAAATTCAGTAGGATTTATTTGAGAGTAGATGTGCATAGGATTGCAATGTCAGTTGTTTCTTAGAAGTTATCTCTCCATACACACAGCTCCAGTCCCAATATATATGTCTCCTAATACTTGCTGGGCAGTCCACACACCATGTTTATGCTATAGCAGCAAATTATCTCCTTAAAAGTCTTCCGCATTTCCTGGCTTCGAAAGGCATAAATCAAGGGATCAATAACTGAATTGCACATGATGAGGATGAGGTACATGTTGAAGTGGGACATGAAGCAAATACAGTAGAGATTCTGAGGACAGGAGATCATCAAGATAAGATGGAGGAAAAATGGCGCCCAGCAAACAATAAAAATGCCCAGTAACATAGTTAGAGTAATTGCACCTTTCATGCTGGTCCTCTGATGAACAGAATTATATCCTGGCAATGCCGCTATCTTCTTAACATGGGTACGAGCCAGAAGGAACATATGTATGTACAGTGACACCATGAGAAACAACATAGTGAAGAACATGATGATCAGGCACATGATAACATACTTAGACTCATAATAGAGGATGAAGAGGATTCCACAGCCAGTGCAAAAAGTCCATATGCATGCAATGATGAGCCCTGATCTTTTCACAGTCATGATATTATGGTATCGCAGGGCATAAAATATAGTGATATACCTGTCTACTGCTATAGCTAGCAAACTGCACATGGAAGCCACCACAGATATGCAGATCATTGAGTCAAAAACATTGTCTATGTGACGGACAAAAACATCTTCAATAATGAGATGCCTGTTGTTTAACAAATATATGGTTATGGTCTCCCAGGCATTTGACACACTGACTAACATGTCAGCGACAGCTAAGCTGCATACAAAGAAATACATAGGAGAGTGCAAGTTCTTGTTCTTAATTATGGCACAGATGACTAAAATGTTTTCAAGAAGGCTTACAATGCCAAGCATGAGAAAGACCTCAGCGGCTATGACCACTTGCTCACATGTTGATGGATTCGTCTTCACAGAGGGCACTGTAAGGTTACTCCCAAGTGCAGTCACATTAAAGTCTAGAATACTGGGTTGATTGGAGGGGTTCATCACTGCCGGCAAAGATGCTGTTCTAAGATGCTCTCTTGTAAATGCATTCTTCGGAAAGGTGGAAGATCCTGCTGAACACCCAAAAGGAATGACAGAGTATGACAAAAAAGAAGGAGATCTAAAGGGCTGACTGGAGCTTCAGGTGGCAAAGCCATCTGTTAGAATGTGGACTGCTTCCAATATATTACAATTCAGGGGGAATTGGGATGAATTAATGCAGAAAAATACAAGAGAAGTGGTGGACAGGCTTTCTATGAACGTTTCCATTACTTGCTCTGCCAAACAAATAAAATCACTTTCCCCCACATCAGTTATTTTTCTTCTTATATAGAATTTCTGTATATTCTAGGGAACACAAATACTTAAAGTATCTCATACAAGAAAATATATGAGATAGTTGATCATTCAGTTCTGGCAGCCATAAAATCCCAGCGAATACAGCATTCATTAGAACAATCAAATTCAATCCATTCACCTGATCATGTTTACAAAAAAATTTGCTTTTTTTTTTTTCAAGAATTACACAGAAAATCTTAAACTCGTTTCCTGATCTTTCTGCCTCTTAGGTTCACAGTACTGTGCTGCAAGCAGGAAATTGTGGGATATAACAGCCTTGCAGTTAAAGCTGACATCCCCAAACATATTGGCATTTAAGGATCCATTATATAAATGAGCTTTTCTTCTATCTTTTCTCAGATTGCTCACTAAGTGCATAATCATTCAGTCTGACCTGAATTCTAATCCAGCTGTGAATATTCAAATTCAGACTTCTGCTGCAGCATTATGAAAAACCCCTCACAAGAAGAATGCATTTCTATTCTTGCTGAGAACAATGAAATTACATTCAAGGGCTCTTAATATTCCCCAAATAAAAATTTCATTCAGTTAAAGAAGAATTGTATCTATTTACCCAGTGCTGGTCTATCAGATCCTATTGATTTTCGGGTCCTGCTCTTGTTACTCTGTCTGTCACAAGTTTCTTGTCCTCTGTCCATCCAGTATCGGGAGTACCAGCTCCTTTGACAAACACAGGTGCCATGTCAAAGGAAAGGCAAATATCCGGTTGCAAAGACAGCAAAGCTTCTTGCATTATAAATTACTTACTGCAAATCTGCCTTTTTATACTGGCAGAATTAATGATTTGGTGCTTTGCTGACAGCTCCTCCTCTACCCCAGTACCCCCTTCTTTTCTTCCAACTTCTCTCTGACTTCCTAAAGACTCAAAAGACTTGAATTCTTAGCATCACCTAGTGGCCGATAGCTATAATGCCTATCTTCTATTAAAGGTAGGAGTTATTCCTCCCATGCCTAATTTCTGTGATGCTGCTTTTTATTGGAAATCATTTTTATGTTGTTCATATCTTTCCATTTTCAAATGTCCAAAATACCTAAATTGTTACTTTCCGATTTTCCAATTTTTAAAGCAACATCCCATTTTAAGTATTTGTTGTACAAAGCTTAATTTGAACCATCAGCACTTTTTTTCCATATTGCTGGGCGATGGGGGGGAGGCGTTCTGGCTGTACACAAGAAATAAAAACAAAGAATGCCTCTGAACATGTGCACACTTTTTTCCCTTTGCCAGCAAATGACTAGAACCAGGTTCAGTGTCTCTGGGACATGATTACTGTCTCAGTACTTCTGCTTTCACAAATGAAGGCCTGAGGTTGTAGCTTTCAATTACTGGCTGACCATGGCCCAGTTTGCTTAGAGGTTTTTTTTTATTATTATTTTGCAAATTTGCCAAGCATCTTTCTCCCCTACCTCCAGTTCCGGGCACTTTAACGTTTCTCTTCTTCATTATCATGTGTTTAAATAGAAGATTTCTGCTGCGTTATTTGAACATTGAAAAGTTAAGGTACAGCTGATGCTTGCATCACTGCCCATAAGGTCAGCAAAGCTTATGTGCAGGGCTGAATAATTCCCTATGTTTCTTATATGAAAAAAAACCCTTTTATATTTCAGGCCAGGTCTACAATTCCATCAGGATTCCAACCAGATCTTTGCATCACTGTATATTGGATTTCTTTATCAATACTTTCAAAAAGTTTGTTTTGTAAATTATTCTGCAGTTCCTGCCCACCATGAATATCTTTGAAAAGGATGCAAGCTTTAATTGAGAAAGCAGGTTTGGCTTTGTTGATCTTGTTTTATATCATCAGGCCTATTTGTTGACCTGTACTAAACTTTGTTCTTTTCTACTTAGAACAGGTTTTTCAGCTAGATCAATTTTGGAATTTTCTTGTCTGTATTGTCTCTCTAAATGGTTGGTATTAGGTTCTCGCACATTAAAAAGAGATACATCTTAGAGATGTATTGTATATTATGACATGTAAATTAAATTTTGCTCCACTTCCTCATGCTAAATCAACTTATTAAGGAAACTCAGATTTAAGAATGGATATGTAGATTATTTTGTTGTAGACTTGGAAGAATAAGTTGCTTTTCATCTTGGATCCGCTAGTGGATGCTAATGATGAGTTTGTGGCATTCTTGCCTTTGCCTACCAATAACAATACCTGCTACAGCTGAATGGCAATACTTCTAGGATCTTGGATTGGCCCTGCCACTTTTATAGCTTCAGAGTCTCTTTCAGTATTGAAAACAATTCATTGAGATCCATCAGTTAAATTAACCCACAACCCATGTTTATAAATATTTACATAGACTTGTGAGTCTGTGTTCCGAGTTCTAACCTCAGCATAGGAATGACTTCAGAGTCAATGAATATACGTGACTTCAGAGGGTGGAAGTCCATGGCAACCCCAGTCCATGTAGCAGCTATCTAGGAGCTATAAGATTGTTCTCCTTTCCAGTAAACTTAGACCAGTGGTCCTCTGCTGGTCTACACACAGCGACAAAATATTTTAGGCCAAATGTGAAAGCAACAGTCACTTTCTGGGCACCAATGTCTATTGCAGGTACGTTTCAGCTGTATAACAGGTGCATACATATACAGGCACACACAGAGTCTAAAATTGGCAAGGCCACATGCAGAAATACATTGTCCCATAGCTCTAGTCAGAGTTGCAGCATAGTTACAGCAATAGTTTCACTGAAACCTGTGCCTTCCTGACCTTCCAGCCAACTTTCTCTGTCTGGCTTGGTGGGAATCAGGTCTTTCAGCACAGGAGAGCTTCTTTACTGATACATGACAAGCTCTCATCATCTGCGGTTGTTGAATTTTTGGGACTGCACAGAATAGCAAGCAGGAGTTGTCATCAATTTTAATTCAGTTAAACTTTATATTATATCCATACTATCAGCATTAGCTAATAACACTAAAAACTTTTTCAAAGTTCCTTCAGCAAACAAACAAACAACCATCACAGGGAGTCAGTTACCATTTTCTAAATTACTAGGCAGTTTATTGATTTACTAGATTTATATCCCACTTTTTTCTGGCAAGGAACCCAAGACAGCTTGCCTTATCTTTTCCTCCTCATTTTATCCTAACTGCAACCCTGCAAAGTTCCATGGGGGTTCAAGTGACTGGCGAAAGTCACCTAGTGGTTTGCACTGCTGAGTGGAGCATTCAGGTAGTCTGCTAGGGCCTACTAGCTGTTCTTAACAGGTCGTAAGACTTTCAGATATAGATATAGATATATGGTTTTTAATTTTGTATTGTAAATTTTATGGTGTCTTAATATTGATGTATTTTATTGTAAGTTTGATATACTATGGTGAACCACCAAGAGAGCTTTGGATGGTGGGTGATATAGAGGAGTCCAAATCCAACACTCTAACCACTATACTACACCGATTCTCAGTGTGCATGTGTCCTGTGGAATGCCTTGAAGTTACCATTTTGGCACAACTTTTCCAAAGAACAGTTTTGCTGCAAGCAAAATCACCTTTTTATGTTTTATTCTATTGTATTGCCAGTGTTGAACCAGGGATTTCCAGTGATGTGACAGCAGGAGAGATGGGTGCAGTTTCTGATGGGGTCAGGAGGCAATTCAGTCTCACCCCAAAATTATATGGTCAGTTGCCTGAGGAACTGGCCAAAGGAAAGGGTACTGCTAATACCTGTGGGGTTCTCTTTTTTCCATGGTGCACAAATGTGTCTTGTGTGCACATGAAGTTGAGTTCACATGTTTTGTGAAGGTCTCCATGTTTAAGGCAGGCTGATGTTTTTGCCAGGAGTGCAATATCGTGAGTTTTCAAATTAGAGTTTTCCCTTGCCAGTGCTCTGAATTGGCCAATTTAACAGCACTTCACAGCTGTACATCAAGGCTTTTTCAAAGCATAATTTTATCTTACCGGGAAGCTCCCAACCTTCTGTTCAGCTTCCCCCACCAGCAGAGAACAACATGGCACATGCAATTTTTGTCAAGCTCTTCCTGTACAGTTTTGTTCTATCGCCATCATTTCTAATCGCTCCTAAAAGCATCCTTTCCATACACACCTCCCGCTGTGCACAAACTCGTTTAACCGGAGAGACTCTGTGCACTTTTAAGTACTTTAAAAAGGAAGGCTAGTCTTTTAATTATTTATTATTTTATCTTTTTTAATCCCATAATCTTTCACATGTATACATTCTTCTGTATAATCTGTTTATTCTCAGTCTAGCTATACTAAGGGCACCTGCAATTGCCCTTTTTATTGTTGGTCCTTTGTATAGAATCAGCAATTCCACACAAAAAAAGTAAAGCAAAACAAAAACCAAACAAGCAACAAGAGTATTTCATCCTGTTCATTCAACAAGGATCCCATCTTAGACAAATAATAGGTGCAATGAACACTAAGTGGTCCATTTTGTGAAACTAAAGGTACTTTTTGATGGCATGCTCCTAGTGCTAACCATCAAAAGACATTGTGAAGATATCCCATATTTTCTTTCTTAATGTTTTTCCTGTCCCGGTAAGAAAAAGTTTGAAGAGAAGTTGGAGGGGTGCACAGGAGGCTACCAATAGAAAACGTCTGAGCCCTCTGTAAAATTCCATGACTGATGCAGGGTGATTGCACAAAGGAAGTCTAGGGTTCTGTCCAAGATCTGCCATCTAGAGACACTTTTGAGGATCTGCCATCTCCCCCATGCCATAGTTCATCCCGTTCAACAGTGTCCTCTGTGTAGCATTTCAGGAAGTTGGAGGGGCTACTCTGGGGAGGAGGAAGTCCACTTCTGAAGGCACCCTGTCTAAAGGCACCCTGCAACTACTTTGTCCTTGGATTTCCATGGGTGAACTAGAGAAAACGACAGCGCTAGGAAAAGATGTTAGGAAAAGATTGCAGTACAAAAAGTGATCTCTAATCCTTGGCTCTTCTGTTACATCAAGAGGTTCCCTTCCCCTTTGTTGCCCAAAAGTGAAAGCAGTTTGTCTTTGGACAAACTGAATTATTTTATCATGCATCAGTAACAACAGTAGCTAACAGCTTGGTCCTCCTTGCCTTCTCATGTCCCATATAGCAACTCTGTGATGTCCTTCCTAACCACCTCTGTTTCACACTGCAGAGTACTATTGTTTTGTTTTTTTAAAGGAACTGGTGGCAGCAGAGCTAGTGGGGGTCCCATGCTATTTGGAGGTTGCATGTTGTTCATACCTTATTCTAAAGGGCCCTCAAGGCAATTTTTAAATGGCCCATGCTTTGCATGAAGCATAGGAGAAATACTGGATAGGTATTATCAAAGGATAAATCTAGGTTCAGATCCAGCTATCAACACTCTTGGCATGTTGCACTTGTGCATTCTAGCCATGGAGAAGATAGGACCGGGCTATGAGAAAGTCAAGGAGGTAAATATTTCCATCAGCACTTGGGAAAGGACACAATGGTGTTCTACCTTTCGTTCTTCTTTCTTTTCTTCATTTGGAAGGTTTATCACATTCCGCCTCCAACATGGATAATGACTGGATGGCATGCATTTCAAGTAATTGCAGTTAATTACTTTTGAATCAGTCTGGGATAAGTTAGCGTTCAAAAGAAACAGGCATTCTGTGGTGACCAGTTGTTAGCACTGGATGTGGGATTGCTTTCTTACAAGTGGTGTGCTACTCTGGGAGTAAATCATTCTTTGGGAGCAGGGATCAATCACTACTATAGCAGATACAGAGAGCTTAGACTTTGGAGTGGTATGGAAATAAATGCACGGTCAGGTATGTGCCTTCTTCCTCACAGACGAGCAATTAAATATGTCAAGGACACACTGTTACTAATACATGCTGCTTTCACCACTGCCATTTAAAAGCATTCCTTTTAATTAGCATAAAGAACAAAATAACCTTGGCCTGGCTCCAAAGAAGCACACAAGTAGCTCCAAATGTCAGGTCACAGATAGAAGTCATTCGCTTTCTACACCAGCCATGATCCAATGTGAAGTCTGAGATTGGTTCTTTCTGAGAGATGAAGGAAACTGGCAGTTGCATCTAACACCAGAAGACTAAGTTTTCCATTAAAGACAAACAGGCGGCACAATAATGCTGATGAACATTCAATCATCTCTAGGGAAATACATGTAACTTATTTTTAATGGGTGGAAATTCTGCCAGTGGGGCAAGAGGATACTCTTCTAACAGAATGTGTCTGGGTATACCTTCATTTATCATGGTATCATATAGGCCCAGTCCTGCCAAGCAAGCCAGGCCAAGAGGAAGCTTGTGAATGCTCATGTACCTGGTAGTGCAGCCAGTGACCTTCCACATCAGGTGCAGCCAGCCAAAGATCACCTGGAAGAGATGGAAGAGGCACACTTCTTGTGCTTACATGGGTGCCTTTCCCAGCAACCCCAGCAACCAAACTTCTTCTGTGTCTGATGCAGCCAGCATAGGTGGCACTGGACCTGGAAGAGGAACACCGCTAGCTGTTCCCAGCTACTCCAATGACCAAACTTCTTCAGCCACAGAGAGTGCACCAGGAACAGGAGAAGGACTTGCCTTTCATTGACAAGTTATAATATGTCACACCTCTCTGGCTGCCATAACTGTAGGAGGCACCCTGTCTGTTTTAGTGTGCCAGACCCTAATGCTATCCATTTGGAGAAAAGATTCAGACATACTGGTTCCAAAACTTGCATAGTTTTGAATTGCATCATCCAAATGGATTGTATCATCAAAGTGGAGCGTATCAGCCATGTGGAAAGGACCAAACTTTAGAACTGAACCCACCCTCCTTGGATCCTTTTCAGTACAATTTGGGGGATTGGGGGTCACCACCACCACCCTAAATATGAAATGAATCATTACATTTTGAAAATAGTTGCCAGGAATTGTTAGAGGAATCCTATCTAAAACATATGCAATCGTAGCTATTATTTTCAGTATATTCACACAAACTCATTCCAGGAAATGTCTGTCTATATATGTTCTGTGAAATCTCATTGATCAACTTACATACATTTAACTTGATCATTTGGAAAATGTCCCTAGCAAAAAAATATTCCCAAATAAATGATAAGATTTATGCACTGTCAAAACTGCCACTGAGCTAATTCACTATGAGAAATGGTATCTCCAACTGGCATTCATTCAGACTTTGACCAATTAATTAAATAACCAGGCAAGCTGCCACATGTATTAACCACCTGCATCAAATATGGAACTGATAACTGGAGTTTCAAGATAAATGGTAAAAAGAAATCATTGGCAAAAAGAATACTAAGCTATCATATTCAAATATGTTAATAGCATGCCAGACATTTCAAACATAAATATAATTTTTAAAAGTGGACTTCTTTGTTTGGACCTTCTCCTAAGTCAAAAGTAATCAAAGAGAGAAAGGAAAAAACATTGGTCTGGATCCTAGTTTTGGGAATATAAAACTGTTACCCATTTTAAAACTTTGATGGGAAAGCAAAACTTTGTAAAGATAGAAAAGATAAATTTCCAATGAAATTTCAAAACCTTCTCAGTACCAAAACAATTACAGCAGCTGAATTGGTTCTGTTCACATTTAAAGTAATCCAATTGACAACTAATCTAAGACTATCTACTTTCTGTTAATTTTTAATGAACCCATCTGGTAAGCTTGAACAAATACCATAATAACTTGTGATCTATCAGCCAAAACTGCTGTTAATATTTAAGCATCAACATTAATTCATGAAATAAGTCATTTGCAAACCATGTATGATCCTTGCACAGCTAAGGAATCACAGTAATATATGTATAATTTAATGATGCCAACACTCCAATTCAGAAATATAATTATAGATGCATTGCAGCTTTGATACCAGAAGGCTAGAAAATGTTTTAATGCATTCAACTGGAAACCCAGCTGGACCACATGGTTTTCAGTTTTCTTATTTCAAAGTTTCTTCAGTATCAACCAAGGTTAACAATCATTGTGATGAATATAAACTTTGAAGATGATGCTGAGATAAAATCCCTTTTATCCCACCCCTTCTAAATCTTCCTCTGCTATTTCCTTTCCTGTGTCATACCAATCAGCATAAATGTTAAAAATCATGCAATGTATACAATTCTCGGGAAAAAGTATATATTATACTTTCATCTTTAATAGATAAGAAAAATAACATTTTGATGATATTTATGTTTAAGGCAATGTGTCCAGATCTTACTTGAATATATATCATTACCCAGTGTAAACAGATTAAGATGAATTCCATGTGCTGCAAAAGGATATTATTCAATTTATATTTGACTCTCTACAGCTCTCAGTAAAATTGTGGACTTGAAGAAGTGGAAACTGACTTATAAGACCCTAACTTGTCACTCAGTGACATATGTTGACACTTTTTGATTCTGTTTTTATAGGATGAATAAGCAATAATTTGGCCTCGAATAAGAGTGTTACTTGCTTCCCACTCAATGGCACATGAATTAACTCATTGATTTTAAAATGATCTATTACTTCTGCTGGAATGTATTTTTCTAAATACCTCATCTTTTACAAGAGAAATATTTAAGTGTCAGAGATGGTGGGTGAGAAGTCTGAGAATCCAAAAATTACAGACAAACTGAGACATGTTGTAATTGTATGCAATGTAGCAATAATGTAGAAACAAAATGAAAAAATCTAATTGAAAACAACTAGACTTTAGTATTGGAGGGCATATAAAACTTTAAATAAATAAAAATAAATAAATTATGATAAACAGATTGAACAAATATGTCATCCTTTTCTTTAAGTTGTAAAGCTCTCCAAACATCAATCAAACCAAATTCAGCCATACACATCTGATCCAAACATCTCATCATTGTTTGCTTTTAGGAGCAAGTGTATTTCTAACCAACCAAACATTAAGAACGTTACTGAAGTCCCCACAAAAAAATCAAATACTTATAGAGAAAATCAACCAATTTTCTGAAAAATTTGTGCAACATATTTATTTTATTTATGTATTTGTTAAAAAAAATGCATGTCATCCATTACTGTCATCTCTGGACGGCTTACAACATTATTTCAGACTACAATAAAATTGTAATAATTGGAGAAGTGTTGAGTCCATTGTTGAGTCCATATAGATTAGCCAGAGCAAGAAGGGGGGTGGGGGCGGGGGGCTCTGCTCCAGCAGGCTGCCTCCAAACAAGCCCAGTCCCTTCTCTCCTCTGCTCTATTCACATGAGAGGGCTGGCATGGGGTAATCCACTGTAGCTTAAACCCCCACCCAGCTACTTCTCACTCCGGCTGCTGGCTCATTTTGCTCTGAGTGAAACTTCGCTCTGGTACATGCAGAAAAGGGGGAATCAAGCTGGTCCTTTCTGCAGTGTTGCCCAGTGGATCCTCACTCCTATGGGTGGCTCACACTTACGAGCTTCCCTCTGGCAAGCAAGGGGGAAGGCACAGGGGGACTTTGTGGATGGGCACAGCCCCCAAATGAGCACCATCCTCCAGTGGCTCCTTCCCACTAAAGTGGGAACAGCAGCACGGGAACCGATTGAGCACCTCTGCTTTTCTACCAGCAAACACCAGCTGATCATCTGCTCCTGCCCCAAAGATCTTTAGGATATCTCTGACACTTGTGGTATCTGTTCAGCTTGTGGTATCAGCAGGCCCAGTGGCTCTATGGTTCTGGCCTCAGTACCATGACACTTACGTTTTCTGGTTCAGATGACACAACAAGCAATCATGGTACCAAGATACCATGGAACAGACTATTGTTTCTGTTTGTGGTTTCTTAAAACCAAAGGTACCATGCTGAAATATCATGATGGGATTCAGATGACACAACAGACCAAGAAAGTTAAAAAACCACTGTTGACAATTGAACAATGGAGAAATACAATAGCAGAATATGCCATGCCGGCAAAATTAACTACGTGAACAGCAGATTGTTCAAAGAATTCAATCATAAATGAAAATTCTATTATGCTCGGTATGACTAATGGGAGTTGAGGGGAGGTTAGAAAAGAAAAAGGAAAGCAGTAGAAAGCTTGAAATGCTGGGAAGATTTGTTGTTGCAAAGGTTAATGGGGGTTTTTTCTGTTCAACTCTCATGGAGCATTGAAAGATGGAAGATAGATAGTTTTGGAGGATTGAATGTATAGGTTGTATTTGTTTAAAATTCTCAATTTGCTTACTTTGTTCAGTTTAGTTTGCTCTGTTTGTTTTAGGTTGTTCTGTTTTATAGTTTTTTATGTTTTTGTATGAAGGAAGGCAGGGAGGGAGTTTTAAAAAAACCGCTGTTGCTTGACATGAGCCTGTAATTAATAATATCTGCACATCCAATGATTCTTCATTGGATGTGGTTATACCATTAACTCCATTACCTGGAGGCACTTGGAGCTGGAGCTATTGACTGCTACTCAATACAGCCAACTTCTCCCTTCTTGCTATATGTAATCAGTTGCAAAGGGCAACCACAAAACAGCCCAACTTTACCAAGAACCTTGTCCCCATCTCTGTGCACCTGGGATGGATGGGAATTATCATTGGGATTGCAGGGAGGTTAAATTCTTCCCTCACCAGATACAACCCTGAAAACAATTCCCATCCAGCCTGGCACTCCTACTTGCTACATTTAGTTTTAACAGAAAAAGATCCAGCTGCTACCAGTAGGAACTGCAGCTGTATAAAATTCTGCTATAGGATACTGAAAATAAAGCAAAAGGTTGTATTCAATCTGTGATGCTAATTTAATATTTGATGTACATTAATTACAGAAATTTATATTTTTTTAAAGGCAAATTGGAACGTGATGCTGCAAACATTATAAAAATTGGTCCCTAATATTCAGCTGTTAGGATCATGCATTATCTCATCAAAATTATACTTAGCACTGACCTTGGCCTCAGTTCTCAAACCAAAGCAGTAAATGGCACAATTTTAATGTGCTGTGTCATCCAAGAACACTACTGTTTCCTAGGTAATGAATAAAATCCTACACTGCTGACAGATGTGAGTTATGTGTGTGGAAGCCTAGAAAAACATCAGAATGGAACACTGAAATAGTATCTTGTGGTTCATATACATGTTCTTTCAAAAGCTCCCAGAATTTGACATTAATACAAAAAGAGGGGTTGCATTTTGGACCATAAATCCTCAGTTAAAGAAGAGTAATACAGATTCAGAATAAGAACAAGAGTAAAATGAAAATGAGTTATTCTTTTTCACTTCCCAAAAGCAGGGAAGGAAAGCTTAATAAGAAATTAAATTGAAAGAATCAATTTTCTCCCCAAGCTGATTTTGTCTCATTGCCTAATACAATTTTCAGTTCTAAGTTTCTAAATAATCTGTTGCTAATGAAATACATATTAATACACGGACCAAACCAAATATTTCTTCCTCATTTAAGGGAAATGACAGTTAGCTGCAAGGGACAGTTCACAGGGTTCAATGAGAAAGTATGTGTTTTGCATGCAGAAGGTCCCAGATTTAGTCCCTGCCACATCTGAAGTCCTGAAGATATAGGTCTGTGGCATCCAAGGTGGGCATCTTCCATGGTAACTCCAGTGTCTCTGACCCTACCAGCTTTTAAACATCCTAATTGTTTTAATTTTTATATAGATAACTGGCATGCTACAAAGCAAAGGGCTAGCTGCCATCTTTATTCAGGTTCAAAAGACTGCTTTCATTCTTTGGACTCCACTTCTGTCTTGTCCATAGGTTCTTGGGCAAGTTTACTTTCTTTAGTTTCACAGTTTTTCATTTGGGTAATGAGTGTTTTGTGACTGGTAGCAATTGCATCAATCCCAGTAGCCATTTTGTGTAAGTGCCCATGACACTTGCACAAAGTGTCCATGGCACTCTCAGAATTTAAAATGCCCATTGATGCAAAAAAGTTGGGAGATACTTGGAGTAGATAGTACTGAATCAGGTGGATTATTGAACTGATTCCATATTAGACAGTTTTATATGCATTAGGCAACTTCTTATTTTCCTATAGCAAAGGAAAATAGAACATACACGCAAATGAGCTTTCCTGTTGCTTGCCATTCCTGTTATACTGATGCATAAATAAAGAATTTTTTGTCCTATCCAACAATGGCATACTCATTCATGCAGAGAGTCATAGCAATCAACACATTCTACATCTCCTACATACATTTTATTAGAAGCAATAGGATACAATATCCCCATTACATACAAGCTGATGGGCAGCTCCTGTTCATTGAATTGTTGAAAAAGAGATGATTGTGCCATAAAAGCTTTTAAGGCCTCCCTGCAACTTCTTGTGCCTACTGAAATTGTACTCCCAAAAGTTGGGGTCACTCCACAACTGTCCTGGGAGGGTGTAAGGAAAAGGAAATAATTGGGTTATCACCTCCCCACTTTCCATCAGTGAGAGACCTCTGCTGGATCAAAAGCTTGCCATGGACACAAAGATCCCTTTTCTTCATGAAGGGCAATGTCTGGATATAATCCATTGACTAGATTCAGACAATACAATAACTCATAGTCAGGGGTTGAGTATAGGTTGCCATTGAACCATGGGTTATTGTGTTGTTTGACCTCAGCCAAGGTAATAAACCATAATGACCAACCCAAATTTGACAACTCAACAGCAAATCAGGGGTTTCACTTCATGGGTCATTCATTATTAGCAAACATGGCTTGTTAGTCCAACTGGGTTCAGACAACATGATAACCCATGGTTCAGCAACAACCCACTGTTAAATAACAGTTCACACTCATGCCAGTGAAGCAAAGGGAGTCAGGAACAGGTGAGGGTCAGATACCCAGTGAAGTCTGGAAGGTTCAGAGGCAAAGGCAGAGCTGGAAATGAATGAGGTCAGACACTGACAAGGCAGGGCAGAGTCAAAGGTGAAGTTAGGCTCAAGAACAGGCAAGGGTCAGATACCAACAAGTAATAGCAGAACCAGAGATGAAGGAAAGGTCAGGAGCAGGCAAGGATACCCGCAAGGCAAGACCAGAGTCAGAAACAGGCAGGGGACTGCAATGATAATACGATTAGATTTGATTTGTGTTATATGGGAGTTAAAATAAAAGGACTCATCTGATATTATAATGAGCAGGCAGGAATATTAGTTTTGTATTGCACTGTGACTTACTTAATAAAGGTTACTTTTTATTCTGTTCTGTTTAGGCTTAAGAACAGCAGACATTACAGAATCAAGGTACAGTTGAAGGCAAGACCAGAAGAGCCATCAGGACCCATCACAAAAGCTCATGTTACTGTGGCAAAGCAGAATGGTGTGGGGAAGCCTTTCATAGAGGCTTCTAGCTGCATTGCATGATTGCACTGGGTCCAATCCTTGCAAGCATCTACAGGTCTGTTCCTGGCCCTGCAGGCACTCGCAGGGCAGATGGTGCTACTCATCACTGCAGGAGTTGTGTCCGGGCTTCAGATCCTGGCATAAGGTTTTGCTTACATCTAGCCGGCATAACTTAGATAAGTAGGGACTCTAAACCCTGACTCTATTCAAGATTCCTAGGGGGTTTTCTAGTGCTATAGAAAGGGTCTGTGAAGCAAGACGGGATCCTTCACTGGTTAATATTTTAATAATACAGCATTCTTTTTATATTTCTGTGATACGGATGGAAAGTGTTCGTGCATGTTGCTTGTTTCTAATAATGGTGTTCTATTCCCTTTTAAATCTTTGTTTATGTGTGTGATGCCAGGCAGCTACTTCTCTTAGCCTGTGCCAACTTTTACTTTTTCCAATTCCCAAGGTGCTGTCCACTTGAGGAAAAAACCTAAGGGATAGTTGGTTTTTTCTAGCACCCAAAAACCTAGGGATCCAGAACTGTTCACATTCCCAAGGGCTTTATGCATTGGATTTTTAATGTATTATGTTTTAATGTTTTGTGAGCCGCCCCGAGGCTTCAGCAAATGGGGCAGCATAGAAATTTTCTCAACAAATAAATAAATTATCCCAGCCAGTATAGGATGGAATCTTCCTAAGTTAGATAGCTGAGTGAAAGCTGATGACCATCACCTGTGAGAATTGAACGTTACTCCAGAAGAGTTTTGTGCCAGAAAGTATTATGAGTATCATTTCATGCCGTCCTTCTGAATAGATAGGTATGAGACTGTAAAACAGATGTGGCAGTTTGGACAATTGATTCCTCAGAGATTCTCAGAGATGCAATCCTGCCAAATCTGTGGGGTGGTGGAATGGGGGCACGGATGAAGCACTACCACCTTTATTTACAGAGACCCTGGTGTCATCTGCAATTATTAATGAAGTTAAGTGATGTATATACAGAGTTGAAAAATCCTGTACAATTTCTGCCATGGCCACAATGGACAGAGCAGCACATTGACAATGGTTATGTTTATATCCCACCTTTTTCTTCTTACAAAGAAAATAGGCATTTCTTACGTCCTAGTTCTCACTTCTCCCCACTGCCTCAAAAGAGTTGTTTCTATTACTTCAGAACAAAAGCTGCATCATTAGTCACTGAAAATCAACGAGCAAAAAAAGCTGACATACAATTAAGTAATAAGATTAAGATATAAGAAAGAAACCAGAGGAATTTCCTGAGGATTAGGAATTAATACATCAACTAGTCAGAAGCATGATAATTCATACCAAAGGTCATTTTCAAATGGTGTTAGACTAAAGCTCTGAAAATATTTGCATAAGCAATGAATTGCTCATTGTTAAGCTTATAAAATTATTGAGTAGCATTTTCAACTATTCAGAATAGTAGGGTTGGGAGGGGCCTAGAAGCCATCAGTTCCAACCCCCTGCTAGTGCAAGGCACCAGGTTACACCAGCTTACTCAGATAGCTGTCCAGTTGTATCCTGAATGCCTCTAGTGTGGGAGAGCCCACAACCTCCCTAGATAATTGGTTCCATTCTCAGACTGCTCTAACAGTCAGGAACTTCTTCCTGATGTTCAGTCAGAATCTGGTTTCTCTAACTTGAGTCCATTATTCCATGTCCTAGACTCTGTGACAATTGAGATCACCTCCTTTCTCTTTGTGATAGCCTTTCAAGTACTTTGAAGAATGCCATCATATCGCCCCTCAGTCTTCTCTTCTCAAGGCTGAACATGCCCAGTTCTTGCTTCTCAGGGTTTTGTTTCCAGTCCCTGGATCATACTTGTTGTCCTCCTCTGAATCCTTTCCAGCTTTTCTGCATCTTTTTAAAAGTGTGGTGCCCAGAACTGGACACAGTACTTCAGATGAAGCCTAACAAGTGCTGAGTAGAGGGGAACTATTACTTCTCATGATTTGGAAGTGATACTTCTGTTCATGCAGCTCAAAAGAGCATTTGTCCTTTTTTGCAGCCACATCGTATTGTTGACTCATATTTAGCTTGTGATCTACAACAATCCAAGATCCTTCTCATTTGCAGTATTGTTCAGCCAAGTATTCCCCATCTTGTAGCTTTTTTCCCTAGATGGTATATGTCCCTATTCAGTGTCATTCTGTTCTTTTCAGCCTAATGTTCTAACCTAGATATCTCCTTGGATCTTCTTTCTGTCTTCCAGGGCATTTGCTATTCCACCAACTTCTGTGTCATCTGCAAGGTTTGCAGTCGTTCCCTGTACTTTCTTATCCAAATCATTAATAAAAATGTTGATGATACCTGGGTCCAGGACTGAACCCTGTGGTACCCCACTTGTTACATATTCCCAATTTGAAGAGGTGCTATTGATGTGCATTCACTGAGTTCAATTTTGTACCCAATTGTGGATCCACCTAATAGTTCTATCTAGCCCACTTTTTGCTAGTCTGCCAATCAGATGTCACGGGGCAAGTCATCAAAAGCTTTTGCTAAAGTCAAGATAATGTCCACAACACTCCTGCAGTCCATCTGGGAGGTCATCTAGTTAAAAAATGAAATTAGTCTGGCAGGATTTGTTCTTGAGAAATCTGTTTTGGCCTCTAGTGATCACTGCATTGTTTTTAAGGTGATTGCAAACTGCTTTTATAATCTACACCAGAATTTTTCCAGGGATTGATGTCAAACTATGGTTCCCAAGTTCATTTTTTCCCTTTCTTGGATAAAGGGACAACATTAGCCCTTCTCCAGGCATCCAGCACTTCCTGTCTTCCCTGAATTCTCATAGACAGTGGTTCTGAGAGTTCTTCTGGTAGCTCCTTTATGACTCCAGGATGGAGTTCATTGAGCCCTGGAGATCTGAACTCATTTAAACGAACTAGATTGTCCTTGACTATTTGCTTACCAATCCCGCACCTCCAGCTTGTACTTCCCCCTTTTTAGGAAGGTTGTAGAAATTTCTTTTGGGAAACTGAGCCAAAGTAGGAATTTGGCACTTGTCTTTTCTTTGTCATCTGTTATCATTTTACCATTCACACTGAATAGTTGAACTCTCCTTTTGTTTTCATCTCTTTAACTTATCTGAAGAAAGCTTATTTAAACAGGGCAGTACAACTGAACACTCAGTACCGCACTTAGAGAACTACATAAGCTATCTGTACCTATTGTGACCACCATATAACACTTGTGCAGTAAGATAAGGAAAGGAGAAATTTCACATGATCAAGATGAATTCAGTCCATCTGGGTTAAGTTTGGTGTTTCTTAAATTAGTTTCCTTCTATTGGTTGAAGTCCTGTGAATTTTTCTGCTTACCTAATGCTGGGTATATCCAAACTGCTTTGCACAATGCCAAATAGGAAAACATGTATGCAATCTGCAAGGTATTCTTCAGGTGCAAATGAATGAGATTTTAAAATGAATTTTCAAAGAAACACTTCAGATTAGCAAGACAGGATAGCCAGATTTCAAATAAAAATGTTTAGGAATTTGTCATTGCTACCCTATTTT
This sequence comes from Varanus komodoensis, assembly GCF_004798865.1. Classification (NCBI taxonomy): domain Eukaryota; kingdom Metazoa; phylum Chordata; class Lepidosauria; order Squamata; family Varanidae; genus Varanus; species Varanus komodoensis. Next base: position 12,685,766 of record NW_025335505.1, on the reverse strand, counting down.
ACCAGATATGAATTCATTTATAAGAGAACTTAAGAACTCAGTTCAGTTCAGTTCCATGCCCACCGCTTTTAGAAATCTAATGTGTGAAAACCCTTTTTTTTTTTTCATCTGCTTCTATGATCACTACTAATACTTCTGGAACCTGTGAGACACTGCTGGACAGTGTAAACAAGGTGAGAACAGATTGGAGCTGTTCACACAACAGCCCACTGTTCATTATTTAACCTATTGTGACGTTGTGACTGTCATTTAAACATACAACCCTACTCCAAGGTTGTGGTGTCACCTGAACACACGTTCTAAAAAACTTTTTTATAGCTAAATGTAGCAAAGTAAGCACAGTAAATTTACAGAAAATGCTACACATTCTGTGATACTAACCAAGAGTGTTTATATTCACATTCAATTCCTATCTTACCTTTAGGAAGATTTTATCTCACATTTCTTCCAGGTAGTACAACTAAAGATATGTAGAATAATTAGGTTAAAATGAGTTGGCAAGTCTCAGTGACTCCCACCAAGTAATCAATCCAGAGGACCAATCAATCCAGAGGACTATGCTCAAAGAACTCCACCTTTCAGAGGATTAAGGGGCACTTTCTTTAATTCTACCTGGAACAGGAATGGAAGCCTAGACGCTAGATCCGAACATTTTGTCTGAGCCCAACTATACCTCCTGCAATTTCATACCAAGGTATGACAAAAGGTTTGGCCAAATGTTCCACTCCACTTGAAGAATGTGATTCTGAAATTCAATGTAGCATCTTTATGAATTTCTCTGTATCATACAAGAGAGAGATTTACACAGCTGTATGTAATGCTGCCCTGTAGGCACATGCACTTCATTTTACTGCCACTGTTCCTACATACAAAGGGATTGTGTGGTAAAATATATTTACAGATGACTATGCAAAGAATAATCTTCTAAAAATAGGAATGCAGACCATTGCTGATGTAGCTCATTTAAATGACTCATTTAAGGGCACACACGACAATGCAGGTCTTTCTCAGGACTGAACCGTTCCCAAAGAAGACAGACTTCCTTAAAATGACTGCAACTTGTAAATAAAGGTTTTGTCTATAATTATAAACCATGGCATGTGTTTTCTGAGAAAGTTCTTGCAAATAAATGTAAACCCATTTCTTGATTATATCATTTGTAGAGGAGCTCATATGGTAAACTTCCTTACAGCAAACACACAGAAAATTATACATTAAAAACTGCCATGTTAGGGAAAAAGAAAGACTAAAATCTAATATGTATTTCCTATGAGCAAGTATTTCACTGTATGGAGCAGACGTTAATCACATGTGATTCTTCCTAAAATCTCAAATGCTACAATGATCTTTTATTTCCAGAAACTAGGTCTTAGTTCCCTACATCTCTCTTACATGTTGGAAATGTTTGCATTATTATGATATACATGTATTTTTACCACATATACTACATGTATCAGTGTTTCTATACTCATACAAATTTTTTACACTCTTACTAAATATTTGTTAATCATATACTGGTGCATATCCATGTGAAAAATCATGATTCATTCCATCTAATATATTTGAAGTATTTTCCTGATTAAAGATTTGACAACAGCAGATTTCCACATGTCTCAGTAATGCTGAAATGCAGGCCTTATACTTTCATGACTTTTACTTTAGAAATTTCTGCATAATCAGTCAGGCAGCTTGGGAAATGACTTCTCAGACACATATCAGCTGTACAGAAATCTATTTAATCCTGATCACATACTATGAAAAGTTACACACTGGTGAGAACAAATTAATATTTCTCTGAAGTATTTTCCATTCCACATACCAACTGCATATTATTAACAGTGAAAATACTGCACTGTAGAATGGAGATAAAAAGCCCAAGCAATGAATGATGTCTAGCATCCTAATGCACAAAGAACTCTCACGTGCATTTACTTAAATTACTTGACAAAGGATTCTTCTCTGCAAGGAGACACCCACTGACATAACTCCAAACAGACAGAAAGCGCTTTATGAATTGATTGCTGTGGATACCAGATCCAATCTCAATTTATTTCAACACGTACAAATTTGTTTACAACTTTATACAGTTCAATATCTCACAACGGGTAATTCCAAATTAAGATTTGCCGCAAGAAGACCACTTCAAAAATTTTGGTTCAACTCCAACAACATTTAGAGCTGATTATCTGTAGCCTCTGACTCTTTAATTACCCAAATTCCTTGCATTTCAAGCTTGGCAACACTTGCAATACCACAAGGTTGGAAATTACATTATGATGGATCATCAACTGCAATACCACAAGGTTGGAAATTACATTATGATAGATCATCAACTGCAATAGCTGCCATGATGTTTTTTAAGCTGATTAAGTGGCAAATGTGTATCTGAAAATACCCTGAGTATTTCAGAAAATTCTTTGTTAAAAATGAGAACCCAAACATCAGAAGAATTCCAATTCCTATTTCATGTGTAAATTCAAACACAAACAGAAATATTCCAGCTGTCACAGACAGACAACCATAACTCATAAGTAAGCTTGCTCAATTTGGTTGTGTTCTGCACATTCTTAAACATAAAAATATAAAACAGCAGTCGTTTTAGATGCTAGATCACTTCAACTCTCTTTCTGGACCTTTTTTTTTTACTGTTGCTTTTCAAATGCAAAGATCATGTATATGCCTGGAGAAAAGACAAAAAACAAACAGATATTAGCATAATCTTAGTTCAGGTATTTTTAACAAAATCAAGTTGGTTCCAGTTCTCATTTCTTTTGTTTAATGTTTTCACAGTTAATATTATTTGACTTACAATTCTACACAGGCATAGGATTGTCTGGATTCCCATTTACTAAGTCTGTAAATCACTCCAACATTTCAGCTGGGGATCTGGGATTATTTCTCTCCCCACACAGCAGATGCAGGAAGGACTGCACTGGCTGCTTTTCTGAAGTCACAAGAGTAGAAAGAGGTCTTGGAAGCAATCTGTGGGGAGGACAGGGAGGAAAGGAGGCAGATATCCTGGCAGCACCTCAGCCTTCCTCCCTTCTCCTCCAAAGCACTCTGCTTCCTTCTACCCTGCCCAGGATATGCATAATCCTCAGTCTGGAGGGTTATCTGATTGGACAGGGTCCTTTAGCTTCTGAAATTCTGAAACAATTTCTAGTAACATGCCTGAAGTTTTCAGAAAATATTTGTATACAATATGACTGTTTCAAAAAAAATGTAAGGCACTATTTTTGAATTGTTTATGTAACCATGTATAAAGAGATTCTATTATATATTCAATGGTTTTTCAGTATTTCAAATGCATGTGCTCCCTTAAGTTGGAGAATGACTTCCATAAATAAAGTGATTTTATGTATCCTATAAGGTTCCATATTAGAAGTGATACAATACTACATGCTAATAGTTGTATCACTGGAATGTGCTAAATGTCATACAGGTCAAGACAGTGAACCAGGGAATATACTGGTACCATGTGATTATGTAATCACTACCAACTATCAAGAGATTATACCACCAAGTCACATTTCCAGTTCACATTCAAGAGAAAAAAATAACCAAAGGCTTTCCATGATTTTCACAATTTATAAACACAGTTAACTGGACAATAGGATCAGTCCTAATGCTTAGCATATAGAACCATTGGAGAACAGAACACATCAGCAAACCAAATGACTTAACTAAATAGGCTCTTTACTGCTAATACTTATTCTGGGATTACCTTTGAACTCATGTCAGCTAATTTTTATTTGTATGGCAAACGGAGCAAATAAAACCTTTGATGTGCCCATCAGTTATGCCAGAAAGAACTACAAACCCTATTTTTATTAAATCACTGGCAGATATTACAGGCCTCCAAATTATTTTACGATGAAACCCATACAGCGAACTGAAATGCATTTTCCAGTACCCAACCTGTCAGGCTAGAACAAGCCATGACTATATATGTCATACCATTACAGCCACCAACAAAAAACTGGAAAATTACTTCAAAGAGGTACAAAATACCAGCCACTAGAACTTAAACAAGAAGATAAGCACAAATAAACTGCAACTTAGGTTTGATTTAGATGTGATTAAGCTTATCGGTATCAGTGCTCCATACAGCTGCGAACCTTCAACAGGCTCAGCCTAGGTGTGCCATAATGTTATTATGCCCAGCAGTCTGTGGCTCGGGTTAATGCAACCTAACCTGCAGGTGCTACATATAGCCTTTGGAAGGAGGTGGAAGGGCAGAAACTTCCCCCATGTCCTCAATATTTTTAAATCAGTTTTCAGTTGGCTTCCACAAGTCTGCCCACAGTCTACTTATGACAAATTTCTAATTTATATAAATGATTAGGAAATCATCACCAGTTGAAATGAATCTGGCCATTCAAGAACCTAAATTGAATGAACTGGAATCCAGAGGAATCTCACTTTTTCGTATTAACTTTGCTCTTAGTGGGTTCCCTTATCAAATGTTCCTGTTGGGAAAAATCCCCATGTCTGAAAACTATGCTAGCCTGATAGCTGATGAAATGGGATAAGGGAAGAGAGAAAAGAACACCTCTAACTTGGTTTTATGGAGCAACTGCTACTTGACCTTACAGACATAAATATGAATAAATTACTCTAGTAACAAACAATGTCATAGTACATACTTGTTGCTTCCCATTCAGATTTACTCAAGGTACCCTGCAAAGAAAATATATATCGAAGTTACATAGAACAAAAATGTGTCTGATTTTGTACAAAGTGACAAACATTTGTCCTCTTGCTTTATTTTAATGCTTCAGTCACCAACGTTTCTGCCCTATGTTTTTAGATTTCAGAAAGCTAAATCATTTACCGCTGCACATCAGCATTCTCCTTGAACAAGTAATATCTGTAAATACCTTGACATTGACTGATCATAAGAAGCTTGGAAGACACATGTAACTTTAATCAGGGGTACAGTATCCACAATTGCAAAGAATTGCAAGTTTGACTATGGATATTTAAGAGATGTCATCTCTCTGGGTGAAGTAATGATAACAAGATTTTTATATTTTAAAAACTTTAAATATATTTTAAAGAAAAAATTTCCTTGAGGTATAGAAATTTTCTTATACACCAAGTACCTACCACACAGTTACTATGCTATCTTTACCCTGTATTTAAACCACTGACGTAATATAAACTTAAATTATTAGTTGTTGATCTTGTTGACTAAACCACCCGGAGAGATTCAGCTATTGGGCCACACAAAAAAGAAAAATACTACTATTAATAAGTACAGCTGAATAGCTAATGTACACACCTGAAGCTGGATTAAACCATTGGGCAAAACACCAGTTTTTTATTTATTACATTTCTAGACTGCTTAATGCCAATTAACAAGATTTAAAACTATGAAACAAAAACAAATTTAACACTAAAAAAATGGAGTATAGACAAGAGACCAGCAGTGCAAAGATCTTAAAACCCACTGATACCATTTTTTAAAAAACCTGAAGTACTAATTCACCTCTTAAAATTGGGGACAAAAAAGGGTTGTTACTTGCTTCCAAAAAACCGCAACAAGGGCATCTGGTAAGGCTCTCTAGGGAGGGCATTCCACAACTGGGGTGCCACTAATGAAAGGGCCCTTTTCTTAGTCGCTATCTGCTTCACCTCATTTGGCTAAGATACCCAGAGATGGCCCATGAAAATGACCTGAAGAGCTAGAGATGTACAGAAACAGTGAGCTAGTTGTCCACTGCAGTTGGCCAATACTACAAGGAGCAATCCTCTCTAGGATGCAACCTGAGACTTTCTGCAAGCATTAAAAAGTGTTATGCTAAATTAGTCAATTATGGCAGCCTTGAAAATACCTGCTTGCTTATATGAAGAGGCAAAGGATTCCAGGAAAGAGGAAACAGGTTTTTGCAAATTAGAGCTGGTAGGCTAATAAACCTGCCTAGGCTAATTTTTTTTAATTTATTTGGAAGGCTGTTATGTACCTTAGGTTACAAATGAAGACAAGTGTCCTTTCAGAAATGTCACCCATAATTTTTCAATTCCAGAGACTAACTACAGAGAGTGAACTATTTTCCCCTTCCTTTTAGTGCCTGGACATTTCAAAGTAGCTTTGAGTCTAATTCCTACACAAGCCAACATCATATTGCAATCTCTGCAGCTGCTCTAATTTACAGCCACACAGAGAAACTAGTAACACATTATAATGGCATAGGAGTACTTTCAAAATTCTGCAGAAACTAGATAAAAGAAAATAAAAGGTGGAGGAAACCTCTTCTGCCATTTCGACATGGACAGAGGTTAAGCATGACTATGTGAAGATCATGCACCTCTGTCCCTATGTGCTACATCATCTAACATATGCCCACCAATAAACTTTCAGAGCATGAGCCAAAGTCACATATGTAGAATACTGAGGTGGAGAAGCGAAATTCTTTGAATTCCCAGAGCCACAAGCTATGATATTTGGCCAATGGGACAGGACACTGATATACCTTCAATGCTGATGCAAGCGTTTACCGAGCCTTTCAAAGATATGACAAAAAACACCAAAACAGAAGGAAATCTGAAAAGAGAATGCATTCTCAAAGGTGCCAGAGAAAAATATTTTGTTAATGGACACAAAGAAACAAAGAGTTCTTTGTCAAGGGCAACCTAGAAACAAGCAAAACAATTTCCAAACATGTTTGCCACTCACAGTATCAGGGCTCTGAGTCTGCATTTAGTCCTTTTTGGAAGATCTAGCTTTACAATCAGAATAGAAACTCATTCAGCACATACTCACAAGAGGTAGCTTTAATTTTCCATTATTCTTAAGTATTTCTACATGTTCATAGTCTTCTTTTTTATCTGAGACTAATCCAGAATTTGAATCAGCAGGATATTTCTGAAAACACAAATGAAACAGAATTACTGGAAATAAAACCATAGGCTGGCAAATTGAAAATAAGAAAAACAAGTGGAAGCCCATATCATTGAACATTCTGACATAAGTGTTTTAAATCATCTACACACGTCAACTTTTCTTGAGCAAGAAACAGCTAGAAACCAGCAGTAAGAAATTAGATTTTTCTTCACAGCCATCATAACTGTCCTGGTAAGAGGCATATGGTATTTCAAATGCTATTCTACCCCCAACAAAATGTATTGTGCTGTTGACTCCTATGCCTTGAAATTCTATTTATCCTCCTTAAAATTTTCAGGCCACCTTTAATGGTAAAATCCCTTTAAGGCTAAGTCCTTGGTATCCCTCCTTTCTTTCAACTCAAAGCTCCCAAGCACTTTCTATTTGGCAACAACCAGACCCCAACCTGCTTAGCTTCACTTCAGACCATGCTCTAGAATCTGCCAGACGTATGCTGTCCCAAATATTTTTAGCTCAGTCTGTCCCACTGATATATAAATCGCATGTTTACATGTATACAGAGTGGTCTCAACAACACTCCTCTGTACTCATTGAGCACTTTTTATAACAGTCATGCCTTAATAGTATTGTTTATTGCTTAAGCAGTAACCCACTTACAAGTCTCAAGCCCAGAAATAGAGTGATTCTAAATTTTTATTCTAATGATAACAAAAGAAATACTCTTCCAAGTGAACATGTCTGTATGAGGTAAGTGCTACAGTGTTTTGTCTGTGCAGTGTGGGTACTGATAACGCACTCAAAGAAACACAGCAAGCCACAAACTATGTAAGTGCAAGACAAGCTGCATTTATAGATAAGAAATACATTTTAGTGATTACTGCTTTTAATCAAAAAGCAGCTGAACAACTGACAAGACTGAAAATTAAAGCAAACAGGTATTTATTTAAGGACTGACCTCCAATGCCCGCATTTGTTGTAAAAGCATTTTGTGTTCTTCATTCTTAATCTTGTCTTCATAAAATTCCAGGAAAGTCTTTTTGTAGATTAGTTTCATGCCATACTTCTTTGCCATTCTACAAGGAATATATTATATTAAAATATTAATGATTAATTAGCACAACATCACATTAATCCCCAAGCACTAGTTCTGTATCACAGTGTCACCTCGTGGTGTGAAAGGAAATTGCAGCTATTCTTCTCTGCCTCATACCACCTCTGAACATATAGCCGCTTTCATAATTATGAAAGCACATTTCTAAAAAGTTCTTCAACAATTAAAATTTCTGTTTTTTCAGTATAATGCAGAGTTTGGTGATGCATCAGAGTACAGCTATGGATATATCTGATTGTTCCTTATAACAGCACATGAAGGACCTGGAAGTCACAGTGCAGTGAAACTGTAAGCAGATGAGGGTGGAAGGAAGGTATCTGGGCCAGCACAGCAGCTTAGCCACACAGTAAAGAAAAATACCTTTGAATCTAAGCAAGACTCACCATGAGGTTTAAATTAGAGATATACAATTTACACAGTGCTGATGTCATGGAGGAAAACTGTTTTAATTGGGGGTGGATAAGAATTGTGGGAGGGGTAGAAATGAATAATAGGCAACTGTTTTTAGCATGCAAACCTACATTCACTTTATTGCTTTTCACATACCCTCCAAATGATTTGGAGTTCAACTCGCCATCTCAGGGAAAGCTGGGTAACAATATGAACACCTTGTCGTAAATATTTTATCCGAAAAGAAAATAGTTCATAATCCAAAACTGTTCCATATTGCTACCTTTTCGGGGGGGGGGGCACCAAAAATGCTATGTTTGGGGGGGATATCCCCTATGCGTTTTCTCTTCTTTCATTTTCTCTTCTTTCAGTCTATATACAGAATGAAATACATTGGCTTTAACATCCGTGCCATATACTTCCCAAATCACAAAGAAAAGGGGAATAAAAGAGAGCCAGAAGAGAAGCACAAGGCGGTATCTAAGTATCATGTATCCAGGCTCTCAAGGACCAAGCTAGATCTACCTCATGGATCTAAGCAGCCAATGGAAGGCATTTCTAGCAACCATTTTAATTAAAAAATAAAATAAAGGTTACAAGTAAGAACTTACTCTACAAGCAATGGGAAGTAGACAAGGAATTCTGGAACATTTACCACTCCATCCAAGTAAAAATCATACTGGCATCCAAACAAAGGATATTCTCCCTTTTTCGTTTGAAACTTTATTTTGTATATTTCATTCCCAAACGAGTCTGTATCTGAAGCTTCAAAGCGCTTTCTAAGGCAGCATTCAAAAAATGACAGAATTGATTAAAAAAAAAACCCGACAGAATGAAGACTATTCAAGTTTATAAGTGTTTTTATGCAACCGATGCACAACAGTATGATCTGAACACTAACCTCAATAAAGAAATCAGGCACATCAGAATAATGATACAATCCTGTCCCAGTACTTTTTAGAGCAATAAATTATCTTTCTCATCAAAAATGTGTTTCTCCAATTATTTCACCATAACCCACTTTTATTCTCACCACAGAAAATAAATGAGCACAAAAATGATTAACCAATCTTAATAGCCCACTCCTATAAATCTGGCTTTTAGTTGCATGTATGCAGTTACTGTCCTTCTACAGTTCTGATCATATTCATATCACGTTCGGCAAAATGAGAGGCTCTGCACTACATTCTCGAACAGCCACATGAATAGTCAGATCATGCCTGGTTACAACCCCACAAGATTCTACACAAGGAGGCCAGGAGAATCAATTCATAAAGCTTGAACAACCTTGGAAAAGCTGCTCTGGCACTGGTGGTAGGACAAAGCCAACCCAACATAAAGACACAAGCAATGGTCATACTTCAAGACAAAATTCTATGCACTGTAAAAGTTAATGCAGACAAATGCTTCTATATATTGCTTTGCGGCATTCAAACAGGAGAATAAGCCTACTCTGTTTTACATTCCCAGAGGTAAAAGTAGACTCTGAAAAATGGTGAAAAGGAAGATATGAGGACTGTACCAGAGAAGGTCTGTAGCCAGATGCCCAGACTCATTGGAAGCAATAGGGCAGTGAAAATTACTGCAGGATATTCAGATCCCAACTGTCTCATTTAATTATAATAACTGAAATAAACATGAATGTTATAAGGTTTAACAATGAAGTGCCTGCTTTCGTGATTGACTGCAGTTATCCACTGGTCAGAACAGCAAAAGCAGGCTCTCTCTTAGTGAATGGAACACTGAATGGAACACTGTTTTTCCTTGTATCTCATTGAGAGAGTGGTAGTTCAAGTGTTGCACTGGGGACCTTACAAATCTGGGTTCTAGTCCCCACTTGGCCATGAAGCTAACTGGGCGACTCTGAGTTGTTATTGCGAGGACAGAAGAGAACTATTCTCACACAGAACTGAGTCCCTACAAGAGGAAAAGAGGCAGAATATAAATTTAATGTTGTTGTTGTTGTTGTTGTTGCAGTAGTAGTAGTAATCATCATCATCCCTATATGTAAGAGAGCTGGGACTTAAAGGAAGAAAAAAGTTGAACATTCAAGCAGGGTGCCTGGAAATTTCCTGGATGGTTAGGAATGTATGCATTTTGTTAGAACTATCCTATCTTTGTTTTCCAGATTGTCAGGTGTCTTCTGCTATATTATTTCGTCACTGACAGAATCTTGTTTTTTACCAGAATTTTGGTCTTACTCTAATACATATTAGTACTAATGTGTACTTGGGCAAATATGTGAATTTGCATTAGTCAATATGCATTAGTAAATTGGCACAAATCCTTTCTAAAGTATTTGATCCACATGTCATGAGTAGAAAAAAACAAAAAATCAGAATGATAGAAATCCAAACTCATTAAAATCTGTTGAAAAGTTCATCCATATGATTGGTGTTCTGGATAATGTTCCTTGCTCATTTCTTAACAACAAAAATACAAGCCAGAAGCTGCAGGCAAGGTAGCTAACAAAACACTATTATCAAATGAATAATGTGGGTTAGTGGTTATTCTCCAATGTTATCACTATTACAGAATGACTCTTCTAATCAGTGCCTGACAAGCCCATGTTTGTAAATATTCTGCTTAAAGATTGTACATATTTACAAGAAGCACCCCAGTTCCCACATAATGCTTTATCCATTCACACTTACACAAGTTCATAGCTATCTGGAGTTGTGCCAATGAAATATCCTCCAGGGCAAAGTTGTTCACAAGCATTTTTAAGCATCATATCAGCTTGCTCATATGTCTCAAATGAATAATGATACACAAATTGACAACTGCAAATGTCAAAGTACATCTTTTCATCCTTGTACCTTTTAGACAGAAGTTCCTTATAAAAATATAAGAGAACATTTACATGAGATATCACAGAACAATGATTTGCAGCAAGATGAGAAGCTCAAACATTTTGATTATCCATCTGCTCTTTCCATTTTCCCACCTGAATATAAGCTATTGTAGCCCTTACACTCTACCATCTCTAAGACCCATTGTTCCATTGAGAAATAAATGCAAGTAAAGGTATATTTGCTTTTAAAAAGACATGTTTTAGAAGCAGCTATTTTCAGACACTACTTTTGTTAATAGCATATAGTATATATAAGTAAAGTTAGTCTTAACTCACTATGAACTTCTGAAAAAGTCATCCCATCTCAGAAGGAATATGTCTTCAAAATAGACATTTTGAAATCTTTACCTTTCTCACACCCATAGATTTAGAAGCCTCTTCCTGACAGATTTAAGCCAGGATCTTTATTTTTTTTTTTTTTATGGATAGCTTCTACAAAAGCATTATCTTTTGAATATCTCACTGGATTATATTTTATACTTAAGGTTCCCCTACACCACCAAATTACGCAACACCACAAAATAAAATGTTTTTAATTAAGCAGCTCCTTAGGGTGGGGAAAAAACACATTTGTAGCATTTTGTTTTATGCATGTTATAAAAATATTGGTATTTCCCAACCAGGACTTCCTCTCACAACAGCACTAGTCAGCATGGCCAATTCACAGGAATGCAGGGAGTGGTAGCCCAGAACATCTGGCAGGACACAGGCCAGAGAAAGTTGTCTTATAACAATTAATGTGCACACACATCACAAGTGATTACCCAAAAAGAAAGAACGCACGCACACATGGTGGGACTATACCTTGGTACTGTCAGCAGCTATAAATTCTACACCAAAAATTTGTTCATTTTGATGGCCACGGTATCTCATTTCTTGGTACCGTTGTTCACACTGTTGTAGGGAAATTTCAGCAATATCTATTTTTTAAAAAAAAATCATAGTAAAAAGACAACTTCAGAAAGCTATAACTGTCATATACCAGCGTGCATAAACTGGAAACATATACTGCAACGTTGCATTATGTCTACTCAGACATAAGCTGCATTAAAATCAATGGGACCTAATCACAGGTAAGTAGATATAAGCCACATGCAGCCTAGCAGCACAATTCTGTGAATAAGCATTTATAAATAAGTGCTTTTATGTTCAGCAGATAACTGTGTACACGGCAGTAGTGTACTGGCATATTTTATCAGGAGCTGCCTCTTTTCAGTATGTAACTCCTTTGCTGAGGAAACTGCATTATTTCCACCACTGAGGAAATGGCATTATTTAATACTGGGCCAAGTTTAAGGTTTTGTTCTTATTGCATAGAACCCTAAAACAACTGGAGACAAGGATACTCCAAAGAGCATCAGACAGTCCTGGTAGTGCCAAATGGACCTATGATACAGCTGGAATCCAACCAGAGCAGGCCTTCAGTGTGATAGCTCCTGTCAGTGAAATTCCTTATTTCTGGAGGTGAGACAGGAACCAACACTGTGTTGTTTTCAGCACCTTGATTAGCCAGCCATGGATTTGACATAATTCTAAAAACTTAATATGGTGCTTTATTCCTTTCATATTTTATCTTTCATTAACCCAGAACCTGTTAGATGTGAAACAGTATATAAACAGTGTGAATAAACATTTGACAACTATTTAGCATACAGTGCTTTGCAAAACTTCTCACATACATCTTTGACTTTTGCAAATGTTGTTGTATTACAACCTAAAATTAAAATGGATTGTTACTTTGTTACTGCTGGGTGTATACAAGTTACTCAACAGGGTGAAGTTGCAAAATATTTCTACTTAGACTCAAAAGTAAACAAAAATAACCTGTCACTTATTGACTGCACAAGCATTCACTCCTTGAGTCAAGTAGAAGTCAGCAGAAGCACCTTTAGCAGCAATTCCAGCTGTGATTACACTTGTGTAAGTCATGCTATATTTTAGTCAACCCTCTATTTGGGGTTTTGCTATTTTTAAAAAAACATCCATTTCAAAAGATGGAAATTAGATCGCTAGCAAAAGTATTAGGAATATTCCCTTCTATTTCACTATAATTTAACCAAAACCATGAAAATTAAATATAAAATCCAGAGCAGTTACCAGTCAGCGATATCACCATGGCATCTAAATAGAAACTATTACACCAGAAACCGTCCCATCTCCCACATAAAATTCATTTGTTGTCTTACCTGTGCACACAAGCTTACTGATTCTGCCTTTTCTCCATTTCAGTAAGTCTCCACCTTTGCCACATCCCAAGTCTAAAACATTAATGTTTTGCTTTCTCTGCCGTACCTTGCAAAGGAATTCACCTGGAAAAGATAAGAAACACCATGCTTAGATATAGGCACCATCTTGGTAATTCTTAGCATTTTACACAGGTAATTTAAATATCAAAATATTGTACTCCATTTAAAAAGAGAAGAGACTTTTACTTGCATTTAACCAGTAAAAGACTTTCAAAGTTACATTTTATGCTTTCCCACTCAGATGATCTGAGCAATACTAAAATTCCAATCCTGTGGTTGCCTACCTGTTTAATAGGACTTTTTGCTAGATACATGCATAAAGAATTTCAGCAAAGTCAAATATGGTAAACAACATGAGACATTTTCTAGCACATATGTTAAATGTTGGGCAATTTACTTATTACTACTATATGCCCAGTGTTCTCATTATTATTATTATTTTTATTTGAATAAGCAAGTATCTTTTCCATCTTAGGAAGAAAAGATTATAAACCATAATGGTATTAGCATTCATAGCTTTAATCACCCATTTTCCAACCATTATGCTAGAACCCTGACAAGATATATTCTTTGAATTAATCTTATTAACAGTAACTGCAATGTACTGAGCCAAAATGTGAATTATAGTCACTTGACTTTAGTTATTAAATATTTAGGTTCAGGAATCCAGTATGAGATCTGCCCACCCCAGAAAACTGCATCAATTGACACACTTTTACTTTCATACAAAGCTATGAACATCTGAATATATGAGCACATCCTAAACTTTAAAATAAATAGTCATACCAATGAGCACACTTTTGATCCAGTTGTTAAAATTTCGGAGATGGAAAATGCGACTCAGACTACGTTGTTTCAATCCAACTTCTTCAAGCTTATTATAATGTGCTGCTACAGCTTCAGTATGCTACTCAGAAGTATCAAATGAAAGAGTAATAATGAAATATTAGGCTTCATATACAGTCAGTTCATACAGGATATATCATCTGGGAATCCAAAAGATTAGCAAGGAATTACTTCACTATCCTCACACCTCTAACTTCTCATTCCGCAATTGCGGCAGCATCTGCACAGTAAAGAATCATACTATGGCAGATGAATGTCGAGCAGCATCTTGAATGTCTTTAGCATGAGAGAGCCCACCACCTCCCTAGGTAATTGGTTCTATTGTCGCACTGCTCTAATAGTCAGGAAGTTTTTCCTGATGTTCAATCAGAATTTGGCTTGCCATAACTTGAGTCCTGCGATGATTGAGAAGAGATCCTGGCCCTCCTCCATGTGACAACTTTTCACATACTGAATGCTATCTCCTCTCGATTGTCTCTTCTCAAGGTTAAACATGTCCAGTTCTTTCCATCTTTCTTATGGAGTGTTGTTTCCAGTATTTTAATAATCTGTTGCCCTCCTCTGAACCTTTTCCAGTTTGTCTGCATCTTTCTTAAACTGTACTGCCCAAAACTGGATACCTTTTCAAGATGAGGCCTAACCTATGCTTAATAAAAGGAAACCAGTACTTTATGTTATTATGAAGTGATACTTCTATTAAGGCAGCCTTAACTGGTAATTTTGTTTTGCAGCTACTGATCACATTGTTGACTCATATACAGTTTCGGATCTTCAATTTCAAGATCCATCTTTCTTGTGATATTTTTAAGCCATCTTGTAATGATGCATTTGGTTTCTTCTTCCTTGCTGTAGAATTTGGCATTGTCTATTGAATTTCATTCTGTTGTTTTCAGCCCAATACCCTAACCTATCAGGATCACTTTCAATTTTGTTTCTGTCTTGTCAGGTATTAGTTGCCCCACCCAATTTATGTAAATTTGAAATTTAAAAATGACTGTTGGCTTACAGAGTATCTGACCATGATATCAAAATTTTCAGCAACACCTCCTGGTCAGTGAAGAATCTTACTTGGTATGACCATAGGGAAGAGTCCAGAATTCTCAAGTAATGCTAATCCATGGTTTAGTGCTATACACATAAGAAAAAAATCCACCCAAAGTCCTGGGTTGTTTTGCTGGCTTGTTTAACAAACTAGATTATTCTAAAACACATTCCAGGACCACATGTAAAAACAAATCAGGAATTTGTTGAAGTGAAATGACATTCTGGCTTGTACAGAAAGATAGGAGAAAGAATGGGGAGCACACAGACTCTTTTCTGTTACATTATATTATGGTTTGGCATTATGTGTGAATGTAATTAGTTCAGACAGTGGTAACAAGTATAAAAATAACATGCTATGTGCTATTTTTCCTACTTTATAAGTAGGAGGCAAGACCTCATAAACATAACCACATGCTTCCTTTAGTACTTCATGCATATTTCTCAAGAGTTTCAAAATATAGTATAGGTACTATATACTTAGCAAAGGTAAAGGTAAAGGTTTCCCCTTGATGTTACGTCCAGTCATGCCTGACTCTAGGGGGCGGTGCTCATCTCAGTTTCCTAGCCGAGGGAGCCAGCATTTGTCCGCGGACAGTCTCCGTGGTCATGTAGCTGGCATGACTAAACACCGAGGTGCACGGAACACTGTTACCTGCCCACCGAAGTGGTACCTTTTTATCTACTTGCATTTGCCTGCTTTCGGACTGCAAGGTTGGCAGGAGCTGGGACGGAGAAACAGGAACTCACCCTGTTGTGCAGATTCAAACCGGCGGCCTTTCGATCTACCAGCCCAGCAGCAGAGCAGTTTAAACCGCTGTGCCACCTGCAGTCCCATATACTTAGTAGAGCTCAATAAATAAAGAGTTTGAAAAATAGAGCTCAATAATCAAATCCAAGCTGTTGCTGAAATACTCACTGCTGTCTTTTCAGAATCAGCTTTTCTCCTTTTCTGTTGTTAAGATCAGTGATCTCTCCTTTTTCAGTTGTATCATAATATTCTTTATTTGCTTTATCAACTAGAATAGGCTTTATCTCAGAGTCTGGAAAAGGTCCTCTGTTTGCTTCCTCAACCAAATTCTTTCCATCCTCTAGAATCCTAGCCTGGAAAGTGTCAGGTAAGGATGTAAAAAAATCCAAATAACCATGGTTCAGCCAAGAAGCTAGATTAATTCACTGTGTCTCAGTCCACAACTCATGTTACAAGGTTCTGTAAAACCTTTGTACAATTTGTACTGCACTGAACAGTTTCCTCCTCCCCATTTCATTTGACAAAGTTCCCGTGTGATTAACTTAGCATTTGATCCAAGTTGGTCATTCCATGAATAGAAACATCAGCGTACAACCCCAAGTTCTCCCATGGAAAGGGGAGGAGGGGGGTTGGAAGACAATGTTTGGTAATTCTACTGTTACCCAATATCATTTTATTGGTCAAATCAATTTTTCAGGAGACAAAGGGGACTGCAGGGAGAAGGAAGGATTGCAAGAGTTGTCTCCCTGCCCCTTTCTTATAGCACAAGCTCAAGTCTAAGTGCTACTGTAGATCCAATTCATTGTCATGTTTTTTTTAAACTAATATATTATTTTAAAGACCAGGTGCTGGGTTTCATTTTTTTCAGCTACAAAGCTATTTATGAAAGAAACAAAAGCAAGAAGAGACTGACAGGAAGCCAAAAGCCCACTGAAATAAAAATACTTCAGAATGTGACAAAAGAGGAAATATGGACCTCCTGGAACAGGAAGTTCCACATCATGGATTCTAAAGCCAACGAAGTCCAATTCTCCTTGTTCCAACTAACTACTTCTCTAATAGGCAGCTACTTGTCTACCTAAGGGTAAGCATACTAATTAGTTGACCAGTCAAATATTGCTTGCTGACTGCATGTTATTTGATTGTCGTCAAATGAAGCTGATGATGCTTGGAAAACTGGTTTTTAAAACTGATTAGCTTTTCAGATACAGTTTAACTTTCACTTTATTTTTTTTTCTTTCATTTTTACCACTGAGGGCCTATCCTGGTGCTTCAGGATAAAAGCCAAAGGGAGGAACCAATGCCCTAAAGAACCATTCATTAACTTTACATAATATTGCCGTAAGTTATAATGCATTACATACCTTAAAAAGTTAATGTTCACAACATTGCAGTTCTACCTAGCGTAAGTATCATGCATGCTGCTTAGCCTTGTTCAAATAATGCTTATGTTTTAATATTGTGAGATTATTAATGTTTGATTGGTCAATTGGTCAAAAATGTTTTCACTGGTCCAATATTTAATCCCAAAGATGCCTCTTTAATTTATAGGCATATACCTGGCAGTCATATAATCAAGCAGAGCAAAGCATCATACAATCCATATGCACTCGTGTATCTACCTGCAGGATTATATATTCAAAGTAAAATTACCAAGTAAGTGTAATGGTGATAATTCATGCTATAAGTTACATTTCAGCAAGCAAAGGAAAAAGAATCTAAAGAAATATGAATCCTTCAAGAATCCAAACCATCCTTTGATAATTTTTTAAATATATTACTGTATGGAAGTATTTACAAGGCACACACCATTCCTAACTACAATGTTAACATTGATTATATAAACAAAATCTCATAGTCACCATTTTCTTCTCTGGAATTCCAGTTTCAGGCTCACAAATCTTCCTTTTTCTTCTGTTATCATGAGCAGTCCCAACTCCCATTTGACCTTCATCACAATATGTTTTACCTGAAGCTTTATCATCATTTCCAGTGACAGAGGAATCAGCTTTTAAGTGTTCAGAAGTTGTAATATCAGCTTCTTCATCTTTTCTTTTTATCTTTCCACTCTCCAGTATCTCTGCCATGTTAGCTAGTGATCTTCTTTTCTTAAACAACTACAAACAGAAATGCTCCGTTACTGTTTTTCCCCAAAGGAAGACTTCAGGCAAAAACCTCAATTGTACTAAATACTATATTAACATTATAAAGTTGGTGTTGACATTGAACCAGTTAACACATAAAGACAAAACATTACAGATTAACCCAAAATTTGCTAGCATTGCATGCTACCACAATGTTAAATATGCAACCACTGATCATCCCAATCATAAGTTGTTCCATGATGTGCAAGCCTTGGCACTATAGTTTAATAATGGATTAAACAACCCACAGTTAACCTACAATTAATTGCTACATTAACTCTGGGCTGTTTAACTCACCATTATTCCAATGTCCAGAATCACACATCATGAAGCAATCTCCAACTGGACAGATCAGAGATTGTGTATTCAAAATGGTAATGGCACACACCATGGCAAATAAATTAATTAACCAATGATCTGCTGCCATTACATACAAATAAGGCCACTGTCTCACTTGTATGTTCATGCTATATTTGAGGCTGGTTTTTTTCAATCTATGAATTGGATCATAGTCAACCTAACTTGATTTTGAGGCAGTATGAAAAATTGCCATGGTGTTTCATAAGAACCCACCCTTTGCAATTGGAACTAGCAGTTGTGACAGCACCACCAGAAACTCCTTTCCAGAGTAATTCAGTGCAGCTTCTTTTTGCAATCTACTAACTACTCCATTCTGAAAATGCACTCCTAACTGTACTGGTGAATAACTGTATTTATTTATTTTATTTATTTATAGCATTTTTATGCCGCCCCCATTGCAGAAAGCCTTGGAGCGGCTTACAAAAAAAGATAAACAACGTATTAATAAGACCCAAGCAGCCACCTTTAAATACCAACTTTTATCTCAAAGCTTATCAAGACATTATTTTAAATATTACCCTACCTATTCAAAGAGACCCAAGGCAACATATTTAAAAATCAATATGAGCATATTAAAATAATTAATGATAAATCCTAGTTAAAAACAAAAAAAAATTTCAACAGTATTAAGAATCTTCACAGTTCTTGTACTCCTGCAAAGCTTGTTCTGAAAGCCCCATGTATGCAGCCACCTCCATCTTGTTCCTCAATGATCCCATTTTAACTACTATCGTAGCAGATCTCATCCGCTGAATTAGGAGTCAAGAACATGAAGCGAAGCATTAACTAATCCTATGCATACTTACTTAGAAAACTGGCTATGCCCAAGGAGAGTTACACCCTGCGAATAGCGCTGAGGACTCTCCGAGCTTCTTAGCCAAACAGGATGAACATCCACTAATCGCTCTGACTCGAGGCCTGCTAACGAGCACCTTCAGAAGCTGTTCCTGCCCGCTGGAAAACCGCAGCTCCCTTCCTTCCTCACCCGCTACTTCAGCATCGTGAGAAGAGCCGGGCTCTCGGCTGCTTTCCCTTCCCAGCCTTCTGCCCCTGCGTTGGCCCCACCGTATGTCCGCCCCCCGCCCCCGCCGTGCGCATTCAACAACGCGCTCCAGTGCCTCTCAGGCACTACCTCAGACGGGAGCCAAGGCAAGTGGCTCGCTGTTATCGCAGCGGCCACAATTCCGCCTCTCCGCGTAAAAACCGCTCCTTTTCAAGGCCTCGGCGGGGCCGGGGGTGGCGGAGATGCTGCTTGGAAAGCCCGGAGAGCCGATATGCAGGCCCAACCCCGCGCCGAGAGACGCGCGCCCAGTCCGCCCAGCGATGCTGCCCCTAACCTGGCAGCGCTACGCCCTTGGCGATCCAGGCAGAGTCCACCTCCACAGCCGCCGGAGTTCAGTTTTCACCGCCCCGCGCTCAGGAAGTGGGCGCCTCAAAGCAGCGTTTTGCCTCCAGGTCACCACCGCCACTTCCTCTTCCTCTGAAAGGTCAAACGAAGCAGGCGGGCGGAGGGTGGACTTACGTGCCGAGCGTGTCTGCCTTCCCCGGACCTAGCAAGAGATGCGGCCGGCCAGGAAGCGGAAGAAAGGACTACAAGTCCCAGGGGAGCCTTGCGGTGAGCATGCGCACAGCCTAGGCGCATGAGGTGGGAAAGAGGATGGGCTAGCAAATGGCACGTTGTTCGTGTAAGGGCCAGGCAAGGGAATGAGAATCGGGCCTAGAGCGCTCCGTGGTCGTGCTGCTCCTGTGAGGAATGTCTTCCAAAGGTTGTTATCATTATTGCTGCGATTGCCCCTTGTAGTGCACGTAGGGGGCGGGGGCCGTTCGTCATCCTGCTGCTTTTAACTCTTCCTGTGC
This sequence comes from Varanus komodoensis, assembly GCF_004798865.1. Lineage (NCBI taxonomy): Eukaryota > Metazoa > Chordata > Lepidosauria > Squamata > Varanidae > Varanus > Varanus komodoensis. The sequence goes on along the minus strand of NW_025335505.1, from coordinate 12,665,319 downwards.
CTTGGCCCCGTATCCTTTGCGGAGGGATTGCTCAGCGTCCTTGCCAAGCCCTGGAAGGCTTTCCTGAAAGTGCCTCTGAGTGGGAAGGCGTAGGGAGGGGAGGCGATGCTGCTCGGCTGGCTGAGTGAAACCGTGCTTGGTGTCGCCAGACCTGCTGGGTGTAGCTCTAGCAATCCTAACAGGTAACCAGTAGCAAACTAACATTTAAATTTGTTGATCTGGGGGTATTTCTTACATGAAAGGGTCGCAACGGATTGCGGGAGCTGTCTTAAACCAGGGTCCACTCACTGAACGGCACGTGTGAATGGTTTGCTGGACACGTGCTCCCCCGGGCATGTGCTCCAACTAAAGATCCTGAAAATTTGCTTAGGGTTCTTGTGCCCGCTCTTTGTCTGCCCAAGTGCAATTGGTAGGCTTTTGCTCCAAGAATCAGATGTGCTTGTTCATTTGTTACCGGACATTTGTTTTTCCTCGATTGTAGCATAGCACAGGGAGCAAAGTACTTCCAGTATGACTTGATGCCCATAAAGATATTGGCACTAACCTAACAGCAAAACAAAAAGAATTCTGGGAGCAAGCCTTTGAATTGCGTGATCTTGCGGGGAGGGATTGGCCAGAGGTTAAGCAAGAACAAACAAATCTGAAATGGAAAAACAATCTGGATTGTATTATATACTTCCAAGTTCAAAATGATGGCATTCTGTCTGATGTTCTCTAGACATCTCTGTGGTTTGTATGGTAATAGTTATTCATGTCATCTAATACTTAATATTCTTTTATGTATTGTTGTGGCCATTTCAGGAATGAATGTTTATTAGTGAACTAATTCTAAATACTTGTGACAATTGTTGTTTCATACCATATTAACCATCTATATTTGTCAGTCTCTGGCTGTGCCAACTCATGTCACCCAAAGACTGACCTTGACTATGTAGAATCTGAAATGTAAAGTATAAAAGAACTTCACACCCTAGAAGTGGCCTTACCACTGACAGTTAAAAGTGATGCTTGGTTAGTCTTGTTTTTCTAGACACTGTACACTAAAATATACTAAATAGTATAATGCAGTGGGTGGAAAAGCTTCAGCCTGCAAGGTGTCCTCAGCTGTTCTTTAGAAGCCTTTCCTAAGCTTTTCCTTCTCGAAGCCCTCTGCGCATGGCACAATACTACATGCCACAGGCAACACTACACTAAGATGCCTTGGGTGGTTCCCAAGGATCCCACGCATCCCTAACCATTCCTACTGGGAAAGGCAATAGATTCATGGAGCCTACCCTGGGAACCTCCCCTTTGACCTAGCTGAAGCGCCTAGGAGTGGTGGTTTCTGCAGGAGGGAGCAGTCCTGGTAGGCTCAGTGCACCTGTGTGTGGAATTGTATTTACAACCTACTTTTTTCTTCTTCTTGTGAAGAACCCAAAGTGGTTTACATAGTCCATTGTTATCTTCACAGCAACAAATGTGTTAGGTAGGGAAAGGTGAGACTGAGAATAGGAGACTGGCCCAACTCACCCAGTGAGCTTCATGGCCAAGGAGGGACTGAAACTCAGAACTCTCGGGTGCCAGGTCCAGTACTCTAATGACCACACCGCACTGTAGCTATGTGAACTGAGTATGGAGTTTTCCCTGATCTCTGCTGTGATACAGCCTCTACTTCTAAGGTGGGAATGTAGTACAACAACAAAATCTCTAGTCTATCTTCTGACCTTCAATGGTATAAACATTATCATTCCTGCTGCGCAACACTATGAATACTTACACAGTTTAAGTGTTGGATGCCTTCAACAGTGCAGGTTATCCTGGGAGGTAACCATCATCCCATTCCCCTCTTGCTCTTAATGGTTAGCTGGGCAGTTCTATGCCAGTTAGCTGCAACCATGTGGAAGAACACTAGGCTGGATACTTTGCCTACTTGGGACACTTAATGCAGGCTGGTCAACAGTATGCTCAACTCAGTAATGTTTTCCTTTATTGATGCTTGCCTGCAAATTGCTTTCTTTTGAAAGATGTCTTAACTTTTATATAGGTTTTGCTCTATCTGGAACCCGAAGAATCTTTATATTGGAATAATGTCTGGTCTAGTATATTTGTGACCTTCACTGGTACATCAGAAGTTCAACAACTTGATCGTGAATGTGATCCAGTAACATAATAAATCTTCAATGGCATTGTCCTGTGGCAATTTTTCAGTTCCAAGAGTGCTGTAAATAGGTAGGTATCTCAAAACTGATACTGTTTTACTGTTGTCAAAGTGTTGCTATAGCTTTGACTTAAGTTATACCATCTGATGTTGCCAGTGACATGTTATTCTGTAAGAGTGTAAAAAATGTATTGTCTGTCAACTGAACGCCTTAGTGGTGTTTCCTTTTACAATTAAACATGTTTTATTGGAGTAGCTACAATTCCCAAGCATTTCTGCATGCCTAGTTTTCTGTTGCAAACATAACATCAGTTTTGTTTGGTTATGTTGCTCTTCACGCCTTATCCAAGTTCCCGAACTCTGTCATCTTTTTTGAGGCTGGATGATTGGAAACTACACTTGCTGAAAGTATTTTCCTATTTTTAGTAAGGCTAGAATGTGGTTCATTATGGCCTAACTTCCCTTGCTTGATAAAATGGTAGAGGTAGATATAGTTAATCAAAGAAACTAGAAGTTGCTACCATTTGTTATGTTTACTTATCTTTGCTTCCAGACAGGCTGGAAGAAATGGAATATAAGATTGGAGGCAGAGGCTGCAGGCTTTTGACATACCCTTACTGGTTAATTACGATTCTCTAGTCGTAATGTGGGAAATATACAATAGAGGGCAGACTGTAACTTCAAATCGGTCTATTTAGTTTACTGTAAGGACACGAGAGAATGCTACTATGGAATGAGTTTTAAGCCAATACACTGTGATTAATAGTTTTTATGTATTTTATATAAGGACTGGACTTTTTTAGACCTGCATGCATGCATATACAAACTTCTGAAAATTGAGAAGCCTTCCAGAATGGCTTCTCATGAAGTCTAATGAATGCATTTCACAGTTGGTGCTTACATGTAGGGATTTATATGTTGGGTTCTTTAGTTCTCAAAGCAGAAAAAGCTCAGTATTAAGTAGGACATTGCTGCTGCTACCATAGGTACACATGCTGTACATGTAGGTCTCTATAGGGAATGAACATCAGAAAGTATGGTGATTATGATCACTGAAATTAATCTGACTGCTGGTCCCTTACAATTATATCAAATCATGCAGGTAATCAGATCTGTGAGACATTAAATTATTGGGCAGTGGAGATGGATTTGGCTTTACACCACACCTGCAAATTAACCTGTTGCTTGAGATCAGTTAAAATTGTTGTCAGACAATCAGATAGGAATATTAAAGCATAAGAAGAGGCCTATTGGATCAGTAGTCCAGCATTTTGTTAATACAATGGCCAACCATGGTAAAAATACAAGCAAGAATATAGTGCAACGGTACCTTTCTACCCATGTTTTCCAGCAACTGGTGTACATAGGTATATTGTTTCTCATACTAGATGTAGCATTTAATCATTAGGACTAATAGTCATTGATATGGATACCCTTACCCTCCAATCCCATTTTAAAGCCATCCAAATTCATGACCATCACTAATGCTTGCAGAAATTTAACTACATGCTGTGTGAGGTACTTTTACCTTTCCCAAATCTCCCACCAATCAGCTTCATGGGATGATCCCTGGTTTTAGAATTATGAGAAGTTTTATAATTCAGAGGTTTACAGAAATATGTGGAATATATTTATACATATTTGTTTATATGAGGAGAAGGGACGAGTCTGTTGTCCTGATCACCTCACCCAATTGTTAAACTTGTATGGGTGCTTAACTCATTTGTATGCTGACACTTTGTCCATGAGGCTGGAAAACTTAAGTTACTGGAGCTTCTCATGCTCAGAGGGCTGACTCGGTCGTAAGCCTGACTCCTTTATATGTTTCTGGCTTATTTGACCCAACTGCTGCTGCAGGCAAACTGAATAAAGGGCTTCACATGAAAAGTAAAGGAGGCTGTAGCAGTAAATATAGGTCAGTTGAGTGGAAATGGCTCAATAAAAAATGTTCTATGCAGGAAGGAGAACAATAGTAAAAAAAGATTTACTATTTAGGGTTGCAGATAGTCAGTGGGTCATTGGAGGAGACATCAGGCAAAAGGTAGCTGATTTCGGAAGGGATGCAGTTCAGGCTTTCCTGGAAATACAAAGGGCTGAAGCTGGTTTTATGATTTAATAAGAGATATGGTTTGCAAGGAATGAGTCCTTCTATATGGGTTTTTTTTAAATGGTAAATGGAACTCTCAGTCATAGCAGTCTATTTCTGAGCTGTTTCATAAGGCCTAAAACTGATCTTACACTGAGCCCATATGTTTGTTGATAAGTATTCTCTTCCACTTGCTAGACTTGCACAGTGCTTCCATCAGATGTTCCTTATACTGCAATAAAGACGAAGTAGCAAGGGTGAAGTGTTTTCTTTTTATAAGCCTTGGCTTTTTTTATCAAGTTCTAAAAAGGAAACCTCAGTTGGAAAACATTAAACCCTTCTTTTGCCTTATCTTAAAGGAAAGACTGCATTCATGCCAAAAAAAACTTACTAGAATTTGCTTCCCCCCACCCCGCATTTCGGAACATGGTTCTCTTTTGTAGGTTATGAATAACTGCATGAACAGGGAGTAGTTTTTGCCCTGCTTTAACAGAAGGTGTAAACATTGCTCCTTAGTTCTAGTCAGGTTGCTTTTCTTTTTGTCATTGATGGAGAAAAAGAATTCCAGTTGAGGAGAGACAGATAATCCGATATACAGAATGTAGAGTGTTATTATGTAGAATGGACAGCTCTATTGAGCTGAGAAAGGCCCACTCATTTTCTAAAATATATATATGGATTTAAGGTGCATAAATAAGTCTCCATTCAGCTGTTAAACAGTCTACTAATGAAGCTAACGTTGTATATCATAGAATGAGTGGGACAGCCTAATTACTAGCTGTATTACCTTAAATCATTGGCTGGATTCCACAAACTCACTGCCTCTTCACTAGTAGCAAGCACCTCTGTGCTTCCAGCCATAGCCCTGCCAACAGGAAACTACTTATTCATCTCAAGAGAAAATATAGTTATCTTCTATATGTTGACTTTTTGCAACTTTTCCAGTTTCCTACAAAAACATCTCATGGGAAGGGAGAAGGAACTGTCCCTCTTCTGTGAAGGAAAGAAAAGGTATTGCTTTCATTCAGGAAGCAATAGTGATGTGCAGCTGGTACCACTTCTAAAATCCAGTTTTAGGAAAAGGGAGGTGGCATTTATTTTATAAACTGGACCTTTAGAGATGGCATCATACTATAGTACTTTCTTTTGTGGAAAAACCCAGAGGAAGAGAAATAAATGGAGGAATAAAGATTAGTTCTCCTTTCCATTTGGTTTCTGCACCAGCATGGCATCGCTCATGATTTTTCCTAAAGCCAAACTTGCAAAAGAGGAAGAAACTTCTATTTTCTCTTCTATTTTTTCCTCCTTTTGGAATTTTGTAAGAGGAAGTATTTACAAGATACTGCTTCCACCTTCTGTTTGTTATAAGGCAAGTCTCTTTTCCCTAGGTCATTTGTTCACAACTCAGGAGAGGATAGGTTGGTTACAACAGTAAATGACGATTTTGGCTAATAAGCCAGGCTAAGATTTTTACAACACTGACCACCAGAAAGTTGTTCAAGTCAGAATCAACAGTTTAAACTTCCCTAAGCACTAATGCTTGAAGCGTATGTCGAGTACTAGTATTATATCCTGTCTGTGTTCAGAAGATGCGGTTTCATATTTTTCTATATTTAATTACACTGCTGGGCTTTCCTGATTAGACAAAAAAGTCACATTGCTAGAATGTCTCCAAGTTTGCAAAAAGGAGCTTTCCAAAACTTGTTTTTCAAGTATGTTTATCATATCTTGCAATCATGGTATCTGGAACAATTTTTACTTATTCTTAACAGTTTATTGTTAACGTTTCTTAGGAGCTGTGTTCAAGAGTTTCTTCAGTATGCTATTGCCATCAATCAAAATGCAGACAAAAATTCAGCTGGCCTATAAGACATGCTTGATACTGAATCGCACCTGTATCTTTCCATACTTAAAAGGACAGCCTTCCTTACCTGCAACTAAACAGAAGACGATTTCTCTAGCTCTGCGTTTCCCACACCAGTGTCTACATGCATCTGCTGCTGCTTGTGTTTCCAAGAAAGGAGAATTTTTGGACAAGGCATCATCCCAGCCAGAAGATCCTCACAATAAAGAACTAAAGAGAGAGATTTCTCTTACATCAGGAAGTAACACAGAACAGAGAGGCCATCGAGAACCAAATTCCATAGAGCTTGATCCCTTACAAGACAAATCAATTAGTCTTGTGCAGAGATTCAAGAAAACGTTTAAACAGTATGGCAAAGTTCTAATTCCAGTGCATCTTTTGACTTCCAGCATATGGTTTGGCACCTTTTACTATGCAGCTTTAAAGTAAGTGCTGAATTCACAATCATTGTTTTACTAGCTTCAAGCAAATATTAACAGGAACACTTCTACAATATGGTGTTTATTAAATACAGTGGTACCTTGGCTCATGAACTTAATCCGTTCCAGGACTCTGGTCATGACCCAAATTGGTCGTGAGCCAAGTTAAATTTCCCCATAAGGTTCAGTGTAAATAAGGTTAATCCATTCTGTAACCATTTTTGAAATCAGAAAAATGTGAAGCAAAGTGACAACAACAAAGATCGCGGCCATCCCCCCCACCCCAAGCACAGCCATTTCCCTGCCCCCCCAGCACGACCGAGATTGCACCTGTCATCCCTGCACCTGCCTATCATCCCTGCAGGTGTCCACCAGCACTGGGGGCTAGGGAGGGAGAAATGGGTGTGATCGTGGGCACATTGGGGGAGGGAGAGATGGGCGCAAACGATGTGCTGGGGGATGTGCTTTCCTGTAGTAGCGCGCCTCTGATCACGCATGCCTTCCTTGCATGAACGGAACTGCGATCGTGGCCATCTCCCTGCTTGGGAGATGTTCCCAATCCAAGTCAAAAGCGGTGTTCGCGACCCAAGTCAAAATTTTTCAGTAATTTTTGTTCGTGACCCGATTTGTTCGTGAACCAAGGCATTCGTGAGCTGATGTACCACTGTATTAAGAAATGTATATGTGTTGCATGGACTCAGCCAGGCAATAAAGGGTTGCAGGGAAGACACAGCCCTGCCTAGTGCTTCCTTCAGAACAATGAAACTTGTTAACTGCAAGTTATCTAACATTCTCACTGGGGACAATGCATATTGCCTGAACTAAGATGAACTACCACAGAGTATATATTAAGGGCTCTGTAATCTTAAGGAGCGACCGTCATTTCACCCATTGAAATCCTGAATCCAAGGACCATAATGACATCACATAATTAAGGAGGGAGCTTTAGAAATCTTTAGGATAGTTCCTGAGAAAAGATACCAGATATGGCTTTCTAAATACTCTAAGGACAGCATTAATCATGTCACAACTCTGCTTCCACAATAGATAAAATAAAAGATTTTCAAAAGGAAATACAATGAAAATAAGAAAGTTGATAAGGTTCGAGATATGAGAGATTGAGCAGCATATATACAACTACTTAACTGTGTAAGGGAATCTTTCCATAAATCAGAGTGAGCTCTAAGTGGTTTTACTCAAAAAGATTCTCTACTGACATAAAGGAAATTTCACTTTCAATTTATTTATGTAATAGAAATATTTGTTAGAGCATTTTATTGTAGTTTCTATATTTTAATCTCTATTTCAATGTTAGCTTTATTTCAAAAGACTTTTTGGAACATTCTTTTTGTATTGTATAATATGTAAAGATAATGAAGATGGAATAAATAGCATAGACTGACATATTTAAGGAAAGATCTGTTGGAACTGAAAAGAGGACATACAGAGAATGCTCTAATTTTGCTCAATGTTCACATTGCACAGTTTGAGTTATTTATGAATATTTCCATTCTAATCAAAAGATCTCAGTATTAGGATAATATGGAGATATAATCTATTTTCTGTAGTCTAATCTCTTTGCCACTCAGTAGTAAATCAAGCACTTTATAATAATAATTTAAAATGAAACTTTTCTGTAGCAAGCTTTGTCTGTATGCCTCCATAATCTGTATTATGTTCCAGAGGATGCTTTAGAATCACCAAGGGCACATTCCTGTGCATGCTTAGATTAACAAAGGTTGTATAATTCCCAGAATTCACCAGCCAAGCATGTGGTTAGACAACCCTGGACATTTGCAGGCCTTTTTTCTATCTTAGACATACCTAGGATTCTGCCCTTTACAGCATTAATGCCATTATTTGCAACCCCCATGCCCATCTAGCAAGGAATAGGCCCCCTGGGACTCAGTAGAGCTTATTTTTCAGTAAGCCAGAATTGAGCTGTAAATTATGCTAAAGAATTTTCTCAAACACATATGTAAAATAGGTTTACATGTTTATATCTTGTATAAGAATATAAATGATGGTAGTAAATGTTAGGATTCTCATTTCTAAATTTAATTACTTAGAATACCTTGCATATTTATCAAGTTGCATCATCAAGAACCATGCTTTTCAAAAGTCAAAACATTAATTTATCTGATTTATTTCTAGTTCAGTATGAAAGATCCTTCATGGATCACTGCCTTGTTGTGGCAAATGGGCCTGTGTAGCTCAATGAAGCTATGAGCTATGCCGTGCAGGGTCACCCAAGACAGACAGTCATAGCAGAGAGCTCTGACAAAACGTGATCCACTGGAGAAGGAAATGGCAACCCACTCCAGCATCTTTGCCATGAAAACCCCATGGACAGTACCAAAAGGCAAAACGATATGACTCCGGAAGATGTGCCCCTCAGGTCGGAAGGTGTCCAGTATGCTACTGGGGAAGAGTGGAGTGCTAGTACTAGTAGCACCAGAAAGAATGAAGTGACTGGGTCAAAGCCGAAAGGACACTCAGTTGCAGATGTATCTGGTGGTGAAAGGAAAGTCCGATGCTGCAAAGATCTATACTCCATAGGAACCTGGAATGTAAGATCCATGGATCAAGGTAAGCTGGATGTGGTCAAACGAGATGGCAAGACTGAACATCGACATCTTAGAAATCAGCGAACTAAAATGGACAGGAATGGGTGAATTTAATTCAGATGACCATCAGGTATACTACTGCGGGCAAGAATCCCTCAGAAGAAATGGAGTAGCTTTCATAGTCAATAAAAGAGTAGGAAAAGCAGTACTGGGATACAATCTCCAAAATGACAGAATGATCTCAGTTCGAATCCAAGGCAAACCGTTCAACATCACAGTAGTGCAAGTCTATGCCCCAACCACTGGCGCTGAAGAGGCTGAAGTTGACCAGTTCTATGAAGACCTACAATACCTTCTAGAATTAACACCCAAAAATGATGTCCTTATCATCCTGGGGGATTGGAATGCTAAAGTAGGAAGCTAAAAGATAACCGGAATAACAGGCAAGTTTGGCCTTGGAGTACAAAATGAAGCAGGGCACAGGCTGGTAGAATTTTGTCAAGAGAATACGATGGTCATAGCAAAGACTCTTTTCCAGCAACCCAAGAAATGACTCTACACATGGACATCACCAGACGGTCAACACAGAAATCAGATTGACTATGTGCTCTGCAGCCAAAGATGGAGAAGCTCTATACAGTCAGTAAAAACTAGACCAGGAGCTGACTGTGGCTCAGATCATGAGCTTCTAGTTGCAAAATTTAGGCTTAAACTGAAGAAAGTAGGGAAAAGTACTAGGCCACTCAGGTATGATCTAAATCATATCCCTGATGAATATACAGTAGAGGTGACAAATAGATTTAAGGAATTAGATCTGATAGACAGAGTGCTTGAAGAACTCTGGATGGAGGTTTGCAACATTGTACAAGAGGTAGCAACTAAAACCATCCCAAAGAAAAAGAAATGCAAGAAAGCAAAATGGCTGTCTGAGGAAGCTTTACAAATAGCTGAGGAAAGAAGAGAAGCAAAAGGCAAGGGAGAAAGAGAAAGATACACCCAATTGAATGTAGAATTCCAGAGAATAGCTAGAAGAGATAAGAATGCCTTCTTAAATGAAAAGTGCAAAGAAATAGAAGAAAACAATAGAATAGGGAGGACCAGAGATCGCTTCAAGAAAATTGGAGATATGAAGGGAACATTTCATGCAAAGATGGGCATGATAAAGGACCAAAATGGCAGGGACCTAACAGAGGCAGAAGAGATTAAGAAGAGGTGGCAAGATTACACAGAGGAACTGTACAAGAAAGAGCTTAACATCCCTGATAACCACAATGAGGTGGTCACTGACCTCGAGCCAGACATCCTGGAATGTGAAGTCAAATGGGCCTTAGGAAGTCTGAGCAACAACAAAGCTAGTGGAGGTGACAGCATTCCAGCTGAGCTATTCAAAATCTTAAAAGACGATGCAGTAGAAGTGCTACACTCAATATGCCAGCAAATTTGGAAAATTCAACAGTGGCTACAGGATTGGAAAAGGCCAGTTTACATTCTGATCCCAAAGAAGGGCAATGCCAAAGAATGTTCAAACTACCGCACCATTGCACTCATTTCACATGCTAGCAAAGTTAAGCTCAAAATCCTACAAGCTAGGCTACAGCAGTATGTGGACCCAGAACTACCAGAAGTACAGGCAGGATTTCGAAGTGGGAGAGGAACAGAGATCAGATTGCCAACATACACTGGATCATGGAGAAAGCTAGGGAGTTCCAGAAAAACATCTGCTTCATTGACTATGCTAAAGCCTTTGATTGTGTGGATCACAACGAATTGTAGCAAGTTCTTAAAGAGATGGGAATACCAGACGATCTTCTTTGTCTCTTGAGAAACATATATGCGGGTCAAGAAGCAACAGTGAGAACTGGACACGGAACCACTGATTGGTTCAAAATTGAGAAAGGAGTTCGGCAAGGCTGTATACTGTCACCCTGCCTATTTACCTTATATGCAGAGCACATCATGAGAAAGGCGGGGCTAGATGAATCACCAGTTGGAATTAAGATTGCTGGGAGAAATATC
>NW_025335505.1:12623165-12654130 GCF_004798865.1 Varanus komodoensis | reverse complement strand
TGAGAGTGCAAAAGTTGGCTTGAAACTCAACATTAAGAAAACTAAGATCATGGCATCCGGTCCTCTCAGTTCCTGGCAAATAGATGGGGAAGAAATGGAGGTAGTGACAGATTTTATTTTCCTGGGCTCCAAGATCACTGCAGACAGGGACTGCAGCCAAGAAATTAAAAGACGCTTGCTCCTTGGGAGGAAAGCCATGGCAAATCTAGACAGCATACTAAAAAGCAGAGACATCACCCTGCCAACAAAAGTGCGTATAGTCAAGGCTATGGTTTTCCGAGTTGCAATGTATGGCTGTGAAAGCTGGACCATAAGGAAGGCTGAGGGCAAAAGGATTGAGCCTTTGAATTGTGGTGGTGGCGGAGACTCCTGCGAGTCCCTTGGACCGCAAGGCAATCCAACCGGTCAGTGCTAGAGGAGATCAACCCTGACTGCTCCTTAGAAGGCCAGATCCTGAAGATGAAGCTCAAATACTTTGGCCACCTAACGAGAAGGAAGGACTCCCTGGAGAAGAGCCTAATGCTGGGAACAACAGATGGCAAAAGAAGAAGGGGATGGCAGAGGATGAAGTGAGTAGATGGAGTCACTGAAGCAGTCGGTGTGAGCTTAAGTGGACTCCGGGGGATAGTGGAGGACAGGAAGGCCTGGAGGAAGGTTGTCCATGGGGTGGCGATGGGTCGGACACGACTTCGTGACTAACAACAACATGAAAGTGGTAGAATGTGCATTAATACCAGTAGCTAAGAAAAACTAGATAACTTTTACTCCATTTAGAATACCTAGAAATGGACATTTATTTGGAACCAAGTAAAGATAATATTAAATAGCTTGGGGGCTTTATTACTCTGTGAAAGAATAAATTTAGAATGACATTTGAATCTGTAGCTCCAAGAAAGGGCACTTAATGTCAGCTGGTTAGAGTAACTAAAAAAAACACTTACAATACTTTCTGATGTCAAAGACTCATACTTCCAGCCACAAATTATCATTGTTCTAGCTTATCTGTTACTATGTATGTAACCCAGAATTAAAAGAAACATATTTTAGTTAAATCTGACTAAATTAAATCCTTGGCTCGATCAAGTGACACAAGCAACTGTTAGCTCAGTCCTCATGTGCTAAGGTACACCAATAGTGTACCCAATAGTTTATGACTGTGGCGAGATAGTGTCCAAACTCATTCCTTTCCTTCAGGGATTAAACACCTCGGAGCAATGGGCCAAATCTGGCCTGTTTAAGATCCCAGCCCCTTATGGGTGCATCTTACTTGTTTTAATGGATGAATCTCTAGATGTAAATTGAATATGGAGCTGTTTTCAAATTACTAGACTTCATTTTGTTCATTATGTGATGGTATTTGCTTATAGCTTTGATACAGCTACAAACTCCTGAAATAAGGGAATAAAAGGCTTATTGGATCCAGTCCTCATGGCTTGTGCAACAGGACTTCTCTCCGTGCTCCTCCCCTCCGTGCTTCCCACACTGCTCCAGGGGGTCCCCTAATCCTGCAAAGCAGATTTGAGCAGAAGGGGAAACTCACTTCTGCCTGTAGTTCCCTTCTGCTGGTGGAATGACACCATTGGCTGCAACCCAGATGCTTCGTGAACAGAGCTTCAGTGCTGTCTTTTAAAAGGCATTGTGATCATATACACAGACAGTTGGTTTTCTTTTCATAGAAGAACCTAAACATTTTTTCCTGAACCATATTAACTAGCCTAAGGTTCATCTTGCTCTAGTTGGCTTACCATGCTGCCAGAGACATTTTGGTAATTTCTGTTTGAATATGCATAGTATTGCAACCTAAAAGTTCAAAACCAGAAGTACTGATAAAAAGACAATGCCATCTTCATTGTCATTTTAGTGCTTGAATTATTCGATCCACAGTTATCAGTTGTATTGTAAGCTTATGCTTGCTAATCATGCCAAAATGTTGAAAAAAAGAAGTTTGCACCCTTATCATTTTAATCTGCCTTTTTTTACAGAGGAGTAAATGTCGTTCCTTTCCTTGAATTCATAGGATTTCCAGAAAGCATTGTCAATATTTTAAAACAGTCTCAGAGTGGAAATGCATTAACTGCATATGCAATGTATAAGGTAAGTTTTGCATAGATTTTTGAACTTTATGTATAAGAAAATCTGAGAATACACAATAATAAAATAGCCACAACACAATTAGCAGTAAAGCCTGCATCATGATTCTTCAAAATTCAGCACTAAAAATAAGGTAAAATAAGAGTTAATAGAATTTGTCACAAGGTGATCACTAATGTTGTAGTTAATCAGACTGATCCTGGTCTTGAATATTGACAAAGGCGGGGGAACACTGGAAATATAAATTAATTACAGAACAAGAAAATTGAAAGAATTACCCTTTACAGACTAGTACTGGTATTACTGTTCTTGAGAAGCTGAAGATAGCAGTTATAAAAGTAGATCCTCTTAGGAATGAGGTATACAAGAACATAAAGGGTTTTAAGGAGAGAGTTAAAGGTGGAAATGAAAAAAGCACTATGAATTGTAGGTAATGGAGTGAATGGATATTTTTGACAATTCTCTTTAGCTCAAGAGCACTTGAGTTAAGTTGTCTGCTTGCAATGCTTTTTCATCCAGTTCTTTCCTCTGGTCAAAAGCCTTATTTTCCTCAGCTCTCAAACACTGATTCTCATGCAGCAAGACACAGAATGTATTTCATCTCTTTAAAACACTCAGGCTTAAAAAGTTGTGGAGTATTTTATTCCTTGTGGGTTTGCTCCAGAAACCTTATTTGCATTCACCTGTAATTGCAGGCTTGCAAACAGATAATCTGTTCATTGTCTCTGATGAGGAGAATCAACTTGAGACAACCAGACCATTGTTCCATATTGTTTTTGCTGTGCTTTCTCATTTCCCTTCTCCTTACCAGAAGGATGAAAGCCTGCCCAAACAGAACAGCTTTTATTCAATGTGGGATGTGGTGAGGGGGGAGTGTACTAACATCTGTCTGTCTCTACTTTGTGAAAGAGTATTTGCTCACCATCGGTGTCTGCAGCACCTGGAGAGAAGCTGTGCATAATATTTCTCTCCCTTCATCCTAATTTTAGATTATCTGGCTCTAACTCTTGAAAGAAAAAGCTGCTACCATTAGCTCCACACCACAGAAACATAGTGCAGTACTAATTGTAATGTTTTTTCCCTGTTTTTTTTTAACTAGTTCGGTCATTTTAAGGAGTGCCGGTGAACTTATAAAATATGTGCTTAAATAATGATATTCAGTACACTGTTGACTGGCAAGATGTTATCTCCTTTTTCTGTCTGTGGAACGGGAATGATAATATTATTCCGCAGACTCGTTCTAAGGATGAGCACCAATGGTATGATGGAGCAAGGGTTTTCAAGGACTCAGAGAAGTTTTTTAGTAGCCAGAAGTTGACAGCCTTTCAGAATTCATTCTTGCTTCTGAGTATACTTTGCCATATATTCGCACACATGCACACACTGACACCAATTTGACTTTTCCACATTTTATACTGTTACAACCTGGTATTGAAATGGGTTTACTTGGCATTTTTCTTAGTTGGTGAACATAAGATACTCAACAGAGAGAAGGTGCAAAATATTTTTATCATGGCACAAAAGTGAAATAAACAAAAACAAACTGGTACTTGTTGTTTGCATAAACATTCACCCCCTTGAGTCAATACTTAGTAGAATCAGCTTTAGTAGTAATAACAGCTGCAGTTCTTCTTAAATAAGCCTCCATCAGCTTTACATGTAGGAATCCATGCAATACTTGTCCATTCGTCTAGGCAAAACTGCTCCAGTTCTGTCAGGTTGGAGAGGAACTGTTGGTACATGCCAAGTTTCAAGCCTTGCCACAGATTCTCAATCAGATTGAGGCTCAGGCTTTAACTGGACATTCTATTTCCTGTTTTTAAACTTTGGCTGTGTGTATAGAGTCACTGTCCTGCTGGTAGGTGAACCTCCACCTCAGTCCTGGGTCTCTTGCAGACTCAAACAGATTTTCTTCTAGAATTGATCTGCATTAGACTGCGTGTTGCATTAGCAGTGTGTGTTGGGCAGGATTTGAACATTCACTGCCCAACCATGGTTTATCATGCGGTATGAACTCAGATGGCGGAGGTTGTACAAGCATTAGTTAACACTAGAGCAGATAATGGGCAGTAAATATTCAAAACAGCCACTGGTACATGCTACAACCCACCATGTTTTAACTAAGCCATGCTGGGCAGTTTGATCATGTTTACTGTGCCAATTGTTAGGTTAATGGAAAGGTGTTTAACCAAGAATTATTCCATAGTGACCAGCTTTGCATGTCACAAAACAATTGCTGATGTAGACAGTTGGAGATTATGAAAAATGAAAACTTCATACCCTGTGTTAAATAGCGGTATAATTGACCCCTCATTTACCACATGAAGGTGGGGCATTGCTTTCTTGTCTCAATAGAATTTGCTGTGTTCTCTCTTGGCAGGTTTTTATCTTGGCCTGGCTAGCATACAATGAAACATTCTCATCCTCGAGTTGTCCACTGTTAACTGAGCAGTTTTTCTGATGTAAGAGGCACAGAACATTTATAAGTAGACACAAACTGCGAAAGCATCAGCCTTCATTGAAGTCAGAATTAGTAGATGTCTTCCCACTTACTTCCTGATGATATGTCATTAGGTGGAAATCTAAAACTGGGAACAAAGATTTGGGTGGGAGGAAAAGGGGAGTGAGCACACAAGTACAAGATTAAAAAGGACAATCAAAAGTACATCAAGGTCTTATTTAGGTAAAGTTGTCATGTTGCTTTGAAAATGTATTTTTAAAAATTCTTTCTTGCCTATTTTTTCTCTCTGAAATTTGCATCGCTTATCTACATCAGTAGTTTTCAGTAGGTAGATTCCACTTTGTTCCTCACTTAAACGATACTGTACAACTCTTCTGCTGGATATAGTTGAAGGACAAGACAGTAATCCAGACAAACCTTTCTGGACTATATCCAATGTTGTCGTCTTCCACAGCACCAGATTTTCTCCAGAGGGCAAAACTGCTCTACTGATAGGTGCCATTTGATCAACAGAGTTGACATGGCCCTGTAACTTAGTAAGCTTGTGCCATATCCACTTGATATCCATATCCACAGCTGTCTGTGAGTTTGTTGTCCTCCATCTTCATATTGTGACTTGTTACTTATTGCACAGGGCTACTGTCTTAAGCTATTCAATTAAGTTGGCATTTTCTCTTATCATTCTGAAAAGCATCATTTAAGGAAAACAGTGGAAGCCTGATGGTAGCATGTTTAGTACAACATGATCACATGTATACTTTTCTTCCCCTTTTGCAACTCCAGATTGCAACGCCAGCCAGATACATGGTGACTTTAGGAGGAACATCTATCACTGTGAATTATCTTCGTAAACGGGGCTACATGTCCACACCACCTCCAGTGAAGGAATACATTCAAGACCGAATGGAAGAAACAAAGGAGCGACTGTCGGGGAAGATGGAGGAAACAAGAGACATGATTAGTGGCAAAATGGAAGAAACAAAAGAAAGACTAACTGGGAAAATGGAAGAAACAAAAGAGAGGATAACAGAAAAGATACAAGAAACCAAAGAAAAGGTTTCATTTATAAAAAAGAAAGAATAGGAAAATGGCATAGTCTAAGCATTCTTGGCCTTTAAGAAATCTGGACTATATACTTTTTTGTTTCTGCTTTGTTTGAAATATTTTGGCTGAGTAGAAAATACCAGTAATCTAAAAACATAGTACTTAAGGATTATATCTTCCTTCTTAAAAGTATCACATTTTATTCAGATAGCATGTGGCAGATACCACAGCAACAGCTATCTTCACAGTCATGTCCCAGAGGGTTGTGCAGTGGTGCTCCCTAGTTATGGTCATTGGTCATGTCTGGATGTATATGAAGGAAAAAGGTTTTTTACGCATCTGACTGAGTGACCCTTCAAGCTATCACCACCCATCATCCTGCAACAAAGAACTAGAAAGGTTAGGTCATGTATTACATGTCAGTGTTGAATGATGCTGGCAATATTTGCAAATCATTTAATCTTAATATTCTAGAAAGATCAGGTAATAATAAAACTCACATTCTATTCCATTTCCTTACTAAAGCTTGGTTTAATATAGTGTATAAGATTGAGTAAAACAGTACTGAACAGTACTGAACTGGATTGCATATTTATAGTTCAAAATAGATATTGATTCTCCTACAATTAGGCTAAAATAAGCGTTGAATTTCATGCCACTGATAAAGCCTTTTAAAAGGGATGAAGCAGATCTGTCTTCGTGCATGGCATAGATGTTTGCACCTCAATAACTTTTGTCAGAGAGAAAAATAATACCCTTTGCAAAGAAGATGTTTGTAATATTTTCACTAGAGTCTAAACTTCAATATCACCATGCTGTGGATTAATCTCAGTATTTTTCTGGTCCAAATTTACTGCCAGTAATCTCCATTGTTTTGTCGTTTCTGTGACAGTCGCTCAGCCCAAACCACTATATGGTATTTCAGTTCCTCTGTGGTGAATATATAGGTTGGAAATGTAAAGGACCACTACATCAGGAGCTGGGCCCCTGAACTCCCAGTTACTCAGACATCCTGTTGTGCATAGGCAGCTGCTTCTGTTGTGACTGAAGGAAGCATGGGAGGGAGGGGGTTGCAACTAAAACAGTTTGGCCAGTTTGCAGTCCAGCTAGATTAATACTGTATGAAATGGAAATTGTCTATCTCTAGGCTTGCTTCTGTCATTTATGTTTGCCATTAGTTAGCATCATATAGGCCCTTTTCAGGAAAGGAGTAAAAAAAAAAATGATCCAGGTAGCACCTGCAAATCTAATGCTGGAATCTAATGCCCTGCATACCTTTGAGGAATCCACTTAGAAAAGTGTATTTTCTTCTTTGGCAGTAGCATTTAGAACTAAGTATGACAGTCTGCAGAATATTATAATGGAGTTAAGTACTGCCTTTCAATAGTCAGTTCAAAGCTTGAAAGAAACAGTGTAGGGTTCTCATTTAAGTTGGAAACATGAACCACTCCCCAATTTGCTTTCCAGTTCTTTCCATGATTGTAGAAACCTTAACACCTCATGCTTTCATAGTCTTGCTCTTGTTAATTCCAACTGCTCACCATGCAGTTTCAAACCAATAAACTTTCTGTGGACCTGTCATAGGTTGTTGATACTCTTTCCACTCTAAGTACATCCTGTCATTTAACAGTGCTTGTCACAGGAGTGCTTACTCTTTCTCATCAGTGAGAAACTTGGTGGCTTAAACAATCCTGTAAGATAATCCCACGAAGTTTGTAATATATCTTTTTCTTGTTCCTATAAGGGAATTTCATGTACAGAGCTACATGGCAGGTGATTCTTATTTTCTTACTGCGCAAAACAAGTTTTTGTTTTCATTTGTACAACTGTAGTTGATTTTTTTAAAAGTTGCATGGGGGTTGAAGGTGGATGACATTTTACCAAATATTCAGAGAGCTGGAGATGATATGCCATAAGCATCTGCTACTGTAGTTTGTCTTATTGTCCAAACCCAGGAACCATGGCTTGTTGGAGGGGCAAGTAAACCTCCACTATCTCATGGCCCATGGTTGGATTATGTAAGAGTTGCTAGCATTACCTGTGAGAGTAATTAAGGGAATTCAGTATGCATGTGTCACAGGAAAAATAAGCCACCATGGTGTATTTCCCAAAAGAAGCATGTTAAAAACTTAAGCTGTTAGATGGGAATTTCATGTTAACTTCACCTAGTACAGAGCATATGTCTAACCAAAAAAGAAGAATGGCACAATGGGAAATAGTGAGAGGATTTTAGCCTAGGAATAGACAATACTAAGATAACTTTCTCTTGCTTGGATCGTCACTTTAAAGTCCTTTTATAAAGAAGGTACTCTGATTGAATGGAACTATCAATAAAATGAAATATTTTTTCTTCCAGTATCTGAGTTTTGTTGTCATAATATCAAGATGGGCAGAATATTGGATTAACATAAATGGAAACAGTATTTTAGTGTGATAATTTTACATCAAATGAAACTCTAGTCAACAGTAAACTTGCAACTTGTCTCACTGATCCTACATCTTATGCAAGCTGTAATTTAATGCGTACACAGAATCTTTATGCAGCGATTTCTCAGTAGCCTGTTTTCGTATTGGCATAGCCTATGTATTTTTCCCCTTTTCTGTCAGGGTTGTTTAATGTTCTGGTCTGCTGATTGTCTCTGATCCTGTTAAGGTTTCAGAGAATAAAAATCAAGCTCTATCCTTTCTCATAAATCATTTACTGTCACCCATGATAATAATAATTACAGATTCTTAATTACCTCTAGCAATTATGTAGCTATTTTGATGAGGATGATTCTGTAAGGAGAAAGAACACATCTTGATTATATAAGCCTGCAAGGGAACATGTAACATTGAATTTGCTTCCCAGTCAGATAATTGATAAGACAAACACAGAAGAGTGTGTGCATTAACATAATGTCAGATTTTAAAAAGAAGTTGTAATAAAAACAAACTTTATTAAAACAGGGCATCTCAAGGTATTTTGGCATCCTGTCTCAAGTGTAATTTGAGCACATGCTTACCCCCCTGTCCAACACACACACACACACACACACACACACACACACAGCTGAATAGAATAAAATGGGATCATGAGGGTGCGGGCAAGAACTTGAATTTCCAAGAATACTGAATGCCCAGCTTGAAGTTCACTCCCATCAGCCCTAGCTAGTATGCCTGATCAAGAATGTGTTTTGCTACAGTCCAAAATATCCCCAAGTTGGGGAAGGCAAATGTAGGAGTGCTGTACTGCTTTGACTGCTAATGTAGATTATACCAGGAGACTAAATGCCCCAACTCCATTTTGCAGTACATTTTTTGCAACTTTTGCTTTTGTTTTGCATAAGCAACTGGGTGGAGGAACAGAAAAGGTGACACATTTTTTTACTAGATTAAGTAATCCTTCCCCTGCAGGATTCCAGAGCTCTGAGCCATGCGAGAAGGAAAGGCATGGGCAACTTATGTGCATCTGAGAGAAGAGAAAGAGACAGCAATAGCCCAGGATGTGTCGTCTCTGACACCAAAGACAAAGCCAGGTGCACCTGCAGTTGACACCAGCACTGGCACAAACTCTTCCACTGATTGAGGCAGGAGAGCACATGTTCAGACTACCACAATGCCTCCTCACTGATGCAGCATCCCCAGCTAACCCTCTTCCCTTCTCCCGCCCTCTGGAGACCCATACTGACTGGAGCAAGCAGCCAGCGAAGCTCTTCAACTAAAGCACAGGTAGTATACAATTCACCCCTCCAGCATTCAAGGCAGGGGACTGACCTCATCTCAAGCAAGTATTGTCCCCCACTGGTGCACACACGCACCTTTCAGCGGAATAAACCAATAGAAAATGGCTGGCCAAGGAGGAGTATCCTGTAGTGCTCCTGCTCCTCCACCAACACAACAACCAAGACTTTCTACAGCAACCTATGCAATGATCAGGTCAGCTCCTCAACTCCATAATTTTGCTCACTTTGGACACGAGCATCTCATTCTTTTTAGCTGTTTATGCGTACTAGCTTCCAGTAGGCTAGCAGTGACTCTCACTAGCACACCATAAGGACTGGGAACTGCCTAAGAATATTGTGATGTCTGCAGAAGGACATTACTGGAAGGAGGTAGTGTCATTTTAAATTAAATAAGTATTTTATGTTTTTTATTGTTTCTTAAGTGGTTTAATTATAGGGTGAGGTAAAGATATCTCAGAGGTTCCTCAGTATTCCAGGGTGAAGAGGAAGAAACTCATAAAGAAGAGGAAGTAAACATGTGGACATATCATCCAAGCATGGTATCCATTCAAGCATGAAAGTAATAACCTAGGAAGAGTGAATTTTACGAGTTGCCCAAAAAATAATGCACAGAGATAAATGTGGACCAAAACAGAAGGTGTGGTTAGATTTAGGAATAATGCACTACTCATAGATATATCTATGAGATGTAAGAAACATAACAAAAAGTATTTTTTCTTCTATAAGGAAGTATGTCTGGATGTTGCATTCTGGTTTTAAATAGTTGTGAGTCATTCAAAATGAAGCACAGGCTGTGAAAAGGCAGGATATAAATTTCTACATAAGCAACACCCTAACCAACAAAATAACTTGGAAGTAGCCCATACTGGTTTCTATGGAACGCTTGCAGTGATGCTTAGGATAGCATCATTAATTTAAACTGAGTTACATTAAATACAGGTATTTGTTATGAATTAGTGAGAAAGCACATGATGCAGATGAACACTTTGCCTATAAAGAAGAATGAACAGGGAGTGAAATGGAGACAGACTGAATCAACCTTTATAGACACAGCTAAGTATGTTTACTCAGAAGTGAGTTCAACTACATTCAGTAAGTCTTATGTTTTGTAAGTTTGTTTAGGATTGTAGTTTTAAATAAAAGTGGTTGGTATTCATCCATTGTATTCAGTTTTATACATTTATGCTGTTATTTACAATATTTTAACCAATTACAACTTAAAGCAAAGGTGAGCAACTTATGGGCCTCCGGATGTTTCCGCTTACAATTCCTGCACTGGCGCCAGATGCCAGGCTCCGCTGTACCATTACAAAGTGTTGGGTTCCTGCCGCTGCCCTGCTGGGCCCCTGAAGCTCCCTGCCCAGCCATTGCATGCTTGCCAACCCTCCCAGCTCACCAAAGCCCCATCCTGCTCACTTGTCCTCCTCATCTTTTTTTGTGATGTTCTCCTCACGCTCCTCCAGCTTCATCCGTTGTGAACGGCCTGCCAAGCAAAACACTGCACCAGCCAGTGAAGTAACCAAGCCTTTTTTTCTAAAGCAACCTTTCTTCATAGGTGTTGCATGAGGGACCTGAACAAATCACAATGCACACTAGGTGTTAAGTAATTCAAAAGCAGAAATGTGCATCTCACCAGCATCTTGCGTCACAAAGCAATCTTGCTCAGCTTCGTTTCTCATCGTTCCCACATCAGATGTTTGCCGTTAAGACACCATCTCCCAAGCTTAACAACCTAGATGATGCAACAAAAAAGACGACATTAGTGGACACTTGGATGAGTTTATTAATTTAAATTTGTATTGGCAACCTCTGCACTCTGTCTTGATCCAGGTATTGTATTGTCTGATGCTAGCCTGGCAGGACCTTCTTGGTTATGGCACACATCTAAGCCGTTATCGCCACGCAGATGTTTGACGGGTGCGTTCTGGTTGGGTTTTATGAAAATCTGTAAATCCTTTTGTACTGGCAAGCCTTTGGATACCGGCTCCCTCCCAACTATACTGGGGAATCGCACTGAGATTTCTGTGATGCTTTTCTAGTTTTATAGGTCAATGGTTACTATTGTTTTTTGGTCTCCAGCTTTCTTGTTTCACTGGGTAGCTTATTGCTTATAGTAATATTTTAAACTGAATGTCAGACCTGTTCTTTGTAAAGTACCATGTCATAGCTGACACTAAACAACAGCAGCAGAAGCAACAGAGTTTTAGTATAATAATTACACAAGTTCCAAGGACAAATAAAGGAAAGTAAATCAAGCTGGGGACTCACTAGTTGTTTAATCATGCTAAACTATGCCATCAGAAATTAAATCAGGACATCACACCTTTTCTCAGGCCATCAGTACTTCCTCTTCCAACTCAAAATGGTCACACTGGATATTGACCAGTCATCAGTGAGAGCTTTCAGCTGTCATTATGTGAGGTTTCTTTTACCATTGGTAAATGGAATAGGGCTGTGATAAGATTTTGACATTAAGAGCATGACACAATCCAGTCATCAAACCCAGTTAAACTAAAAAGCTTGGCTTAAAAAATATGGAATCTCATTTATATCAATGAGTCAAAATCAGATTACAGGCAAATCCTTTGCATTAACTGAGGTGTAAATGGGTCCCCTGCTGCAGGGGTAACTAAATAGTTTTAATTCAATTACTTTGATTTACTTGGGTTAAGAATCCCACAAGAGGCACCTGTTCTTCTGAATTCATTTTCTTGTCATCAAATAGGAGAACAATAAAACAACCATTCTCTGGGTGTCTTGTGACTGACCTGTCAAAACCATGGAGAATCAGTGTGTGTGTATCCTTAAATATTAGATTTGAAATCTTTTCTATGCAAAGTAGCACTGACAGTAGCACCTCAATACCCACATATAAGAAGCTTCTGAAAAATCCATTTGTTTTAAGAATAAAATTAGCTGCTGCTGCTGCTTCTCCTTCATTTCTGACAAAGAAATTCCTGCTGTGTAGGGTTAAATGTAGGTCAAGCTGTCTGAGCCTGTGTCTGCAGCACATTCAACACTAGATTAAATTGGGATTTTCCACTTACTCAACTGTCAATCTCTGTAATATTGGTAAAAGTTAAATTAATCAGGAGTGAGTGGAAACTGTCTCTCAAGGGGACTTTGTGAACTCTCCAGTGTTGCTTTGGTTTGTAGCAGCAAGGGGGGGTGGGGAAGAACACAGTTTCTGTTACTAAAATATTCCTAGGTTTCATCTGTTTGCCGAGCAATCCAGGAGTCTCTCAGTGAAGGAAGGAGGGAGAAGTTATATGAAAATGACTTGCAAATCTTTGGTTAAAGCCCTTGTCACAATATAGTCCACCTGAATAGCTCACCTAAATGCTCATCTATGTCAGTGGTTTTCAACCACTGGTCAGTGGTGCCAGTTCGGGGGAGATTTCCTGCCAGTCTGTGGGGGGGGGTGCATCCCACTCGCCATGGACCAGCACGGGGGCTGACTGTGCTCCACCACCTCTTCTTTGGTTGGCATCATGTTTGCAGGGGGTGCACCAGTGCTGACAGGGGTGGGGGCAGCTGGAAAGGGGAGAGACTGTGGCTGGAAGCAAGGCTGCACCAATTTCAGTATGTTGTTGCCATTTTTGGTTGCTTGGTTTTTGGTTGGTTTGAACGGTTAGGGGGTTTTTTGTTTTTGTTTTGGTATTGCGTTTGGAAACTAACACATGATCATGTGTATCACGCCTTTTGTTTCTTTCTCAGTGGGCCCCCATGTGGTTTTCCTGTTTTTGCTGCTGCCCAGCTGTGGAAAGGTTGAAAACCACTGACTTATGTTATTTTGCAAAAGACATAGGGCTGTATCTGCTCTTATCATGTAGTGCTTATCTGCTGATTGACCAGCAGTTCTCTGGTCTTTCAGAAAGAAGTCCATTCCCAGCCCTACTTCAGCTCATCAGGGGTTAAACCTTGGTCCACCTGTGTGCAAAGCACACGCTTTATTACTGAGCTATGGCTCTTTCCCATCTGCTCTCTGCACGTGCAAAAGCTCTGAGAAACCCAGTGAATCTCCCTTCCCGCAATGACCACCTGACTCTTTTCAGTTGACAGATGCAGAGGGATGACGGTAAATGCTCTTGTCTTCTTTCAGAGGTATGAAGCTGCCTCTTTCTCTAAGAGCTGTACATGAATATGCAGCCCTTGCACAGAACTGAAAAAGCTATTGTGTGCTTCTAAGGAATGGAGCATAGCGTGAGCTTTTGTCATGTTTTCATCTACATTGTGATAGCCTTCAGACATAGAACTTCCAGTCTACACAGGTTTGAAGCTGTTTTATGACAATAAATCACTTCTGATGTTTCCATACAGAACAGGTGTGGGGAAACACCTTCGGCTTCCTTCAGTTTTGGAGAAGCTTTGGCGAGGGAGGACAAAGGTAAAGGGATGCGGTCAAGATTCCAAAAACACCAGCACAATTTATCTTAAAGTTCTCATCTCATTAAAGCCTTAGGAAAGGTGTTTCAACCTTTCATAATGAGGGAGAAACTGTGCAAAACTTAGGTAACTACCACAAAATCGATGGCTAAGGGAAAGAGGATGAGACCAGTGGAAGGAGAGTGAACATTTTGGGATTTTCAAAGGGCCAGATTTAGCTGCCAGGCCTGAAGCTCTCACCCCTGACAGATGAATGTTTAGAAGTGACTATGACTAGAAGTTGTGGCCTCTCCCTCACTGGAGACATTCAAAAAGTCACCTGAATGGGATGATTAGTGTGAACCCCGTGGCCTTCTGGCCCCTTCCGGCTCTACAATGATTCTATGATGCCATGAAGATGGTTGCAATGACAAAAAAGGATTTAGAATATTACATAAACTTAGCTCATAAAGCACCCTCAGGGTTTGAGAGGATTGACTCCAATTTTGAAAGAAGTTCTACTGTGGGTGACATGTTATCAAATAGCATTGCATGCTACAGAGAAATCTTTCATGAAAGGAAGAGTCAATCAAGGTGGCAAACTTCATTGTTGTCTTATCTTAAGAAACTGCCATGGCTACCCCAACTTTCAGTAACCACCAGTCAGCAGGGAGACCATCCACTAGCAAAGATTACAACTCACTGAAGACTCAGATGATGGTTAGCATTTTTTCACACTTAATAGATTACAGCAGAGTGTAAACATAACTTTTATATGCACTGGGAAACCAAGAACGTTGTATGACTTGTTTATTGCAATATTTGCTTATTGTGATATTCGCTTTATCAGGGTGGTCTGGAACCTAACCCACAATATCCTTGAGGTATGCCTGTATATTACAGTTTATCTATGGTTTTTAAAATTATGTTTTACTGTGCTGTTCTATTTTATTAGTTTTAAATTTTATGTTGTGAACTGCCTAGACTATTTTGGGTAATGGGCACAATAGAGATATAATAAATAGAAAAATAAAATGGCCAATTGACACTCCTTCTGGATATTCCACTAGTGACTAGAGGCTAGCTTAGACTAATAACCACAGAGATTGTATCTAGAATCAGCAGAGTGCAAGCAACTCCAGCAAATATGAAAATAAAAATAGGAGTACAAATAGGATTACTTCAAGAGATGATACTGGCAGCAAGTTTTAACTGCACATTTTAATTAGAACTCAAAGTACAGCAGATCAAAACTGTGATAATGAAAAAGAAGCCTAATTATTAATTTTTTGTCTAAAGCAGCAAAGTCTCATTAGAAGCAGAATTTGAGTTATAAAAGGCTCTGGAATGTTAAAAATATGGTATTTAATGAGGATCAATACACTTGGGAAGCTGAAAGAGAAACCTGAATGTTTTACCACACAACAGCAGACACTGGATTAATCCATCAGCAGAACACCTCCTATGGAGACGAGATACTCTATATGTAGCTGGTGCACAGGCAAAAGATTTCATGAGACAAATATCAAACGAAGGCCATATTTTAAACAAATATAATTAGAATGAAAAGCAGATTAGGGAAAGATCAAAGCACTTTCAGGAATGAAGTTTTGCATCTGAGTGGTGCATCTGGGATTTGGAGCCAGGGTTAAAGAAATCAAGTAATTTAGCTTTTATTTTTTAATGGGACCCATAAAACAAAGCAGGCAGGGAGAAAAATCTTGAAAGGACTGGTGTGATATAAACCCAGAGGCACAAAAGCCTGATAGTAAAGATATGCTTTAACTCATGTTTCTCAGTGTTTTTCCAAACACATTTCTACAATAGACAACATCCTTTTTATGAAGGGTAGCTGATATGTAATGCACATTCTTTACTAACCCCGCAAAACCCAGCTCTTGCTCGGAGTGAACTGACTTTAGTGCGCACACACACACACACACACTACTCTGCTGTCAAGACCTTGCCTAGAACTCTTCACTGCACACAGCCCACCCCATCCTATTCCTATAGCCCCCCAGGCATTTTTAGAGCTTCTCTTTCTGATAAGGGCACACAAGCTGGCAAGCTAGTGGAGTGGCAACATAGGGCAGTACAGAGCTTTTCTTCAGAGCATGGGAAAACAGGAAATTGTCTTCTACTGAGCATTAGGTCCACCTAGCCCAGTATTATTGGAACTGTCTGGCAGAACCAAGCTAGGTTTTCAGGCAGGAGTTTTTCCATCTGTCCCTGGAGGACAACATCTGTTTGAGGAAAAAAGGGGAGG
The DNA here is from genome assembly GCF_004798865.1 of Varanus komodoensis. NCBI lineage: Eukaryota > Metazoa > Chordata > Lepidosauria > Squamata > Varanidae > Varanus > Varanus komodoensis. The sequence goes on along the minus strand of NW_025335505.1, from coordinate 12,638,178 downwards.
AAAAAAACAGGAGACCAATTAATGTATTGATTTTTTAATAGTTTTGTTCTGTGGTTTGACCACAGCTTCTTAAGAACAAGCATAAAATCTGTATTTAAAACTAACAACAGCACTTAGAGCAACATTTTCCTTTAAAAGTATTGCGATAACAGACCTTAGGTCTAAATACTAGAACATCACCATTTGCTCAGTTAAAAGGAGGCAAGTACACAACTGTTGAAATCTTTTTCTGCATATAATCGCGAGTTACATTAGAAATTAAGCAGCAAATTGATTAGGTTAAAAGGAATACCAAGATGCTTAAAGCAAGTTAAGATTCCTTATAGCTTCACATGAATCACCATTGAGAAGTTCCAATATAAACCACATGGCTGTTTTTTGTTTCAAATAACTTTAAAAACTTCAAATGAAATACTAAATATTGTGGATAGTGCTCTTGTTTTTCTGTCCAAATACCTTGAAACAACATAAACACACATACAAGCAACCCGGGCATATATAAAAGCAGGACGCGTGATCCAGTATGGAAAGCAACAAATCATATGCATCTCATTGTGTAATAAACATCATATGCTGCAAAATTAACACTAATGCACAATACAGATGGTCAGTGTATTGAAAGCAGGCAAGAATTCATAAGTAAATTCAGTGGGTCCAGAGTAGCACTTAGCTGAGTTCTGCATCAGCTGAAAGAATGGAGTGGTAATCTTCATGGTAATCTTCATGATTCCATCTTCCCCCCACCCCCACCAGTCCTCTGTGTTTTCTTCTCTGGGGAGGTAGGGGATGCCCCTATTCACAGCAGCATGAGAGATTAACACAGAGTGCTGCAGCAGAAAGGGGGAATTTGAAAATTGTCTCTCCACGCCTTCCTCCAGCAGGGAGCATTCACTGGATCCCAGTTCCCTCCATCAATTGGAAGGAATCCTTCTGTTCACAAAATAACTAATCTGGATCCAACCCAATATCTAATAGTCAAGTTTGTATACAGATCTTCATAACATTATCTGTATCTAAACTACTTGACAAGCTTCTTGAATATCAAGTTCTGCAGTAAGGTGTTAATTGCTTTTGCACTCCAGATAAAGAAATTATCTGTAAAGTGGTAAAGTGAACTATCTGCTTCAATTTTTGTTAACAATATGCCCCAAGCTCTCGTTTCTGATTAAAATATGTGTACATTTAGTTTTGTTCTAAAATTATGATGCTTTCTAATAAGAGAAAAAATATGAACAGAGACCTCCATGCCTACTTGATAGGCTCTATCATTTCTTTCCACCACTGCAGCTTCAAAGCAGAGTGGTGATTTTTAAAGGAGGCAACATCTTGCTTGGTCCACAACATCTGTTATTGCAATGTGCATTCTAGATATCACCTGGCACATAGTTCAGTAACATGCAAGGTTTCTTCTACTCCAAAAATCACAATAGTGCAGAGCAAACAAGGAAAAGATCAGTACAACAAAATTTTTAAGTTAACACTCTGTGTTCCAACCAAATGAACTAACAATACTAATAAGCTGTGCATACTCAAGTATCATTGTAGATTTCCTAAAACAGCACAGTATGGGTGTGGAGATGGACTAACAGAACAATCTGTAAGGATATGAAAACCCCACAAACACCATAATATTAGAGGATGTGAGTGGCAATTATTATCCTGGTACAGGATATAAGTAGTTATTTCCTAGAAGGATATTACTGAGCAAAATGGGAGGCCAGTACAGAAATTATACGTTAACAAGAACAGAGCAAAGAGCACATTTCTGAACTTCTTTGGCCTCGAAGACCTGGCAGACCTTTCCTCAGATTTGGATCAGTCTATCCAGCAATTAACTTGATGTTGATCTCTGGCAGTGGCTGCCAAACAAACATAATTTTCAGCACATCCCTTGAAACCATTGTGTTATGTTCATGGCTACAAGATAACAAAGCTACCAACAGACATGGGAAACCATTGGGTTTAAACCAGTGGTATTGAACTTGTGGTCTACCATTAATTTGTGCCCTGGGAAGAGGAAAAATTTACTAGGACAGCTCTGCTGAATTCAGCTTAGATGTTCCTGTTATCACTATGGTTGTCAAAGGGGATCAAAAGAGGCCAAACAATATAAAGGAGTTTCCCACTCCTAGGTCACAAGATTATTCTGGACTTGACCGAATTCTTGTGTGTAATTAAGGTTATTGATAGGTATTTTGTTTTAAAGGTCCTTTCAAAACAGGGTGATTATAATATTCTCTTATCTAAAAGTATGCCTTATACTTCTGAGGTATTTGCTTGGCCTAACAAACCTAAACTCTAGAAGCAGGATAGAATGTGGACAGATGGTGAACTTGTACTGTGAAGTCAACCTTGCTGTACACCACTCCAGCCCACACAAAAGAATATTCTCCTTGTTCTCATAAGCAAAATCCCATCTCATTGTTCAAATTAAAAACAAAGCCCCAAAGCAAAATATCGCATTGTTTCTCTCTCTCTCTCACTAAAACACTTTCACAATTCTTAACGGCATTGGCCAGAAAAAGGCTGTTCATCTTGCCAGATGGACAACTAAGAAATCCATGACCAGCATCCTTCAAAAGTCACCCTAACATCAAGCATTCTTGATATCAATATGTAATGTGGAACCAGGTTTTTTAAAAATTGCACAAAAAAGTAGGGAGGATAAATTAGGATGACACATCCTGAAAGCAATGCTTGTGATAAAATCAAAAGTGCATGAAGCTAGCAGAATGGGAACCAGCGGAGACCCGGCATGGTGCACTATGGTCTGTGCTGAGACTGGAGATGGGCAGAAGTGCCCAGCATACACAGAGTGCAAAATGAAGATGTGCACGGAACATGAATGCTCAACTCACCATCTAGACATACTGTAAATCAGAAGTGAGCATAAAATATAACTCTTGAAAGATAAAAATGCTTCACCATCTTACATTTTTCAGGCATGGTTTAAAGTTTCTACTTTAACCAAAAGGATATCTTTTAAAAGTTGCTGTTTCAAATATACAGGTTCTAGGATCTGACCTATCTCTAGATTGATATGGAACAAAATAAATATTGGTTGATGGGGAAAAGCCAAATACTGGTTCAATTTTATCACAAAGCAACAACAGAATCAGCAGCTGCTACAAAGAGTGAAGTGGGGTGTTTTCAAAGTGGCACAAACGAACACACTCACCAAAGACTCCTTATAGAGAAGATGCATTAAGCAACCAATTACCATCAACAGGCTAGTTTAAAGTGGTTTGCTCAAAGATTCCTTTTCCCTTATACTATTTTGATAATTCATAGTAAAATAAAAAATACACAGACTTCTTACCATTAGTATGCATTGCTTTGCATATTATTTTGCCAGAAAAGGAAAGGAAAGGAAAGGAAAGGAAAGGAAAGGAAAGGAAAGGAAAGGCAGAAGCAGAAAACTAGGCATTTACAAGTTCTATGCCTTTTTTTGTTAAAATGCTTATCTGCTATACATCATTTTACAGTATTAACAATGGGTCTCTTTTTGTTTCTGTTCTACCCATTGGGTAGGATATATGCATCATATATTCAAGTTATATACAGCACCTTAAAAATCAAAACCAGAAGAGACAGATGATCAGAAAAGCACCATTTTCAGTGAGGCACAACGAAGGCAGGAGCATAAGGCCCAATTCAAACAAAAGGTCAATCAAGTCAGCAGGAATTTCCCTACTGGTTTCAATGGACTTTGAAGCATCAAGCCTAAAGAGTGCAAAATGTGTGTGTCCGGGGGGGGGGGGGGGGGGGGGTCTTATCTGCTCAAGTCCTGAACATGAGGCACCTAGTTGCTTATGAACCACAAACATGCAGACCTTCTCCAAATGATGCTTTGTAATATTCACGCACACACATACTGTTAAAAGTAATACCCCTACCATAACATATGGGACAAAACCCCAACTTGGCGGGGCAGGGAAGAGGGAAGCAAAATAAGGGTCCATAAGACCCTTGCACATATCGCATTGTTTCCACACAACCACCTTATATATCTATCCATTTAAAGTAGCAGCAATATAGCAACAAATAACCTGATACTACACATGGTTACACAACACTACTCCCCTTCCCCTGATTCCAAAGGAATTTATTTCCAAGCAAGCAGGTTTAGGGTTAAAGTCTATTTGTCATGATCAGCACAAACACACTCTCTTGCAGGGCATGACTAAAGATTCCCTCTCTCCCCGCAATCCAAAGTATCATTTTACAAAACAGTGTGTCTGAACCTTAAACCACCAAAACATGATTCAAGATGGAAGCTGGAAGAAGTTATTAGGTTCTGTTCAGGACACAGTCAGTTCAAGCTTGCTTCATCCTGATCAATTTGCTTTTTGAAGTACAATGCAGGCATCAGAACTGAGGAAAGAGAACATGTTAGCCAACATTGTAGCCCAACAATTCTCCAACATACTTGTAACTCTAACACTTTGTACTGGTAGCAGTTGTTGCACTATTGATAGGAAATGTCAGAAGCAGGTAAACAACTCACTTGTTTTCAAATTTTGCATTGAAACACTTGTGTTAGTATGTAACTGACTTCAGAGGAGTAAACTCTAACTATAGGTCATACAGCAGTCTGCTAGGACAGAACTAGGAAATCTGTAGCCCTCCAGTTGTTGGTGGACACATACCCCCATTATTCTGGCCAGGCTGGCAGAGGCAGATGGGAAATGGAGTCCAAACACATTGGGAAGCCATAGGTTCCCCAGTCCAGCAATATGGAGAGGACTTTCAAAAGTTGAATAGGTCAGTGCCTGCCCAGTTTTTCATCAGAAGACAGGTTTTGAGATGATGATCCCCACTATTAGTCACATGTGGGGTCAGTTTGTTACCCCATACAAAAGCACCTCGGGCACAGCAAATAGTGCATACAAAAGGCCTTTGTTCTGATTTAACATCCTCTCTCAAAAAAACCAGGTGGATTAATTAGCATAAGAATGGCTTTTGGCTTTCAGCAACTACAAGTAATCTAAGACTTACATTTTCCTGAGGCTATGCCTAACAATAGCATCTGCAAAGCAATGTTTAGCCCATTTTTTCTTCAGGGGCAACTTGATACTTTGGCAAACTTACAAGTAGGGGGGTGCCTACTTTAAACTGTCATTATTTTCTTACAGTTTGTCTCACAAGATTCTCATTTTAAACTACTGGGGGAAAATGTACTTCAAATATTAGTCTCTATATAACAGAGGTCCCCAGTGCGGGACCTGTGGACACCCTGGTGCCTGACAGCTCCAATGGTAGCAGCCTAGCTCTTCACTCCCTATCCCCTTCAAAAATGGTACTTTTAGTACACTAAGTTTTTTTGTTCGTGAACCTGCCACCAATCAGTGGGCTAGAAGAGAAAGCAAGGGAAAAGTATAGAGAAGAGAGAAAGAAGGAAGAAGAGGACAGAAAGAAACTAGGGATGGAGGAGGTGAGAAAGGGTAAAAGGTAGAGGCAGGAAGTGGGTAGAGAGGAGAGAAAGCAAGCTATTGTGAACTGTCTGTGTGGACAGAAGCAGCCTGGGTGGAGCCAGGAAGCACTTCTTTTCATTCCCGCTCCCTTTCCACTTTTTCTGCCTCCCCACACATCCTCTCACCTAGTCAGGCTCCCCGAGCAGCGGTCATCTCACTCCCAAATCCTCAATGGAAGCCATTGGGTGGCTTCTCAAATTCCCAAATGTGCCCACAGGTCCAAAATGGTCGGGAATCCTGTTATAGCGGATTGCTGCCTTTTATTTCCTAGTTTAGCTGCTGGACACATTCATGTATGCGCACATGTATTCTAGAAGTACTTGCTTGAAATAAGCAGCAAATGTGTGTAGTGAATCATTACAATTGAAACATCACACATTCAAGTTGAGAAATAATGGCAATTACCACTTTATTAACATATGTATGAGCTGATCTATAGCCTACCATTAAAGAAAGTAACTGAATGAACTTAAGGCTTTCTACAGGAAGAATGGGATTCACATTTATATTATTCAGAGTTAGTTTAGGCAGTGAGTTCTTGCATGTGCTCTATTAAATCAAGAAAAAGCCTTGCTCAATGGATAAACTTTGTTCCAGTGCCACTATTGTTTCTTCTCTGGACTTCTTTCAGATCCAGTTCTTTCGTACTGCCTACAAGTTTCCTCAGGAATTATAGTGGAGGCTGACAGGAAGAGGAAATAAATCTCTCTCTTTTTTTTTTTTTTTGGAGTCAAAGATGAAGTAGAAATCTGCATTCTTCTTGCCCAAATCAAAGGTTGCACAGAAAGTTTATTTCTAGAATGTTTGAAAGTTGCACTCTGTGGCATAGAACCCATGAGTGAGTCAGAGACCACAAAGAACCAGAAGGTTAAGAACGATGACAAACTAATGATTATGAAAGGAAGAGGCCATTAAACAAGCTTGCACTCCCATAAAAGGAATGATGATGCTAAAGATAATCAAAAAGCAAGCACTGGCTGATCTATATCAACAGGCAGAGAAGTACTTGTCTGGTATCACTGTAGTCAGTATCTAAGTTCACAAGGATCTTTGCAATTTGTGCCAATACAAAATGGACTCTGGACAGTGATAATATATTTTTAAAAGAATATAGCAGGAACAACTTTTAAACCTTCCCAAATAAAAGGGTTGTTGGCTAGGAGACTTCTCACACATATCTCTGACAGCACAAAGAAATGAGAAAGTACTATATATAAAAGAAATAAGTCTAATTTCCTATCTAACCAAATACCTGTTGCATTCTGAAGGACAAATACTTTTGTGTTTAACAGCAGGGTGACCTCAAATTTAGAACTGTAACAATAAAAAGCACAATTAATTAGCTTATACCATCAAATATATCCATGCACCATCTGTGGAAGCAGACTCTATAAACTTCTAAAATTCGAATAGACCAGGCATTAAAAATGGCTACAAAAGTATATACCATATTGAAGCGAGATATACAAAAATCCATTGGCTTTACTGCATTACCTTGTGGAACAAGTACGTTAGCACACACCACAAAGAACTTTGTGCATGGCACATAATTTTAGATACAAATGTTACTGAATTTCACAGTTTTACAGGTAATATTTAAGAGCTAATATTTCATGGTGTCCCCACGTGCTCGTGTCCCATCCTATGCCTATAGAACAAAATTAGCTTCATTTCAGGTTTTCTCTCCAAATTAAAGCAAATTATATGTGATGGTTCCTTTCAACTAAAATCAATCAGATGTTGAAATACAAAAATGTATTATAGTTGTGAGTTTCACTGGTAAGCAGAAACTAAACTGCTCTTTTCTTTAGTCCAATGACATAAAACAGAAAAAGACATGTGTTAAGTAATGTTTCTCTGTATCACATTATACCTGGAAAAAATACCCTAAAGGATTATGTGACAGCAGAGAAACCTCTGCTCACTGCAGAGTGGGATACCTCCCATGAAATCCAAACATTTTCTAGCTCTCGAGACCACATCCAAGGAGAGCTTCTTTATATAAATCAGTAGAAGGCTGCTTCTAGAAGTCAGGGCATGGTACAACTTTAGCCAGCAAGATGTATCAGCTGCATGTTAACAGTACCTGAACATCTGAATTAGCACTTTCATGATGAACAAGAACAGTAGCGAATAGAACCAAGGAAGAGGTACTAGGTATCACTGGAGGTGCACAACATAAGGCAGAGCTCAAGAATAGGAAGGGCACACTTTACCATCTCAAGCAACCTCATTGCCATGAAAGGGGTGGGGCTGAAGCTAAATACATCAAGTACATCATGCTTAGGAATATTTAGGGCAATCTGATTCCCAGTATCTGTGGTCCTGTTGCTCAGATCTTGTGAACTTTGCTAGTGCCAATCAGAAGCAGCATTAGACCAGAACAAGGGAAATTGTGAAGTGTCCTGTTCTAGAACCAAGTGTGCTTTTGTTAGATAAACTAGGCCTTGTGGTTTGAGAGAACAAAGGTACGTACTTCCATATGTGATGCACTTTCTCAAGCACCTTGTCCCTAGGCAGGTGGGATAGCTGCACTGTAAAGCACTATAGTTGATCCTTGGAACAGCAGGAGCTGTTATGCTGCAAAGTTTTACAATCCCCAAATGCATATGAGCAAATACATGTTTTTTCCCCACAACCCTGTCTAGAGTTCATTTTCTATCACCTACTCTCCCACACAAACCCCACACTGCCATGTTGACCGGAAATGTAAAAGGTTAAACAAAGAAAACTAAGAACACCAATCAATCCTCCAGTTTTTCAAAACAAAACAGGCCTTTCTGCAATTGGCTCAAATGGTACACCAAGAATGTTGAACCTTTTTCAGTAAAATGCTTGAATTCCATTCTGGAGTTGTTCTTGAAGAACATATTTCTCAAGGGATAGAGCTCAAGGCAAAAGTGGCAGAACTGAGACCATTTTAGCTTAAATATCTTATTGTCAGTAATTACCTTAAAAGAAACATTCCAGAATGGAAATAGCCGCACACAAGCCAGACAATTGCCCAGTAATCAATGGTGGGGAAAGGGAAGGTTCATCTAGGAATTCTGAACAGGCAGATTTGGACCACAGCCTGTTTCTTCACCCTGGCTAAGGTGAACAAGAACTAGAGGAACTCATGATTTCAATACAAAATTGTGTCCGTGGCAGTTAACAGCAAAGGACGACTATCAGGTACTTCTCACAACTTCTCAGGTGCTTCTCATATGAATTTTAAAAGGTAGTTTGAGTTTAGCACCATCAAATTCAAAGATTTACATAAAGGGAGAGTAGCGCTGCACTGTCAGGTTCATGTTTTTTTTTCCCCAAATGTCCAGGATTGTGATCAAAACCATAATTCATGATTTTGCCATGAAAAATCAGGAAAATTAAAGGTTTAAAGTGAATTATCTATGTATAGATGTTTTACAGCCATTTGGCCAAATGATTTTTTAAAGTAAACTTAAATAGAGCAAAGTTTTTATTAATACCAATCAAAATGTTACCAAATAGCAAGTTTTGTATATGACTCTTCTTTAGGCTGGATGTTATGATAAATGAAAAGGGTGGGAAAACCATTGTGAAATATCCAAAATGTAGCCGATGTACTCTTCAGAATTAAAGGGGATATTTTTTTTCTTTCATAACTCATGAAATTGTATATTATTTATTTATTTATAACATTTTTATGCCACACCCACGTATTTATGAGGTGGGATCATGCTATCTGTGTGGGAAAGGGCCTAGGGTTGGACCAAGTCCTTCAGAAGGGCTTCTTGGTCCATGGTCTCTGCTTTGGAACATGCTTCCTGTGCTGTTCCTGCAAACTTATCCTGAGGGATGAATTTCAGAAGTGGCATAGTTCTTGTGTGACTTGAACTTAGCCCTGAAGAGTCAGCACTTGATACCCAAATCCCTTTCTATCCCCACTTCAGTTTTAAATGTTCCAAAGGAGCCATCTCTCTGCTCCATATTGTATTTACACATCAAATACAAAACATTCCTTTTGATAAAAATTGCAATACATTCCAAATTCTTCAAAATACAAATTATGGCAGTAAATTAAAGAACAGAAATGCAGATGTGTTTATTTCATATTCTAATAATAAAATTTGAGTGTTCATGTGTATACGTCTCAAATCCCTACCTCAGCAAATGCTTCTGTGGCAGAGGAACAGCAAATTTTATTTTTCTTGGAATTATGGTAAAAGCTTTCAAAAACTGGAGGAGCTCTATTCTACTTGGTTAATAATGGAAGATCACTAGAAAAGACTATACAGTTGCAATATTTTTATCCAGAAAAACTCTTACAAAATCGTAACTCATAGTCACTCACCTGAATATGTTATCAACCTAATGCAGTCATGGATGAACTGCAGTTTTTAGTGTCAGTGTATAATACTTATTTAATCTAAGTATTAAATATAGCGTACTGCTTAGCCTGTTCAGGACCGCTTAGGGTAGCTTTTAAAATCCATAACCAGTCATAACCAAGTAAAAGTAAAGCTAAACTTTCTTTTAAAAAATTGTAGTATTAGAGAGAGAACAGACCAAGAACCAAGGTTGAAATGTCCTGCTTGATACAGGAAGGACCTTTTTTCCTATGTCCATTTGTTACTGTAAATTGCAAAAAAGTCACTTGACACTGTAGTATTTCCACTTAAAAATATTTAAAGCATTTTAAAGTTCAAATATTTAATAGAGCAATTTCTGTCTTATCATTTGCACAAAGATAATGAAAAATTAAAAACATCTTGTTACTTCTAGACTTAAATTTAAAAATGTCCTTTTGCTACATCAGCACTTACACTTGTTGATGTTAACAGTCACTGTCACAACCTTTTGGCATAGTACAAAAAATTACTGAGTAGACGGTTTATATATACCTCTTTCTTAAATGTCTCAGTTTGATCACTGATCTGTTTTGATAAAATTAAGGTGCTCCTACTTGAATAATGCTGAACACAAGGAAGGTTTATTACATTCATTTTATTATCTAAATGTAATTTGCATGTTTTATATTGCTAGTCACTGGACAGGGCCAGCCCTATCATAGCTATAGTGAGGAGATCATTCCAACATTGTGGGTGTCATGAAAGGACATAAAATTATTGGGGTTTTAGGGCATTATCCTATGCATTCCCAATGTTGTCTGGGGCCGGGGCACAGTCAGAGCCCCAGCTCTGAGGTCCTCGCAGCTGGCACTGGAATAATCAAACTGACTGCTTCTCCAAAGTTGAATATCCACCTTGGGAGAGAAGGAAAAGGGGTGTGCCAGGGAGTGATGAGAAGAAGGGGCTGGGCCAGTCACTTAAGTCATATGTAAATAGAACTCCCATTCTCCTTCATTTCCCCTACTTAGCACTACATCTAGGTAGCTGTGCAGTATGTGAGGTGGCAGAAATTTCTTCCACACCTTATGCTGGGCATCAGATGCATATAAGCCTCCAAGTTTGGAAACGCACATGCACTGAGTGCAAAGGGCATTGTATTGTGCTGGGTTTTCAGTTTAACTGTACAAGTGAAAGCATTAAAATGGTATTTTCACAGTACAAGTGAAAGGAAGTAAAAAAAAGTTATCCTGTACCACAACAGAACTTGTTTTGCTAGAAGAAATAGATCTGAATCAAGAGAAAGCCCAGAACATTCCACACCAAAATCCCCACCTCATTATCTGTCACAATTAACACCTGTTGGAGCCACTACAAATTATGTACAAAGCCACATTTTAAAATAACACACTACTAAGCCGACCTGATTCTCACATGAAATTTAGGATGAAAGTACACCTTCCAACTACAAATCCCAGCTGTTCTAGGAGAATGAAAAGAGACAGTAACATAAGCAGATAACAAACTTCTGAATACTCATATACAGCAAGCTGGTTCCTTCTTATCCAAGCAACCTACATAGAGATTGTTCTAGCAAGGTACCAGGATGGTTTTATTTAAAGTCTCACACTTTTAAGTTAGAAATTACACAATTGTAGTTCAAGGGAGAATGGCTTTGGACCTTTTACTGAAGAAAGGGCCATCTCAGGGATAAGCAACTGCTCATGCATATGCACAGCATCTTTGAATCCACACTGCTGATTGATGAACAATCTAGAGCTCTTTAAAATAATAGAGCCAAAGGACTCAACCCATTGAATAAAAACATGAAAAATATGGAGAGTTCAGTAACTTGCAGTAGCCCTCTAAAAGTAATGGTTACACGCCTCTGATGACCAGGTTAAAATTAACATCTAGCTTTAAAACAAGTAGTTTAAAAAATGAATATGGTTTTGGGGAAATGGATTCCAAGTGATCTAATCCAAACACCTGTTTCCCTTATAATAAAGAGCTCCTAGCTTGACAGCCGAGCTTCATTTAATCGCTGCTGAAATTCAAAGACCTTAGTTGTGAATAAGTTTATACAATGGGAATGTCTCTACAAATGTATTTGACATGAGTGCAGACTTTTTACCTTTTCAGCTTATTCCAAGTTATAATTTAAGGGTATGCCCCATCTCTGACCATTTAATTCTGAAATATTTAGTTCAGAGATATTTCACTTGGAGATAAAACTAAGTCCAGGAGTTGAAGAACATGCCATCTTACCAAACACCATTTCTGCATTAATTAATAGACAATACTAAATGAATTTATAAGCTTATCTCCATTGAAAGGAAAAGATAGGAAAATTTCAAGGTACTCAACTTGTGATGGCTGCTGTAGACAACTACACTATTGCAAGTTAATTAATTACCATATGAAAGGCAGAGATAAGCAAGTCAGCAGAGATTACATAAATCAGATGAGCAACTATTAAATTATGGACTACGTTATAACAATATACTATTGGGCTGACTAGCTGTAACAACAAGGTTTTGTGTTTAGAAAGTATTAGTTAAAATGTCCCTCAAACTAGTCATCAAGTTCATGAGCTACCTCAGACTGATGAAAGCATCTTCACAGAAATATCTAAAGAACACATACTCCACACAGGCTGTTTGGGCGCTAAACTCCACAAAGATCAGAGACTTGCTTCAACAATCAGGTTTCAATTTAAGTTACTTCATTTTCTGGAAATCCTACAGAAAAGCAAACTTCAACAGAACAAACATTTTCAATACAGTACATTATTCCAGTCATTTGGTGCACTTGTCAGCTGTTTCACCGAGCAAAATGCTACCCATAAGACCATAGAAAAGGGGATCTTCCAAAGGAGATTTCTACTTTGTAGCTACAACTTGCTCAGGAATATTAGAATTAAGACTGTTAAGAAATTCTCTACTTTTTTCTACCATTTCCTAACCACATTTTGAAGTGCCCGTTGTGCTTTGTGTGTGCTTTTGAATCAACTTCTACTTTCCTTTGAAATGCCTTCCAATACAGATAGTGAGCACAGAAACCGATACTACAGCATGAATTCACTGATTCCTTAGGTTGCGATTCAAAAACGTAGCAGTCCTAAAGTGACATATGAAAAGGTAAGACAGATCAGTGCACACAGATGGGATTAACTAACTGCAAACACAATATTCTCAAACAGTTCCCAATATACTCCTAATGGTGCAGGCTCCTTTACAGTGCAATACTATGCATGTTCAGCTCGAAAAAAGCCATGCAACTCCTAGCAAACCTGGGCCATGAATAGCACTTTCCCCTTACTAATCATGCATAGCATTACGCTCTTAAGCATTGTTCAACCAGTTGAAGAAATGGCCGAGACTGGGAGGAGAGCTACAGAGATCCACTGTCTTTACAGAACTAAGACACAAAATATAATATAAAACACAAAAAATGTGATTTAACAGCAAAAAAAATCATAATACATTTATTGTATGATGTCAGGCTATGTGTCTGAATATATTATGGGCTACAGTGAAGATAAAAATCTGCAAAAGCTTTAGGTACTGCCAATACTGCATTATTTAAAAAAGGGGTGACAAGCAGTAAAGCTATAACTATAGTTACAAAATAAGTAATGTGGCTGGCATCTGCTTCTAGTTAAATAAATGGCTTATAGCTAAAACCACCTAGAGAAGGCAACTTCACATTTGCTTTCTTCCACCCATATGTTCCTAGACAATTTGTTGCTGCTCTATTCAAATGCAAAATTATTGCAAAATGTTGCATTAAGATGTTTTTACTCATTTTTATTCATGTAAAGTGATAAGAGGTCCAATTATATCCAATAGTCCCTGCTCCGTGATTATCAACAAAGGTCTGGGCTGTCCTTAAGAGGATTTCTTGGAGCTAATAATTCCACAGGTGAAAAGATGATGCATATAACTTCATGTAAAACAGTCCCCTCATATATATATATATATATATATGTATGTATGTATGTATGTATGTGTATATGTGTATATATATATGTATATGTATGTATACACACACACACATATACCTATATATGTATATATATAAGATAGTGCAAATTTAACACAACTGTATCACAACACAAATTAACTCCTCGCATTCACCTAGCTTTTTTTCCCTAACCCTTTAAACCTTGGCACACAAAACAAAAATCCCAAGTGAGATAAAAAGAAATTCCATACTTGGAGAGGGGGAAGGGTAAGCAAACTGGCCAATTTTGCCTCAATTTACCTAGTAACCCTTTCTTTTTCTCTTTTTTTAAGCCATTCACTTGCTATAAAACAGGCTGACCAAGCCATATTTCTGTGCTAAGTTACCTCTTAGAATTAAATAATTCAAATAGATTATTAAAAAAAATAATATATTTTCCCCAAAAACACTGCTTATGGCCAAACTGTATGGAAGGTTGTAATTATTTCAAACTACTTTTCATGCAATTCCCTGAAAGGATTCAGAAACAAAGAACAGCTTTGCACGTTTGGTTTTACTAAACTGCATCACATTAAACTTAATATTGTGCACAGGAGCATAGAAACTTCCATCATGCTCCTGTTTTATTCTCCTGTCTCTCTTCAAGTACACATGGAAGAGGAACCTAGACGAGGTTTCCTGGTTTCCTGTCTTTGCCTTTAACAGGGACTATTGTGCTCTCCGAATTGTTCTGCTGAAACTGAAGTCTGCTCCCCCTCTGTGATGAAGGAGGTGCATTGCTTTGCTGGTGATGGAAAAAAGAGGAACCAGGGTAATGCCCCATGACCTCACTGTAAGTTGGGGGTGGTCCTTCCATCCTTCCATTACTGCTATAATTGGTTGCACTTATGCCCGAATTGCTGCTTGGTGGGCAAGGGCCCCCACTGTACATTGAAATGTCTATCAAGTCGCTGTCAAATATAGTCCTGTTGGGTGGCGCTCTCACAGATTCTCTGTTGAGTTCCATCTGCTGTTCTGGGTCCCGAAGTTGCAGTGTGCATGGCCCTTGGTATGGTGGTGGCTCTTCGCCATCAGAGAGGGAGATAGTAGGAGGAAGGTCAATCTCATGCTGCATGTATGGATAGGTTGGCTGGAAGCGACTGAAATGTTCTCGCTGCATAAAGGATGGGGCAGTAAACCTGTCTCTGGATCGTGGGGCATACATAATCTGCAATAAAAACAAGGCATCAGCTAATCAATAATGTGAAACCTAAACTACTTTCC
>NW_025335505.1:12587361-12623065 GCF_004798865.1 Varanus komodoensis | reverse complement strand
TTCTTTAGTTAATGGCAGTACACAGGAAAATTCAAAGTCCAATCCACCATGGAGCTCTGTAGCAGCAGGAAACATCCTCTTCCCCTGAAAATCCCACAGGTTTTAACATAATGGTTGGCTGAAATCTGTGCCTTTCAAGTTAAACTAAACTGAGAGACAGTGACAAAACTGCAACTCTGTCAAACAGCAGTCACAACACAAGGGGCAAATACGTTCTTTCAAAAAGGTGCCCAAAGCTTCAGACCCTATGAGCCACAGACCATTAATTTTCAAGAGTGTAAGAACCACAGAATGCCTGCAACCTTTATCTACAAATTACATGTTTGTTGTAAATTAATCATGAATAATAAGAATATTTACTTTATCACAGATAACTGGAGGTTGAGGCCTTGTGGTTCCCTATGGGGGTTATAAGTCTTTTGAAGTTCGTTCTTTCTATTTAAATCCCACCTTTCTGCCAAAGCAGCTAACAAAAATAAAATATAAGTTCAACACAAACTCTTAATTAAAATGTAATATAAAAACATATTAGATGCAATAAAACAGACATCACCCAATTAATTAAAATACCAATCAGCAAAAGCCCAGCTGAATTGCAAAGGCATGCCTGAATAAAAATATATTTGCCTTCCTGCAGAAGGAAACCAGAAATGCGACCTGGCTAGATTCCCTCAGCAGTTGAGAAAAGGTTTTGGAGGACACAGATCAATCTTTTCTTAGGTACAACAGGCAGAAAATCGGTGGGAAAAAACAGCCTGGAGAAGGTGCAGAATATTTTTTTTCTATTATGACATCTTGTGAATTATTATTATTCATTGCATTTTCATACTGTCTTTTTTGAACTAACCAGAGCAAAAATTTAAAAAATCAGAAAACTAACATAATAAACAAATGAAAACATGGTAAAATGTTAAGAACAACCATGAAACCTTAACAATAAAAGAGACTATAACAAGCTAAAATTTTGAAAGAGGGTGGCCTTCCTGAATGTAGAGATAGTAAACACCAGTCTTATACTAAGTGTATTCCAGAGCTTGAAAGCAACCCAGGAAACAACACTTTTTCATATGCCTGTGAAGCAGGTCTTTGTAAGTTAGAGTGAGAGGCTTCACATGACACCTTGGGTCCAGGGTGGCTTATGAGCCCCCTGAGTGACCATGTATTCTGGGGATCCTGACAGTCAGACACAGGGCATCCTGAACTACCTTGTTCTTCCTCTTTTCCCCTTTGCTCTCCTGCAGGTATCCCAGTGGATTCTCCAACACTCCCAATGACCTCTATCATCAATTTCATGTAGGCATTTACTAACACAAAAGGTTTCAATACAACCCGGTGTGGTACCACAGACCAACCATATTAAAACACATTCTCCTGATGCAAGGAGGCACTGAAACCACCACAATCAACCGCCTCCAAGGCCCAGCCCCACCAGGCAGCCCTGAAGGATGCCACGGCTGGCTACTACTGTGTACTATTTTTGGTGACAAGTGAAGGCACATCCACAAGACGGAAATAAAACTGGCTTCTTCAGGCCTTAGTTGTCCCCTCAGCATGCGGTTTTCCTTTTTTGAACCAAGGATCTCCTCTCACCCAGCTGCCTATACAGTGGTACCTTGGCTCACAAACTTAATCCGTTCCAGAATTCTGGTTGTGACCCAAATTGGTCGTGAGCCAAGTTAAATTTCCCCATAGGGTTCAATGTAAATAAGGTTAATCCGTTCAGTAACTATTTTTTTTAATCAGAAAAATGTGAAGCAAAGTGACAAAGAACAACAAAGATCGTGGCCATCTCCCCCTCACCCTGAGCGTGGACATCTCCCCCGCCAGGACGACCACGATCGCACCCATCATCCCTGCATGCGCCCATCATCAGCGCGCTGAGCGGGGAGAGACAGGCACAAACACAGGCATGCTGGGGAGGAGATACGGACGCAAACAAAGGTGCACTGCGGAGGGAGAGATGGATGTGAATGCGGGTGCACTGGGGGGGAAGAGACAAGTGTGAATGCGGGCTCGCTGGGGGAGGGGGGAGATGGCCGAGATCACGGTTGCGCTCGTGCAGGAAAGACAGGCGCGATCTCGGCCATCTCCCCCCCTCTCTCAGCATGATCGTGGCCATCCCCCTTTTGGTGGCGGGGAGATGGCCATGATCGTGGTCACCACCCAATGCAGAGTTTGCGACCTGAGTCAAAATTTTTATGAGATTTTTGTTCGCAACCTGATTTGGTCGTGAACTCAGGCATTTGTGAGCTGAAGTACCACTGTACCTTTTCTGCCTCAACTCTTCCTTATGACTGGAGGCCAAGTGAGAGCAGGGATTACTCAACCTGTTGGCACCTGATGGAGTCGGGAGTTGCTGGGTGCAGGTAGTTACTCAATTCAGGAAATTGAGGAGGAATTTCAGGAAACACTGAAAATTTCAAGTGTGAATGAACACTTACCTCAGAAGCTGCCTGACGAGAAGTCGAGCTATCAGAAGGCCACAAACACCGCTCCTAGCACAGTGAAGAAAAGAAAATAATTTCTGAGCAACGATTACGAGAGGTTAGTCTCCTTTGTGACATTGTAGTCTATATATGAACTATATTTTTATTTGGCATTCCGATAACTATTTCTGTGTTTTGCTTCATCATTTATGCACTATTTTACTCAAACGTTAGCAAGTATTGCATGCTTCTTTCTTTCCTATCATGTTAGCTTGGGCCTGACCTGTTAGTAGTATCCAAGTCCAAATCTATGTGAATGTACTCAGAAGCAGGTCTGACATAGTTCCACTGAAGCTACTTTTAAACAAACAGGCAATTCAGTCTATAAGCCAATTTTCACCCAAAGCACTCCAGTAACTGTCCTTGGAATAACACAAGCCACAAATTACATGTGCCCCTTCAAAGTATTCTCAGCATGTTTGCCCCTTGCAACACTTCAAAGATGGTTCTTTACTCTTACCTGCTTCTGAACGTAAAAATACATACACACTAAAAGGCTTCTGAAAGCAGTGGAAGTGCTTTGTAAAATCAACAGTTACAGATTTTGTCTGATAACAAGCTTTAAAAGAGCCTACAAAATGTTGAATGTCACACAAAATGGCTTTTTAATCTGGTGTCTGTGGAAACTCAAATTGCACCAATGAAAGTATGGCATACGAAATATTTTTAAATATTGTATTTGTATTTTAAAACTTTGTTTATAACTTTGTTTATATCAACAAGGACACTGTGTCCATGTTAATTTAGTATTATCCCATGTCAGCATCCTCATTTTATATTTACATGAGCAAAGAATTCCAGGGCCATATATCACAACTGCCCAAGAAGTGGGTTCTCTTGTAAGCAAGTTCATTTTAATCTGCTCAGAAATAGGGCTTTGCTAATGTTGTTTCTTTGTTCTGGATCCCAATCCAACTCTCAAATATTATGAAAGCAACAAGCGCATTTCTAACTGCACCAAACAGACTGCAGTCCATTAAGATGACATGAACATAAAGGGTCTACACTAGTGTTAAGACTTGCCCTTCTTAAACATATTGGCCCAGTTCAGATGTACTGATCCTGATTTCATAAACCATGGCTGATCAGCTCCAAAATAAGCCTTTAGTATTCATGCCTCTCCCTCATCCTCCAAGCCCTTCTAGACTTCAGTGAAGCTGTCCAGTCAAAAACTCTGCTAATTCCGCTTACAGGGGAGTAAGAGCCACTGAGTGATGTACAGAAGTAAACATGTTTAGGAGTATACTGTAAGCCACAATTTCTTGGTTTGAAAAACTGGAAAAACCTTCACTGAAGCCAGGCACAGGAGAGGACAAAGTGCACAGGCTCAAAACTTGTTCCCAGACTAAGAAACTATGATTTATTTGGCTGGGATAGTTACATCTGCACCAGGCCATTGTTCTTTCAATTCCTGCTTCAGCTGATGATTTTATGGACTAGTCCATCAGGGATTACAAGCAACGCAAACTTATAAAACTTAGTCTGTCAGTTAAAAGATCTCCTAACAGGAATTATAATGAAAGCCAAAGTATGTATGTTTCCTATGAAAACTTCCTTGTACACATACAAAGAGACCATTATTTTTCAAATACATTTCTATGAAACGATATATCAAAAGCATTTCTACATACTTGGTTCAAGACTCCTTATATTACTAATGTATGAACAGGAAGGCAAATTTAGGCTGGGGAGAGAGACAAATGATAAATAAACCAACAAACTAAAATCCAATTATTAAAACTGGTCCAAAATATTAGACTTATATTTTCATTCTCCATCTCTCTCTCACAGTTTTGTGCATAACTGCATTAAATGCAGCATAGGAGACTTAATGGGAATGTTATAATGTTTCGGCTGCAAATTTCATCTAGCTAATCTAGCTAATGCAGCTCTCTAAATAGTCGCTTATCCTGGTTGATGTCCTGTCACTAAACTAGGAAACAATCTTGGTATGATGTAATTGCTGATGGTCCCATAGAGCACAACCATTTCATTCACCTATCCTGTCCTTACTCTTTGTAAAAACTGACACGATTAAGAATTATTAGTTATCGAGGAAAGAAACTTATTGTGTCTATTCCTAGGACGATTGCTAGTGCAGATGATACTAAATATGAAACAAACCTGAAAAGGACCCCGTGAGATAGAACTATATTTTCTAGGGTCATTTTCATTCAACTCCCCACCCCACCCCACCCACACCCAGTGAAGGAAATGTTACTTCCTGCTGTAAAGGTCAGTGAGCTTGCTTTAACCATGATCAAAGAAATATTTACAGAAAAGGTAGAAAACAGGTATTCCCGGCTTTTTAGAATACCGCGCTTATTTGGCATAGTGAGTGCTGCCACAAAATGGATGGCATGAGGCGTGTGGTCAAACTCAAAGCACCCAATCCACCAAAGGCAAACCAGTGAGCATAAATAAAACTATCACCAGCAACTTGCTTAGGAACTGCAGCTCAAGTGAATGCCACTACTCTGAGTCTGAACCCACACTTGTTTGTTCCAACAGACCTCCTGTTTCACAGCTCTAACGTTAATTTATTCCCAGTTTCCCAAATTGGAAACACCCCAAATCACATACAGGGGTCACATACTTTGCACTAAACATACACAAGTGTGTGCTAATCTTTTTTTCCCATGTTCACCCTAAAAAACACATAGCCCATCCCCCCAAATCATGTATAAACTCTCCTGAATACTCTTTCATTTACTTGCACATCCTCACATGCACAGACATGCAACCTTGTGCCCCATTAATCCATCACACACAGAGACATCCCCCCTCTCCCCACACCCCACCCCTGATGCTTTCTTGAAGCCTTTCCTTCTGCTCTCAGTTGCGCCATACTCATCCACCACCAGCCTGCCTCTGGTTGGACCACTAGACTGGTCAGGTTAGCTCTGTGAGATAATTTTATGTACCAAAAAACAGGTCCCAAGCAAAGGAACATAAGATGGTTCAATATAAGTTACCTTGGCCTCTTTTTAAGCAAGATTAACTGAAACACCCAGCAAAGGGTAATAAAATCCATTGAGGAAAAGCTTTGCCATTATTTTTTACCATTTCTAGCCAAATTATGGTTATACAGAGAGAAGGTCAACTGGACAAGCAGAGTTATGTAGATTTTCTGGCTTTGCATAGCCTCCAGAAGCATTAAACTAAATTACTTGTACTTGTTGAGAAATGACAACCATTCTTATGTTGACTGAAACCTCCTGGGAGGGAATTTCAGGCAGAATGAAGGCTTTTCATACACACTGTTTTCATATGTAGCTTGAAGTACCTTCATCTGGGGTCAGAAAAGGATCCCAGATGTGACTAGGGCTGTGTTTTTGGTTTGGTTTGGTAAGGAGGAGCTGAGGATGAAAGCTCCTTGACTGACAGTGGAAATAAGTAATTTGGGGACCTCAAATAAATGGGTTATTTTGCAACTCAACAGACCACTCATAAAAGAAATGCTTCTATATTCTAGTTTATACAGAAATAAAACTTGTAACCTTACAGGCAGGCATACAGCACAAATGTATGTTCAGTATAAAGTGATCCACTCAATTCATAATGAAAGGGGGCTGTCATTTTTAATGTTCTCTCTAGGTGGCAGCAAGAGGCCAGATGT
Organism: Varanus komodoensis; assembly: GCF_004798865.1. Classification (NCBI taxonomy): domain Eukaryota; kingdom Metazoa; phylum Chordata; class Lepidosauria; order Squamata; family Varanidae; genus Varanus; species Varanus komodoensis. The sequence continues at coordinate 12,616,960 of NW_025335505.1, read as the reverse complement.
GTGATTATTGTCCAGGTATAAATTTTTGCTTAACTCCCAGTTAGAATCTAAGTTGCTGTTGGGGCAGAAAAAAAGAGCTTGACAGACCAGTACACTTTTAACGAAACACTACTTCTTTAAAACATAAGCCATGTCCTGGATGTATACTACCCTAGGAAGAGCAACAGGATATTCCTAGCATGTTAATGATTTTTTATTTTTTTAAAAAGTCAGTCTCCTCCTCCCTCCCCCCATAAGATTCATGGAATGGATGTGAAGGCTTCTTTCTTCAAGGAGAAAATCTTAGAAGAAAAATGTTCTTCCTAACAGTCTAAATAAGTATGAAGACAACTAAATCATGGCAGTTTTTACACAGTCTGGCTGCAATCTTATGGATACCATATAATCTGAAGTACCACCTGCAACCTCAGAGAACCACTCTGAAAGTGGAGCTGCAACTCTGAATCCAGAATTTTCTCACTTGTAGCTAGTGTTGTTCTTTCCACAAGGGCTGTGGCTCCAAGATGACAAAACCAACCATGGAGCCAGCGCTGGGGGACATTCTGTGGGAAGGCCAGGCACCACTGACCTATGAGGAATCCTCGGAATGCCTCCAGATCCTCTGCTTGAGAAGGGTCTAAGTGTTTTGAAGAGTGGGAGAAGCACCAAGGGAATTGTTGCTTCCACACCACCACTGTTTTCCACTTTGATGCAAATCTTCCAAGTTTGAAGCATTACAGGAAGCTATACTGAAGGCACCCTTAATTAGTCTTCATGTTGTCTTACAAAAAACAAGTATTTGCACAGGGTTATGGTAGCAAAACAGGCCTTAGGATGAAGACGGTGCAGCTACATTGATTTTAAAAAAATCTTTATTAGCCTTCATTGCAGTGCACCATAAATTCAGCTAAAATTCCTCCAAAAATGGTTGGTATCTTTAAGCTTGCATGTGTGGATTTTTTTTCAACAAATAGTCCAGCTGGCCATTTTTCAAATCTAGTACAACATTGCAACAAAGTCCAAATAAACTGATACTATCCTAAGAGTGGTAATAATAGTAGTTTGTGCATCCTGCTAGGCACATCCACAGCTTGAAGAAAAAGCAGAGCAGAGAAAATGATTCTATGGTCCCAGGCATCACCTGGGGGACTGTAGAATGATTCAGATTTTCAGATTCAGGGTGAGGGACAGTACTGCGATCCCAGAGCTAGAAAACTGCTCCAAATCCTCTCACAGCCTATCTGGAAAGAACTGCCCTAGCTTGCTTTTCTAAGGCTCGGGAATCAACGTTGGAGGAAGGGGTAAAGGAGCAGATGAGAGCCACCATGATACAAAGTATTCTGATGGCACTCCAGCCTCTTCCCTTCCTCCCTACAAAGCACCTTGGCTAGATGGTCAAAAATGCCATCTAGCTAAAATCCAGAGCACAGGTGCAGTGGTGCTGGAATCATCTCCACTGCCTGTAACCCTCCATGATTCTCTTCCAGTTTACAGGAACTTTTCTGCCTTGATATTCAAACTTGCCATGAGCAAGTTTGAATATCCATTTGGAATCCATTTTGGTTTTAAAGGTTTGCCGATGTCACAGGCAATTCAGAAGAATTTCTCATCTGCTCCCAGCCACTGGGGCACCTTCAGCAGGACTTTCAACCCAAGAGTAGTACAGCTATCAGAATATGAAATTGAGAAAGCTCTTGTGTATAAATAAATGGAAGCATGTGGATTATTAACAACAAGTTATTGCAAAATACTAGAAAGTTTTAAATCTGAGGTGAAGTTTGCTTGTCAAAACATGAAGAGTTCAGTAGAAACATTTTTGAAGAGCTGGTGCTCTTAAGATTACAATTTATACACCACTCTATAATGGCCTGAGGTGAGAAAGGCCCAAAGGGAATGTAATTGGAGTTTTTCAAGCAATCCCATTATTTATTAAATTACCACTGTAAAATATATTTATGTGCACAATAAAACAACTATCACGTGTGTTTTATCCAAATGTGAAACTTGACACCAGAGCAAATTCTAGAAAGTTTGTTTCAACAGCATTACTTTGCCTGGATTTGGAAAATTATCTGTTATCCAACACATTGTTATCCATTTTCAGGCTGTGGTCCAGTTTCACTGCTAACTTTCAGCCCCCAGTGTGTTTGGGCCAAACAACCCAAGATGCAAAAGTAAATGCACAGTACTTTTGTCACTACTTTCCCATTTAGAACTGCAGCATTTTTCTCAAAAATATCTGATTCTGCAGATTTAATAAAATATGATGGGTAGCTCTTTGAATAACGTAAGATGCTCTGCCCTCAGCAGCAACAGTTAACATTTGATATTCTAAGGCTCATATTACAATGCATCAAAAACCATGGCTAAGTAATATATGCACAGAATGGAAAACAGTGATTTAGCTACTTCAGAAATGACTTAGATTGGCAGAGACCGAAAGCAGAATTTTAAAGGTACCACTAACAACAACCCAAAACTTTTGAAGACATTTAGTCCATCTGTGGAGTCCCTATTATGAGACTAACAAGCCAGACTACCTGTAATTTAGCCTTCTGTCTCTGCAACAGACCACATAACAGGCCCAGAGGCCACAGGTACACAAGAGTAACATGTTTCATGAAGGCTAAATGTGGAAAAACAGCAGCCAATACATTTTCCAGGTTTACACCACCAGATAATGCTTAGGGTTGGGAGGGGAGTTAGGTTTGAGTCCTCAGCCAGAGAAGCAACAGGCTAGGCTGAAGCCTTCCTTTCCCCCACAACAAGAGGTACCCTGTGGATCTTTTTTCACATGAACCACTGGATACCACAACGTATATACACCAAGAAAAAGGTTACTGGCATGCCTCCCATGCTAGCTTGAATACATTCAGTACTGCCTCATATTCAGCCCATGTATTCAGCCTATTCCGTTTCTACCGACTGGTATGTGTTTCCTAACATGGAAAAAGTTGGCAGCTTGCTTTTCTGACCACTGGATCAGCTTAATATAAAATTCTAGATGGCACCTGATTCACTACTTGGAGTTGCAGTAGCATGCGCTGAAGCCAGTAAAGTTCTACACCTTGCCTGATAACATGCTCATAATTTGAATCAGCACATAAATGGGGCCACAGTGAATTGCACCAGCCACAAAGTAGCACATTTTGGCTTGCCCAGCATCATGCTATAGTCATGCTACACTGCTATAGTCATGCTATATGCCCAACGTCTGTGCATATAGCATGAATATCAGCAGAGAGGAAGTCACTGCAAGTACAGCTGCCACATATGAAGAATTCACTAGATGGTCCTACTATATGTGCAAATACGCAGAAGCAGGACAAGCTAGCATTTCCAATGTCAGGAGCAGAAGTACTCAGGGCTGCAGTATTCCTTATCCATGCACTGAGTCCATGAATGAGTGTCTGAAGGATTATAAATAAGCTAAAAGAATTGAAGGAAAATGACACAGCATCACATCCTGGTCAACCTCTGCTTCCACTTCCTCCATCCTCAGAAACCATTTCAATCTCAGCCGCTCCCATAAGGAAATATACCTGCTTCTGCCTTGTATTTCCCCACAAGGTACAACCACACAGCAACACTATCCACACCTTTCATCTCTAAGTCACTATCCTATAAAAAGCCAGCAGGTTTTAGGATATAATGGGCAGTATTCAAGCAGATCAGTTTGGGTTAGTTCCTTTTCATAGACCAATGTGAAACAGGTTTTAAGCTACCGTATTTTTCGCTCTATAAGACGCACTTTTTTCCCACTCAAAAGGGGAAATGTCTGTGCGTCTTATAGAGCGAATGTGTGTGTGCCCAATGCCCAGGACGCTGCCGGCCCACCTGCACCACGTGGCACCACCTGGCCGGCACACGCTCGGCGTGCCCTGCTCCGCCCCCCTCCTCCGGCGCAGGTGAGAGCTGTTAATCACAGGTTGGTGTGTGTTTTCAAATGGCAACCCGTCTTTTAATGAAGCCCATGGGGAAGTGATGGGGAATGTGCCTGTGATTATCAGGAAGCTTTCCATGGATCAGTTATCTGTTAGTTGATCAGACACATTTTTTTTAGGATCAGTGGATATTTGAACAGCATTACCTTCCTGTATGAAGTTTATTCTTCAAAGGCTACTTAGTCCGCTGTGTGTTTGATTTACCGTACAATATCTCATTTTTTGTCAGAAGTTTTTTTCTATTATTTACTAATAGGGCAGTGTGGACATTACTGGCTTTTTTAGATTTGTTATTGAATTGTTTGCAGCAGCTCTTGTATAACTGGTGTAGATTGTGGATTCCTTCAATAATTCCACTACTGACTAAGAAAGTGATGTCAGTGATTGTGAGCAACAGAGCTTCATAAATTCTGACTCTAGTGATGATGAGTTCTATGGGTTCAACAAAAACTAGAAGAGTACTCAAACTTTAAAGTCTCTCTTTTGTTAATGACAGTGATGATGGTTCTTAATGCCACTGTTGACTGCTGTTCACTTTACAAGGTTGAAATACGGTATTAACGTATTCTGTTATAGTTTATTAAATAGTTTAATAAACCATTTGATTCAGAATATTTTTTCTTGTTTTCCTCCTCTAAAAACTAGGTGCGTCTTATGGTCAGGTGCGTCTTATAGAGCGAAAAATATGGTATATCCATCAATAAGTGTTGGTCAGATGTAGAATTTCATCTGCTTGGTATTAGGGATGGATCCTTACTCAGAGCTAAGGACCACATGTGTTTCATGAAGCAGATCCAGGTTCAGACCCCAGTATGCCCCATCAAAAAGAAATCAGACAGAAGAACTCTGCCCAAGAATGCATCCAGTCAAAGTAAAGCAATGGTTTGGTTCCGCATTACGACAGCTTCTTCATACAGTTCATCCAGCAAATATGTTGAAAATCATTAAAGCTGCATGTTTTCCACACTGTAGAAAGCAGGACCTCTTACAGTTTACAAAAATTATTTTACTAATAAAACTACTAGTGATAAAGCGACACAAATTCAGTTTATTGAAAAAATGAACATAACTTTATGAAAAACTGACATTACCAACAAAACAGAGGAATTAAAAATTGATGGCATAATTTGGCCTTTACCTATCCATAAACCTACACTTAATTAGCCAGAGAACTAATGAATTACTTGAACTCATAACAGAAGCAGAAGAGCAAAGTTTCTCTCAGATATTTTGGATCTTGTTAACCAACTTGCTTCCATTATGAGGCTTCCACTACCAAGAAGTTTAGCTTATTAGTCAGGAAACGTTCTAAATCTATGATCATGATATGAACATACATAATTGTATGACTGATATACCATTAAGAGAATAGATTCTTTTTACACAGTAATCCTTTTCCCACAAGTACACGAATGTTTCCTGGGAACATATGATGCATAAAGGTTAGGTGCAATAGAACATCCCTGCACATGTTCATGAGAGCCTATCTAAGCAGGACGTCCAGATATGAACATGGTTGGTTAGTGATACATGTCTGTTTATACTCCTCTTTCTGAAGACAAGGTATGTCCTAAAGTAAGGCTGGGCTACCTATGCCCTCCAGATGGGTTATCAAAGGATTGTTTAAACATGCCAACCCCTGCCAGTTTGGACAACACAATATGCCATAGTTGAGGCAAGGCTTGAATACTCAAGTTCTGCCCAGCATACATCACAACCCATAAATAATCCATGATCGGCTGCAGTGAAAACTAGGCTGATATGGTAAGACTGCTTCAGCATTGGATATGGGAAATCCAGATTCAAATTCCAAATAGCCATGAAGCTCACGGTTTGACCACAAACTCTTACAGTATTGTTGTAGGGATATAAGAGAATGTCCCTTAATTACTTGGAAAATGAGAAGGCTACATAGGAGCAAAACTGTGATAGCAAACAGAGTCTTAAGGTATTTACACAATAGGCAGATACATTTTAAAACTACTACTTTGGAAGAAAAAAAGAGCACAAATGCTGACAAAAGGAAACATTTTTGGTTGCTCATAAGAGAAAAAGTGGCATGTTCCACTCAACTTATTTCAATGAATAAGTGAACACAGACTTGTTTAAAGCTATCAGACCTGGTCCAACAGCAGCCATGACCATAACTTCTTTCTCTGTTTACTGGTAAGCAGTTGGTCACTGAGAACTAAGTGGATGGCCACTGAGAAACAAACCCTTTAGGACATAGTGAATAGTACAGAAGGGTGTAAACTCACCGGTTGTAAGGATTCCTCTTGCCTCCTGCTTTGGCTCTGCCGACTTATGAAGGACCGTGTTGATACTTTATAATGGTTCAGCAAGCAGATGATCACTACTATCATAACAGTTATCACCACAATTATGATGATAATCTGAACGAACTCTAGTTCCGCTGGGGGAGAGAAAGAAGAAAGAGAAATGTCACCCTTCAGGCAGACACAGGTTAAAAACCAGAATGTATAAGAAACAAGACGCGTGAACTGCTAGTATCTAGTCCCAAATAATGATACGTTAATTAATGATTGATTAATTATTCAATATATTCAATAAAAGTGTTCTTCCATAGCAAAAATCTTACAAAAATACTTTGGGCGGAATAATTTTTTGGGGTAGCAAGTTAAGGCTTCACCCCTTGGACTTTTTCCACTCCCAAAGTTGCACATTTTAGAAGAAGAACAAAACTTTGCATGCATTCATCACTTTCAGACAGAGAAGACACAAATGTACAACATATTTCCCTATCATAGTTTTTGTTCTCTTCTGCCAATACCTAGAAAAAGCTTTCCATCATTTTCTAGGTTTTGATACAGATACAGCATACCACAAGATTCAATATAAATGTAACTTTTAGGGACATAATTTCACCACATCTAGACCCTAATGTTAATTCAAAAAGCAGATCCAAATCAAAGATGGATAAATTTATCAAGAAGCTGAGATTTTATCAACAGGAGACACAATTATTCTTGATTTCAATAAGTCATCCTGGAAAGTGCATAGCAAAGTTACCTACAAATGAATTAATAGTATATTAACACCCTGTGAGGAAACAAAGAAGCTTAAAACAAAGAAGTGAATAAGTAAAGCCCCCAAGGCTCAGCACTTGTTCCTATGATTACAATCAGGTCAAACACCTCATCTGTTGGGAAGAAACCTTGGCAAAACAGGCATAATGTACTGTTGTCACATCATCATGTAATAAAAAGGAGTGTTTACAGAAGGCTGGTGTAGTCCAAGGCAGTCCTTCCCCAAAGGCATTCACGGATAGCTCTACTGTAGAAACAATACTTACCTGAATGAAGCTGCTACAGCACACACTATTAAGCTAACCCCAAATATGAGCAAAACAAGTAAAGTACATGTTTTACAACAGGGCTGAGGGTTCTTGTGGCCATTCAGATGTTGTGGGACTCCCACTCCCATTAGCCATGGCCAACAAAGCCAATGACAGGGAAGGCACAGCCCAACATCAAAAGGGCCCAAATTGCCCATCCATACCCAATTCAGAGTCATGAGGAGAAGGAGTTGATCAAAAAAGCATAATGGCACTCTTATAATACTTTGGAGTTCCATTATCAGGATGAGAAGGGCCATAGGGGGAACCACTCAGGAGGCATTGCACAGCTCATACTCCAAATCCTTTAGGAGCTTGAGTTGCACTTGTAATGCTCTTACATTATCAAAATATTAAGATCGCTATTGACTTATCTATAACTAGTCTCCCACTACTTCAGTCATAGTAAAAGGTAAAGGTTTCCCCTTGACGTTACGTCCAGTCATGCCTGACTCTAGGGGGAGGTGCTCATCTCCGTTTCCTAGCCGAGGGAGCCAGCGTTTGTCCGCAGACAGTCTCCGTGGTCATGTGGCCGGCATGACTAAACACTGAAGTGCACAGAACGCTGTCACCTGCCCACCGAGGTGGTACCTTTTTATCTACTTGCATTTGCCTGCTTTCAAACTGCAAGGTTGGCAGGAGCTGGGACGGAGCAACGGGAACTCACCCTGTTGTGCAGATTCGAACCGGCGACCTTTCGATCAACCAGCCCAGCAGCACAGTGGTTTCACCCACTGTGCCACCTGCATCCCCTTTCAGTCATAGTAGAGGTGCAGTAAGTGGGAAATGTAAGAAAAAGGTTACCAACTAGATGGGTTACTTTGAAGAAAAAGAAACCTTGAATATGCAAATGTCTCTTTAAAGGGCAACAGAGAAAAAAGAACAAGGGTTGCCTTTGCATATATCACAGCGCATTTTTTTAAAAAAGTGAAACCAGGGTGATGAGAGATTAACCTAGAAAGTCACTGTAGTTTTATAAAGTCACAATGCCCATAAAAAGTCTTAAAGATTAAAGAAAATGCTCCAGGGAATTACAAATGTTTTCCTTTTGGAAGACATGATAATTGCTTTACACGCCTCAGATTCAATTAATGCATCAATTAAAATTATGGCACTTTGGGACAAACTTGTCACATCATTAATCTTGAAGACTCACACCTTTAGCCATTCAAATTAACAGAAAAAACACATCAATGGCTGAATAATGTTCCTGTTTGTACCTAAAAAACCTATTTACAATGCAAATCTTCAACAGCAGTGCCTAAGACAGCATTCAGCCCTTTTCTGAACCAATGCATGTTTGCATACATGGATGGGGATGGCGACAAGCCAAGGGCAAAAATGCATTCAACAGTATGGACTAGCTTACCTGTTAATGAATCATGCTCTTTTAGTTGCAAGAAATTCTGTCATTCACAAAAATAATAACTGGCCTGCACTTGGGGATCTTCAGTATGCAGTCTTAGGAAAGACAGTATTAGGACTGGAAAGAATTTGGCTATTCAAAACATAACTCTGCCTAAAGATGAATAAGACTACCCTGCATTGAATGCCATTTTTCTTGGTATAAATCAAAGAAGAGCAATATGTGAGTCCTTTTGTTAAGGAATCTTGGCTGAACTAGAGATGCAAAATTTTAAAATAGTAGCAATTATAGAAAAAAAATGAAATCAGTGAAAAAGTATTTCCCTCCAGTCTGTCCTATTTCCAATTATTCTGTAAGGAGTAAGATTAGTAATTTGCATTTTAAAACAATCGAAATTCCTCCCCTTCACAAATACTGAGAACACACAAATGGGTTAGTGGTAAACTCTAGGAATCACCAACAGTAAGAACAGACATTCCAAGACATATTTCTCTGGACAGACAAAATGGTGCATAGACGATCTTATAATTTCACTATATACTGTAAGAGTTATTGATAGCCTGACAAAATGTTAAAATAACTTGTTATGCAATTGGAGAGAGACACCTTCCTTTTACTTTTCTCTACTTGTTTCCTCCTCACAGCCATCACTGGCCAAATACTTCAGCTTTACTTGAGCTAGTTATGGATTCCAGTGCTACTGTCACAAGCACCATGTGCAATATCCAGTAGATTTAACTTTTCTTCAGGTTGCTATTGCCCTATTTATTGACAACAGAGTAAAAAACAAATCCTTGATTTCTGGGCTCTATGGGTTCCCCACTGCCACAAAAGAACACAAGCTTTAAATTTAAAAAACAAAGTGTGACCATTTCTGAATTATAGGATACTACTATGCCCAAGATTTCAGAGGCCAATAACCTAACTATTTAGTTCACCCTAAGTTATATTATTTCTGTTCCATCGGAACAACAGTTGCAAAAGAGAAATAAGCAGAAAAGTAATGTTGATTTAGGCTTTCCTAGAATGCAGTGATGGCTGGAATGACGTTACTTCTGCACTGGCCAAAAGCACAGAATGCTAAATTTAATCAAGGGTCATACACGATTTAACATAAGGGCAATTCCTCCTTTACTATGAATAGTTATTTTGCAACCTGAAGAGTTATTTAACAGTCTTGGGGGAGACCAACTCTGAAAAGCTGGAATTCTGATCTGATCACCAGAAGAAAAGTAGACTTTTCTATCCCAAGCTCCTTTAAAAAAAATGCCAATGCTATTATGACACAGAAAAAACAATTCTGAAAAATTAGAGGGGAAAAGGACTGCATACGAATGTGTGTGAGAGCACACGTGTACAGAAGTGCAAGAGAGAGGTGCGCACACATGCTGAGCAATAGCCAGGCATTCTTGATCAACAGAATGTAGCTTCATTTCCACATCTTCAGTTGCAGTAGTTTCACAACTTCCAACTGCAGTGCAGTTTCTACCCCTGGGCTCTCTACTCACACATCCACTTATACAGCCACAATTATATATATGTTTACAAAGAAAAAACGTCCTACAATTTCCAGCATTCCTAAGCCAACTGTGCTTGCTGGGGAATGCTGGGAATTGTATGCATGGGTAGGGATAAAAAAGTGTCCTAGGATTGCACCCTTAGGGCTACACCTTAATCATATACTACTGTGTAGCTAACAGGTGAGAAATCCATTTCCATTCCTAAAGCCAGCACCAGGTTATAGCCACAAGGGGAATGAACAGTTTGTTCCTTTTAATATAATAGCTTCTTTGTTGCATTTTATATTCAAGCTTCATTTCATTCTCACATGCATACATAGTTACAATATCCTAGGAATGTTTTATTCTTAGTAAAAGCAACACATCCTAAAAGTTCACAATCTCCAGAATGGCAAAGAGTGCTACCCTAACAGATTATACAGATTTCTAGGAAAAAGCCTATTAGACTCTGGGGAGCCGAATGAGAAAAAGCAACGCAAAAATGCAAAATTAAAAGCCCAGAACCTTGTACACCAAAATAATCACATGCATAATGTATTTCCAGCTACCAGAATAAAATATAAAATAAGATATAAATATACCTTACATGAAAGAGTACTCCTATGTACAATACTAATACATGTTGCACCTCATCGATCTAGAAAAAAAATCACTCCTAGATCCACACACGGAAATAACTGCACCCTACAATTATTCATAAAAGAGAAAAACCTATGATTTTAATTATTCAGCCGTCCTGAACATAAGTATGGCATGCTTACAGTGTCCATGATCCTACCCACACTAATTTCAATTAAGCAGGACTAGCACCTTGGGCAGACATGCCCTGGAGGGCTATGAAGTCATCAATTAGGGGGAAACTCACTATGTTGGCTCTCAATCCAGAACATACCCCTCTACTTTCAAGTCTCTGAACAGAGAGTTGCCGATTTAACCAAATCCAACCATGACGCAAAATCTCAACAGAAATGAGACCAACGAGGGGAAAGGAAAGGGTGCGATGGAAAGTAACCTTAGGGAGAGAGGCGAGAAAGAACTTGACGAAATAAGCTAGGCGAGAGGAGAGGCGAAAAATACCTCTGTCGAAAACCAGGTCTTTCAACTGAGCATCCTTCAAGGTTGTACTGTTAAGCTGGTCAGTGGACATAATCGTGTCCTCCTCCGCTGGGAAAGGAGCCCTGGAGCGCGCAGGGCATCGCCTCGGGCTCCTTGCAGCAGCTGGGCAGCGTCCTCTGGAGTTCCCCCGCTCGCCCAAGCTGGTCGGGATCAGGCTGGCTGCGTCTTTCCCTCGGCTGACAGGTATAGCGGGACCGAGCGCCGTCCTTACTTTTAGACACCCACCTCGGCCGGGGTGGCTCAACCCGCAAGCGGAGGCGCCCAGAGCACCAGCGCCGGAATCAGGGGCGGCAGGGACGGGGAGGGGACGGGCAAGAACGGGAGGGGTGTCAGCGAAGGAGAGGCTCTCCTCCGAGGCCTCCCATGCCTCCCAGTCTGAGGCGGAGCCCCCTCCCCGCACCCCTGCCCCGAAGATGCCCCGCTGCCCCGCTAGCAGCCACCGACCGGGGCGCACAAGTCCGCACAGAGCAGCGCGCCCGCGCGCAACTGGCCGCCCAAAAAGAAGAACGGAAAGAAAAAGGTGGGGAGCCGAAGCGTCGTTTTAGAAGAGGGGGAAGAAGCCTCCGCCGGGCATCCCGATTCCGTCCCGTCCGTGATAATATGTATCAAGAGAGAGAGGGAGGGGAGGGAGGGGAGGGAGGGGGAGGGAGAGAGAAGCAGCTTGAGAAGGAAGAAGCGAAATGAGGCCAAGGGTGGGGAGAAAGCCAAGGAAGAAGGCGGCGAAGGCGAAGGCGAAGGCGACGGCGCTCTTACCAACTTCCCGCATGCAACTGCTCCGCCGCCGCCGACTCGCGCTTTAAACCAAGCCCAACTGACACTTTAAAGGTTTCTAAGTCTTCCGCATTTCTCCTCCAGCGCGACGTGCGTCACTCCGTGCCCCAAACGCGCGGCCTTTGCCGCCGCCGCCGCCGCCGCTTTAGCCGAGAGACTCCGCTGGGCTCCCTCCCCCACGCCCCACGCCGTCCTCGGCGATTGGGAACTGCGCGCACATGCTCCTCGCGGCCGGGCGGGCTCGCTGGCGCCGCCGGCGGCGGAAAAAGCCAGCGCCACCCTGGTCCCGGCCGGCCGCCGCACGAAGCAGGCGCGGCGGTCTCCTCGGGATGTATCGGGAGCACACCTGGGGGAGGTGGAAAGGAGCGCCAGGCTCCCCCCCCCCCCCCCCGGGCTACTCTCTTGAAGCAGTCTCTCGCCTCCAAAACTGTATGAAGTAGCAGCCCTGGCGGGAGGGGAGGGCGTGCGTTATGCATGGGTGGGATGTGTCATCGACCATGGGTCTACATAAATGTAAATGGGATCTCTTCCTCATCCCAACACGGTCCCCTTTATTTTCCTTTCAGGTTCTGTCTCTCATTTGACACCCCCACCCGCATATGCATCTTTATTTTCAGATGGAGTTGGCTCTTTTCAAATAGAAACCCTACAATGAATAAAACCTATATAATGATTTAAAAAATCTGTTTTGCAATATGGGGTAAGAGGAAATAAGGACTAAACTTGAGTTACGGTGGCTTGGAAATCCCTGCTTAAGCCATAAAGCTACATTTCCTTTCCGTTTAATTACCACCACCACTTGAAGAATAAGCAGAATACAAAGTAATAATTAAGCATTCACAACAGAGACATCCTTCAGGCTTTTCTATACCCTGAGACAGAAGTGATCACTTTTTTTTTCTTTTTACTATTTTGTTTGCACTGGCAAAATCAGAAGCAACTTACTCATCTTCTTGTTTAAATGCAAAGTTACTGTCGCTTTTGGTGGATGCAAAAGTCCTGCATGGTTTTTATATGGAGAAGCCTGGAGGGGCAGTGTTGGTATGGTCACAGTAGGCTGGGCTTCACGGCACACACACACACACACACTCACTCACTCACTCTTTGGGACTTGCTGTGCAGTAGCTTCCTATTTTAAAAAGTCTTGTCTCCTTGCTCCTTAAGGCAAATCCTTTAAATTGTAGGGGGATGGGGGAACATAGGCTCCGGTTGAGTGGAAAAGGCACTCGTGAAAGACAAAGGGGAAATAAAATGGGATTTATTTATTTATTTATTTATTTATTAAAACATTTTTATGCCGCCCCATTCGCCGAAGCCTCGGGGCGGCTTACAACAATAAGTTAAAAAAATAATTATTAAATTAAAAATGTAAGCATTGAGTTAAAAATACAAAAATACCAATATAAAATATTTGTTCTCATTGGGTAAGAGGGAAAATTCTTGCTCTCTTTGGAGAGAAATGAGTTACAGTGCTCGTTCAGGAGAAGTGTACTTAAGTGGGAAGAAGAGGTTGTCCTTGTCATCCATCATCATCATCGCCTAGCACTGGCCAACCAAGTGATTCTGAGAAGTTTATGGACTATTTATCTGTAGCAACAACTTCCCTGTGCTAGCCCTAGCCCCTGATTTTCATATGCATATTACCTCTTCACATATAGGTATCATAGCAATATTCCAGTCTTCATGAGGTCCAGAATGCTGCAGCCCAGCTATTGTTCCAGGGCCAGTTGTCCAGTAAACATGTGAGCCTCTTGTTAAAGCAGCTTTAGTGGATATCAGTCCATTTCCAGGCTCTATTCAATATGCTGGTTGGGATTTCTCTCTGTTCTGCCACCAGCAGAGACACATTTGATGGGAACAAAAGAAGGGACCTTCTTGGGGGCTGTTCCCAGGATTTGGAACTCCCTGCCAAGAAGGCCAGAGTAGGTTCATCTGTTATCCCTCTGCCAGCAAGCAAAGACATTTTATTTAAGGCAAGCTTTTCTCTCTAAGCTGATCTGCTGCTAAATTGTGTTTTTAATTTTGTAGGTGGTGTTGTTCTTACTGCTTTGATGTTTCATTTATTTGTGTTTGATGTGTTTTGCAGGATATATCTTTAATTAGTGCATTTGAATGGTTTAATTATAACTTTATCTTTCTTGATCTCCAGTTTTTAAAAACTCCACACTGTTTTTCTGAAAAACTTAACAATTTTGGATTATGAAATATTTTATTTGAAAAGAATACAACATTTAAGACAAGGTGTACATATATTGCTACCTGGCCTTAACTCTGCCAAAAATGATTTCTAAAACTACACAATAGGAATCCTCTTGTTCTAAGACTATACTTTTTTTTTTTTTTTGCAAATTTTGATGATACAGAGAGACACTTTTTAAAAGATCCTCTTTGTTAAAGCCCAAGCATTGCTGTTTCTTTCATTCCTGAATCAAACCTCTGACCTAAGGTATATGTCACTGACAAGCATTTTACAATGTTCATTTACATATATGTGACTGGAGATAATGTATCATGATATTTTATGAACAAGTGCATTCTGGTTAGCTACTGCAGCAGTCAATGAGGATCTAAGACCCACATGTAAGAAAAACATTGCCGATCAGCCTGCCACAGAGACCATGTGCAAGGAACAACATGTCATCATCTTTTCCTTTCAAGGAGAAGGGCCGAGGGGCATGCTGCAGAGGGGAAAAGTGAAGTGCGGGGTGACATAAGAACATGTTCCAAAATAGCTGCTTTTTAATAGGATGAGCAGGGGGCCTTGGCAGGCACCAAGGGAAACGCCTGTGGGGACTGAGTTGCTGACCCATGGTTAGGTGGGAAAAGAAAGCGCAGGAAAACAATAATCATCTGCTAATAATACGCAAAAAGTGGCACCTCTATCTCTTTTTTATTTTACCATTTAGAATTATATTTTATTTTGGTTTAACTGTGATTAGGTGTGAGCAAGTCAACAGATGGCACCAGCTTGGAGATTAGAAACAGAAGCCAGAAGAAATAAGTTTGCAGGAAGGATTTGAAACAAAAGTAGAGTGTTCAGGCTTCTATATTAACTCACTGCTTAGTTTTTTTAAATTATTTGACATTATTAGTAACTACTTTGAAAACTAACCTGATTTTTTTAAAAAAAAAATCCTTCAAAGCCTTGACTAAATCTCCCCCAAAATCTTGTTTCATAGATAAACACAGCTGTGCTTCATCCACACAGTCCATGTGGTCCACCCACAGGCCATATACTTCCATTAAGTGCCTCATATGTGTTCCTGAGTCTGTGCAATGCAGGCATGTATTATCCTGGGACACAGACTGTTACCACTTCAAAAGGAGGCTAAGATTCAGTCTCGAATGTTAATAAATAGTAATTTTGGGGTAGTTATCAGGCAAAGCAAACCTGCATCTTGACACCTGCATCAAAGAACTAGAGCGGTTCAGTGGGTGGTATTGGGGTTGGTAGAGCAGAGTTCAAATCCTACTTCAGCTACTAATCTGCTTCACACATCACAGTGGAAAATTGTGGGTCATTTAATGCAAGCAGCTTCTACTTTTTGTAAACAACTGCTGATGGGCCAGGTGAGACATTTTGGTATAACATGTCACCTGAGACCTCTGGGTTGTTCAGACAATCCAACAGTTACCCCATGGCCTGTTGCTGAATTAACTGTTGCGCTAACTCTCTTAAGATGCAAACTGGCAAACTGAGTGGGTCCAGTACCACTTCTTCAGCATTCTGTAAACATTCTGCGATCAACTGACCCACTAGTCATCCTCTCGGCATTTTCATACCATTCAGCAACGGTATCTTGTTAGACCAGCTCTGTGGATTACGAGCCAAAGTGGTACTGTGCATCCATCACATCTGCAGGGCCAGCTGCAAAAACTAACACATGGAACTGTTTCTCTATTCCATAGTATCCCATGAGGCTCTATCTTACCCTTCATGCTCGGTAACATTTATATAAGGGGTGGCCAACTTGTGGCCCTCCAGATGTTCTGGCCTAGAACACTAATCTGATTCCCATCTGAGGAGGAGAGAGAGTGTGCTTTGCTAGCAGCTCGCTGCTTTCCTTGTCCTTAATAAAATACTGCCTCTACAATCTGTCTGTGCATTAATATAATCAGAGGAGGTCCTTCTCTGGATTTCATACATATGAGAGTACAATTATCATCTACAAAATGAGTCTTCCTTTATGTTGTTGCCCCAGCTATGGACTCATGCCAGATATATGTTTGGCACCAATGCCATGTTGCTTTTGAAACCAGGTTAAAAATGCTAAGTTATTTTTTAAAAAATAAATTTAAATTTGCATTTTTAGCTGTTTGACATAATTTCATGGCTCTCAATAGTTTTGTACTAGTGTTGTACTGAATGTGAAATTCTGTTTGTACTTAGGCTGTTGTACTGAATGTGAAATTCTTTTTGGAATGAAGGCAGAATTTATAACATTTTAAAATAAAGAATGTTAATGTAAATGAGTACCACAAATTGTGAGGATTAACAAATGCTAATTTGCACAACTGCTGAACTATGAAGAGTTCCAACTGCACATAAGTAGATACTATCTGTGCATTTTCAAGGCTTCCTCCACAACGGTGAGGGTCAGGAGCTTGTTTTTAAGGTCAACAAATGTAACATTTGGTTCTCCATATATACATATGTTTTATATGCATTCAATACCAGATTTCTTGGTGGAGCAAGAACATGTAGAATTCCTCACAACTGGGTTAAATAATGGTGCTAGAGCCAGAACATTCCAGCAGAAGGACTTGGCAGAAGGATGTGGTATTGTGGTTAGTGTTGGACTACAAGTGAGGAAACCTGGGCTCAGATTGTCATGGAGTCATGAAGTTCACTAAATGGCTTTGACTCAGACCACTGCATGAACTCATGTGACATGACAACCTGCTCCTCAAATGAGTTACACAGTGATGGTTGTTCATGAAACAGAACACCATGTACCTCATAGAAGATTGGGTGGTCCCCTCCATCCTCCTTGGGTCTCTCATGGATATGCCAGGAGAATCTGCAGCAGGACCTTTCCTGTCTCTTCTACTCACGCTAAACGTGACCTCATTTGGATCACTGTGACTTTTCACCCCCTCCTCTTCTATCAGTGATCAATTTCCACAATCATCAAAGTAACAGCCAGAGCCCCTTCAAAAGCACATTGGAATAACGGCTGTCACTGATTCACCACTTTTTTGGCACCTGAGATTTGTGCAATTTTTCACAATTTTTACAGAGCAAAATCTGCACATTCCCCTTTTAAAAACCCTGGTCTCATCAAAATACCATTTTAAAAGTCTGAGTTTGGACAACTGTCAAAACACTGTGGTCCCATAACTTGGGTGGTTTGCACTTTTCCTGAGCACCAAGAGTCTTGGAAAGGGGTGAAAAGGTGGAGAACACTTGGAACAGTAAGCTCCAAGCAAAACTCTAAAGAATCTTGCTGGAAAGAGGGATGAACATGCCACCAGCAAATATCATTTCATGGCTTCACCTCTACTTGATGGCTTGCCAGTGACAGCTGTGAAATGAGAAGCAAAACAATAAAATAACCTACTTGTGGTCTTATTTTGTAAATATCTATGGATTGTGCCTCCTGCCATTGGCAGGAGACACTATCCAGTACAGTGATGAGTCATGATTGTGCATTTTGGATACTTGTGCACAAAAAGGAGTAATTAAAAATAATTTTAAAAATTGCACAATCCTAGGAAACTAATTTCCACTAAAAAAAGAGGAACACCAGTGACAGCAGCTCCAATTTCCCAGCTGGACACTTTGAAGGGGTTCTAAGCAGTTTTTACTTCTAAGATGACCAAGAGAATCTGAAAATAAAAGGAGAAAATTAAAACAACGCTGCAGGGACCACAAAAGGGTATGCAGTT
Source organism: Varanus komodoensis (assembly GCF_004798865.1). Lineage (NCBI taxonomy): Eukaryota > Metazoa > Chordata > Lepidosauria > Squamata > Varanidae > Varanus > Varanus komodoensis. The sequence goes on along the minus strand of NW_025335505.1, from coordinate 12,599,020 downwards.
GGTACAGCAGAGACCAAGCCAGTGATGGTCGTTTCACAGTGCCACCTTGGAATGGACACTTGGTGGAATGGCCATCACTGGCAGTGCTGGCAACCTTGACAGATGCAGCGGGGCTTTCTACTCTCACAGAGGAGCTCACTTGCCAGTTCACTGTCCTGCCTCATCCAACCCTCTGATTCCATTGCAATCTCAGGAATCAAATAATCCCTACTTTAAAATGACACAAGTCATTTCTTTGCTTTACAATGAACACATTTCTTTGTATTTCAGCTAGTCAATGAGACAGTCTGATATTGTTGGCTATAAGGAATAGTACAAGCCGCATACAACATGCCATACAAGAAAAACGCTGATTTTACACAATCATTGGGGGAATAACCCATGGTGACTTCTTTTCACTATCCCTGCACATACCAGTGGCACACCACACAATTTGCTTAATTACCCTTGCCGCATATAGGTTGTTGTGTTGTCCAAACCCAGCAATGTGCATGATGGCAGGTAATTTCCAAACCACCCCAGAAACCTACAACAAACCATGAGTTCCAAGGTAGTTTGGAGGCCACCTCCCACCATACACATAGCTGGGCAACAAGACAACCTGTGCACTGCAAGGGTAATTAGGCAAATCATGTGCTGTATCAGTGGCATGTATGAAGCAAGGAAAAGCAGCCGGTGGGGTTTCTTCTTCCCAGTGATTGTGTGTACCAAACCAAAGAGTGGAACCAAATGGTTAAAAATCAGGCATTTGCTTCCAAGCATGTAATATTCCTTTTCTCTATTTCCAGCAGATTATGAGCTCTGTAATGCGGGTTCACCTGAAGTATGGCAGTATATAACTTGTGGAGGAGCGTGCCCTAGAACAGAGGAACTGAATATCCAGGTGTGCCTTGTCACACTGTTACGCTTTGCCCAGTTCTTCTCTCTGATCTGTATCACTTCACACTGAAAGTGAAGTATCCTATTAGTGTTTTTTCCATAAAATAGAAAAAAGAAATTATTCCACACATATTAGCATGTCATGCTGAGTGCTAAGTTAGAACTCTTCTCCCCGATATCTAGTTTTCTATGAGGAAATGGTTTTGTTTCTTCTTTCAGTCACTCACACATGCAACTATATGAGTTCACTTGAAATCCAAAATGGATACAGGTTTACTACCTAAGTAAACCACATGGGGTTGGACTTAAGGCATGTGAGATTTACCAATACAGGGCAAAATTGAGACTTGAAGTGGTTAAGGCCAGGCACAAAACTGTGGCTTGGGCTGGAGTCTATTGGCTGCATGAACCATGCATTCCATCTGAGTTATGACTGTACAGGGATACAAACAGCCTAACCTAAGGTCATGAGGAGTCTTCTTTATTTGGCTAATACTAAATGATGAGGGGTCTGAAACTGCTCGTCTACGATAAATCATCCAAAGATCTACAAGGGAGTAGACCTGAGCCTGCTATTCGCCTGCCTCTGAATTAGATCAGTTAAATAAGTGATCAAGATATTGCTGGCTACATTTTATACAAACCATTTTTGCAACCGATTCTATATTGTCTTCAAACCTGATTGCAATCCAAGAGATCAAGCTGTGAACCCAAGTTCCTGTGCACAAAGGGATGGCACTGTTTAAGGATATTTTGATGAATCTATCAAAAGAAGGATTCAACCTTATGTTTTCCTTCATCCCATTCAAGCTGTAGCTAAATAAAGGTGCAGCAGAGAAATGCATTAAAAATCTGAGACCACACCTCATTTATTATCCTTGCACAGAAATATCACAGCTGACAGTGAAAGAGGCAGAGACAGAATTAGCAGGGGTGCCAGCATCCATGCATATGGAAACATCTTATCCCTCCCTGACATAAAACCTAAAAGCCATGCTGCTGAAATATATATAGCTAAACAAGCTATTAACAGTGTTTTACACACAAAAGAGACTATTCACTCTTTCACTAAAAGGAGTCCCTTTGGGGCCACAGTATGACTCATGCCAGGTAGATTATTCACTTCCCTAAACTGAATTGCCTGCAAGCCATCTGCCAGTCACTGCAAAAGGGATGGACAGAAAGCAGCCTGACTACTAAGGAACTATAGATTATATATTTAAGTAGAAATGGATTTGTATCATTTGCCTGAAACAGAATAAAGACCATGCAATGTTGGCATAACATCAGCTTCTGTGATTTTATGGACATAGTGGCTCATATCCCATTTACTCAAAGACTTTGCACAGATAATACCTTTTCTAAGAGCTGGACACAGTACTGTAGACCTAGCATTGCCTCTGATATAGTAATTAATTTTGATGCTTTTTGTCCTACCACAGACTCTTATCAAACTGGTTTTGCAGGTTTCTGTAGCATTTACACACCACCCAGAACAAACCAAAGTAGCTCCAGCTGTGCTATCAGCAATATTGCTATCGATGTAATGTATCTGGTCTCCTGTCATGCACCTTTGAATACTCATGTGCACACCACTGCACACCATTTCCAAGCCAGAGCATTTTATGAATGTGTGTTGTGTCCCTTCTACAGAGTTCAGAACAGCCCTTTATCCTCCCTTGAGGCATTAGCTTGATTGGCACCAAAATCACACACTGAGCTACATGGCTAGCAAAAAATTTGAACTCAGGTCTCCATGATCTAAATGCAACACTCTAATCATTATGCCACAAACATTCACATATCAGTACTCTTGAAAAAAAAAATCACAACAGTACAACGCTCCCTCTCTCGGTCACAACTGCATTAAAAAACGATTGTGTTCCTTTTTAAATGTCTTCATAGAGAAATTCATTAGACTAGAAGTTGCTCAGATCCAGTAAATAGTGACTTGGTTAAATCCATCTACTGAGATAAGCATGGCTTTTACTTCAGTCTTCCATATCTGGACCTGGTCCAAAAGCAGACAGAAAATAAGAGTTGTAAAAGGGGCTTTCAAGTACTTCATAAATATGTTTTAAAAACAAGCTGACTCATTTGTTGCATACCATCTTACTGAAATTATTCTATCTTGTAAGAAAGTGGAAAACACCTGCAGTTTTTTTAAAAGAACCTGAACTTTGCCACAGTTACAGGCCAGACATTTCATAGCATTGTGTGCCAACTAAAAACCACACCACAACGAACACTTCCTGACTTGCTCAAATGTACAAAGCATGCACTGCTATTACCGGCATCACTGAGCCACTCCTGGTTGTCGATTCCAGCCACAAAGGAGAAACAAGAATGCTGTATGTCTGCATATGCAAAATACTTTTATAATCTTGCTTTTGGTTTCTGAATGGATGTCTGGCTGTGTGAAGCATTTTGCAGCTATTGGCACTGTGCTAACAGAAGCTTAAAAGTATTAAAAACAGCAAGTAAAAACTACATAGCTATTGAGGCAAGGTGAGCACAAATATTCCTCCTAATCTCACAGTAATTTAAATAAATTAAACAAAATCACAGCCATCTCTCTGCCTAGTGCATTAGCAGATACCATCTCTCAATATTTCATTGGACATCAGAAAGGTTTGTTAATATTCTGCAACTTTGTGATCTGAAAAAAAGTGGGCTATCCTAGAAGTCTACCTGAAGTGCAGAACTGTCTTACAGGCTAATTACTGGAGCTTTAATTAATACTCTTTTTAAAATGAGATGGTCATGGAAGTAAGAAGGTAACGTGTAAGTTGTACAGGAAAAATGATTTTGTAAAGAGTGGAAAGCAGATGCAGATGATATAGCAGAAGTAAAAGCTATTAATCTGACCCAGAAATAAAGAGGATTCAAGCAAAAGGCTTTTAAAACAGTGGCATTCTAGAAGGCCTGCAGGGAACAGAATGGAGATGAGATGTGGAAGTTGTAAATAGCTAAGGTGAGAAAAATAGTTCACATCTTACAAACCTGGTCTGGATGCTATTTTAAGTCAATGGCAAAACTGCAGCTGCTCTCTATAGGAGTAGGAAGAAGCCCGGGGCAAATACAGTAGCACTGCCATTCTCTGTTTCAGAAGCAAGAATGTAATTTGGTTTGAAACCTCATCAGACATATTGGGAATTGAAAGCACATGTTTATGAAAATTGGAGAACTGATACTTTCAGATGACAAATTCTGTTTTCTCATATCGCACTGTGCCTTTGAGTCCTGTTTGCAACAAGCAATAATAGTCCAGAAATCTTTTGGAATAAGCGCTTGTTAAAGTCACAAATAGATTTCACTCATAGCATTTAAAAGTCTACTTTCCCAAGGTTGGCTGCTCTGTGAAAACAACATGCCAGAAAGCTTTATGAGAAAGATTTTCCACTGGTTTCACTTACTGGGAGAGTAAAAAAATACAAGCTCCAGCCTTAAATAATCTATTCTAATCACATGACTAAAGTTAAAAGAATTTTAAGTTGGCAAACTTCTAATCATTAGTAAGGAGTAGATTTTTTGCCAGGATTAATAAATCTTTAAGAAAAAAGCATTGGCTTTTTGGCTCCAAGATGTTAGTACGGGCCACCATACAACTGACTGCTCAGGGAAGAATGTCAAAAAGTGAGTTAGTAAGAGCAATATACCACCCAACTCACAAAAATGTCCTATGGGATATCAGGGTTTCAATACATTGGCATCCTCTACACATTTTAGACAAAAGAATAAGCAAATTTATGACTGAAAGAGCAGGTTTATGGGAAAACATGCCACAATGTTAGCGAAGAAATATAGAAGAATATAAATTTTCAACAACATGAAAAAGAATAGAGCAGGAATTCCAACACTGTTGTAAAGTAGGAGACAGGAAGATAGGCAAAGAAATTTTATTCGTTTGAAACAGTATATATTATATGTCTATATGGGTCTAATATGAGGCTTCAAATTTTTTCCCGTCCAAATTGCTGATCAGAACCAGACCAACTTGGCTGCAGTAGTGCTGAAGCATCTTGGATACCCAGACCATTCACTGGGCCTCACTTCCCTTTCTTTTAAATGATTATGGGATTTGTTTTGACTTGAATTGTTTGGAAGGAAAAGGAGAGTACCTTTGGGAAAGACAAGGGAGTGGGATAAAGTTTGCTTTCTATCTTGTGCCAAATGTATTTATTTATTATGATTTGGATCCAGGGTCTGCCTCCCATGGATGGAAGGGCTTCTTCAGTCTGTAAAACACTTGTGATCCAGCAGAGTATTTTTGCTTGCAGACCGGAAAAGTAACTCCTTTGTAAACCTTTTGGAATAGTGTGGAAAGTGCCAGCAGGGGCTACAGAGGGAGGAGCACTGATAAAAGCATCCCTTATTTCCACTATCTGGCACATTCTAAGCATATCTCTACTCAAGAATTGCTCCTACAGGCAGGGGGAAGCCTGGATGCTTTTTTAAAAAAAGATGTGTATCTTGCCTTTCCACTGGTGCTCTCCAAGATACCAGATAAAATTAGTATTCCATTCTCTGGTAGTCACCTGTTTATCACCTGTTTAGACTGCAATGCAATTAAAAGTGGGATTGCCCTTGATGGCAAGACAGAAAAATAGGTTACCACTGCTGCTGTTGAAACCAGTCACTAGAATCAACACATTTCCAGTCCTTTTCTGAGTTCAATCCAAGATGCTGGTACCTACCTACAAAGTGACTAGAAACCAGACACCTGTAGGAAGTTTGGTCCCATATCCACCCAACCCTGCACTGTGGCAATTTGTGGCAATCCCTTCCAAGTACTCCGTCTCAGGCAAGATGGGTAGTACACAGGGGGGGGAAATGTGGCATGCCATCACTGTAATGCTTTTGTCAAGGTAAATTGCCTCTCATCTAGAGTCACTGCTATCTTTTTTAATACCTGCTGAAGTTCTTATCCTCCTGACTTTTAAAGGATTTTTAGATGTTATTATTTTATCTGTTCGTTCATTCCTTTGGTTTGTACCATCTTTCTAAGAAGATAATGGGCACTGAAGGGGGTTTACAATCATGGATGAATAAAAGCTTACTAAAACAATAATAAAAGATACTTTAAAACACATTCTAAAACACAACAATAACAAAATAAAAACAACACACAATCCAGCAAATCTATCTAGATGCAAAGGCCTGCTTAACTCAAGATACCTTTGCAAGCTGAGGGAAGGACAGCACAGAAGCAAGAAACTGAGCTTCCCTTGCCAGGGAGTTTCACGTCTGGGAAACAGCCACCAAAAAAATACTCTCTTCTCCCATTTATTTATTTTCTATACCACCCAAGAGCCTGACCTGGCCACACAACATGGCTCTGAATACAGAACGGTTCATGCAGATGTGCAAATTTCTCTGACAGGTTTTTTGTTTTTAATAATCTTAGAGGTAGCACAAGATGAAGCAAATGGAAAGCTGGTGCCACTGATACATACACCCATCCTTCATAGAGCCCCATTACTCCATTCCATGCATCCTCCTTCTCAGGAGGAGGTGGTCATTTTTTGAAACTGCCAGGGAGCTACAGTAAACACCCAGTAAGCATTCCAAAAAGAGCTGCAAACACTGGTAGCCAGGAGTTAATATGTAATTTTCTATATGGTCCAATAGCCAATGCCTTTTTTCTGGAGTAGCTGCAGACTCAGGGAAGTGCTGAAAAGGTGCAACACAGTGATAACTGTCAGTTCAACACTTAAAATCAAAAGAATGTATTTTTAAGTGGACAATATCGCCCCCACACTTTTTGAGACCCCTACTTTTGCTGTTTCCCCCATTTCCAGTGCTTTACTATGGCACAGATAGGTTCCTTCTCTTCCTTACTGTAATTTTCTCCTGATCTTTGTCAACTGTAGACAAATTAGGCTATGTGCAGCCTATGTGCAGTCACATCTTGTTCACGTCCACGACAGCTGAACGCTACAAGAAAATTGGCCAGGCAAGACTGCACATATTGGACCACTGCATGTGTGCTCCTTGCAAAGGACTGATGTCAACCATGAGCACATTTACACAGTTTTTAGGGACTGGCAACACATGACGAAATTGCTCGTCTGGGTTCAGATGACAGGTCAACCCATCACGATATGAAAAACTCCTATAGCAAGGCTTGGTTCTCATGGTGGTTTGCTTGTCAAAACTAAGCCACTTTATGGAAAGTGGTCTAGTTCCAAGACAAAACAATCCTCTGAGGCTAGATGCCCACATTAGGTTTTTGTTCCATGTGAACCAGGGCAGTGTATCACTGCCAGTCTTCCTTCCTTGTAATGCGTAAGAGGGTTCTTAAAACTCCCAGAATTCAGGGTCAGGAATTGTGGCTGCCTCTTAAACTTTCATAGGACATGTTTCTTGATCTTACCATTTTTAGATCTATATTTGCTTATTTGTATTAGAATTCAAATGGTATAAGGCATGCTTAACACTTGTAGCTTTCGTTTGTCTTGTTGGTAAATTTAGCTATTGTTTAAAAAGAGAAGAATCACTGAATAGATAGTGCCTGGGAAACTGCCTATTTTATGTAATTTTTTGAAGATTTAGGTGTAATATGAACTGCAATTCCCAAACCTGACAAGTTTGATTAATCAGAGATACCTCCTTTCTTGTTCTGAATTCCATGAGATCAGCATGATAATTGCATTCATAAGGAACAACAACAGTACTATCAATGATCACAAATACCACATTCACTGGTTATCTTGTTTTCATAAAATGCAATTCCTCCCCGCCACCCCAGCCACCCGCCTTTTCCAGGCACATTTGTCCATATCAGTTCTGCAGTTGTAAGGCCAAGCTACTTGTCTTGCTACTATTACCTCATATGAATCTCAAGAAGTCAGCTTCCGCCAGTTACACAAACAGGACCAGAGGAAGAGTAGAAAATATATGCTGTCTAGAGCACCACTCATAGTATTTTGGCATAGGAATAACTTGCCCAAGAGAAATATCTGAAAAAAAATCTAACTTTTCTTTGGTGAACATTCTGCATCACTTTTCTTTCTTGGCACGAACAGCAATTCTATGCAGACTTACCTGAGAGCAAGTTCTACTGAATTCAGTTGGACTTACTTCTGTCTGCACATACTTAAGATTACTCTGTCACATGCCTGAAATAGTGAATCTTTTGGAAGAATGCACAAAATTCTTGGAAATCCAAGGAATTCTCCTTCTAAAAAGGATGCGTGTTTGTTACAGTTCTTAATCATGACTTGCTAGTCATTTCTGTCATTCACAGAATCATACTTCATTCTATTCAATTTTGGGGAAAGATTTCTCTTGCTCAAGCTTTTGTTTTCACTGCAAGAGGGAAAGCATGCATCTTCCATATTCCTGCTTTCTCACTCTCTCATTTTATGACTGTGATATAAAATAGGCAGCAATCCATCTCTCTTTTCTTCCAATCTTTCAAGCACCTCCCAGGAATTGCAGTGCTAATGTCAGAGGCAGAATGAAGCAGACATAGTGGCAATTTGTCACAAATTATGCTCTTTATCCATCTATCCAGGCTTCTATGAAGCACCCAATGACTGGCTGCCCCCCGGGGACTCCCTTCCCTGGGAGGCTGAGGGGTTTTTGTTTGTTTGTTTTGTTTGTTTGTTTTTGTTTTTTTTATTGCTTTATTTTTCTTTCTTTGTGTTTGTTTTGTTTTGTGCTGTTCTGTTCTGTGTTTTGCTTTCCTTTGTTTTTCCTCCAATTTAAATTTTATTTTATCCTTGCGTGCACACGTGTGTGTGTGGGGGGGGTGTTTGTCTGGGAGAACTGGACAAGTGAGGGGAACTGCAGGACAGACAAGGCGAGGGACCAAGGTAGGGTCTCAGAAGGGATCCAAAAGGCAGACCAGGAGACAGCCTTGGTGGGAGTCACGGGTGTTGCTGTCTGCTACAACAGCTGTGACATGTTTGCCCTGGACAGAGGGTTGAGAGAGAGGAGGAACAGCCAGGAAGACATGGAGGCATGTCACCCACAGGAGGAGGAGGCCAGCACACCCTCCTCCTTCTCCTGGCACCAATCTGGAGCTGGGAAACAGGTTCTCTCCGCCTGGGGAGGCTGGGGCTGATGAGGCCTCGAGGCACCAGCAGGAGCCCCAGCCCAGGGTGACAAACAGCAAGGGGACCACTGCAGGAGAGGCGAGGGCCAGGGCACAACCGCCCACCACCACCGGGAAGACACGGTGGCGGGTGATCGTTGTCGGGAACTCCCTGCTGAGGGGCACTGAGGTGGCGGTGTGCCACCCTAACCTGGAGACAAAGAAGGTTTGCTGCCTGCCAGGCGCATGTATCCGGCATGTGAAGGACAGAGTGGAGCGTCTTGTTTGCTCCAGGAGTCACCAGCCGCTCCTGGTGATCCATGTGGGCACAAACGACGTGGCCAGGCAGGGTATGGTTGGGATCACCAGGGACTTCGAGGCCTTCGGGAAGAAACTCAGAGAGCTAAAGGCCCAAGTGGCCTTCTCGTCGATCTTACCGGTCCGGGGATTTGGGCCAGGCAGGGACAGGAGGGTCTCCAAGGTGAACGACTGGCTTAGGGTGTGGTGCCAAAAGGAACGCTTCGGGTTCCTTGACCACAGCACTCATTTTCTTGCCAATGGACTTCTGGCAAGGGACGGGTTACACCTCACAAGGATGGCTAAAAGGTCCTTTGGAGATACTCTAGCAAGCTTTGTCTGGAAGACTTTAAACTGAGCCGGGGGGGGGGGGTTCAGGCCCCCCCAGAAACGTGTCTGCACTGGACAAGTGTGGGGAGAGGATCAGGGCTCTGGGAGCAGGGTTTTATTGGTACTGCAGGGACTGACAGGATTCCTACAGAGAGGGGCCAGGTATCAGGGAGGATGGGAGGAAGGAGGAGGCTGGGAACTCCAAGGAAAGGAAGTGATGGGAAGGAGCTGAGGTGCATGTACACCAATGCTAGGAGCATGGGTAATAAGCAGGAAGAGCTTGAAGCTCTCCTGGGAATAGGAGGGTATGACCTGGTGGGAATCACAGAAACTTGGTGGGATGAAAGGCAAGTCTGGAATGTGAACATAGAGGGGTATCACCTTTTTAGAAAGGACAGGAAGGGAAAGAGGGGTGGTGGCATGGCTTATACATCAGGGAAGGGATAGGATGCAGTGAGATAGAATGCAGCACAGATGGGGATTCGGCAGAGGCAGTCTGGGTGAAACTTAGGGGTTTTGACAGGGAAAGAGACCTGACAGTGGGGGTATGTTATTGCCCTCCAGGTCAACTTGAAACCCTGGATGATGGCCTGACAGACCAGATTCTAAGGATATCTTGGTGGAGAGACACAGTAATTATGGGAGATTTCAATCTCCAGGATATTAGTTGGGAGACTCACCCGGCGGTGACAGCCAGGTCACGTCGCTTCCTAGAAGCTAAAGAGGGAGGGTTTTTCACACAGAGGGTTCGAGAGGTGACGGGGGGGGGGGACATCCTTGACTTGGTCTTGACCAATAGAGAGGAGCTGATAGATGAAGTATAGATTAGGGGAACTCTGGATGTGAGTGATCTCTCCAACCTTGCTTTGAGATCAGGGGACTGGGAACGTGCAGCAGGTCGAGCACTAGAAGTTGGGACTTCAAGAGGGCCAACTTTGGTCAACTGAAGGCCAGACTGGGGAAAGTCTCCTGGGATAGGTTACTGGAAGGTAAGTGAGTTGAGGAGGGGTGGATGGCACTCAAAAGGGAGGTTTTGGAGGCACAAGCCTTGATGATACCTCTAGTTAGTAAGGTGGGGAGGCGGAGGAGAGCGCCGCCATGGATGCGAAAGGAGGTGGTTAGAGGGATTAGATGAAAGAGGAACCTCCGTAGGAAATGGGTACTGGGGCAAACAGACAAAAGGGTATACCTGGAGGAGGAGGCCCTTTGCAGAAGGATTCTTTGCAAGGCTAAAGCTGATTACGAGCTGAGACTTGCCAAGAATATCAAGAGCAACAAAAAGGGCTTCTTTCAGCATGTAAATAGGAAGATGAAGGGGAGACAAGTGGTGGGACCACTAGATAAGGAGGAAGGAGATCCAGTGACTGATATGAGGGAACAGGCACAGATGCTAAATGACTATTTTGCAGGACGGGGATATTCACATAGGAGATTAGATGAGGCTGGGGACTTAGGGGCTCAGATTAGAGTCACCCCCCCTTGAAGTCAGGGGGGCTCCTCAGGGCATTGGAGATTACAAAGGCGCCAGGCCCTGACGGGTTACACCCGAGAGTACTTAGAGAGTTGGCAGGGGTTCTCTCACACCAGCTGGCCTCCATTTTTGAGGCCTGGTGAAGAACAGGTGAAGTTCCAGAGGACAGGAGGGTGGCATCAGTGGTCCCAATTTTCAAAAAGGGTGTTAGAAGGCACATGGGGAATTACAGACCTGTTAGCCTTACATTCATTGTGGGAAAAACAATAGAAAGGCTCATAATAGAGAGAGATCTAGTGATGCTAGATAGGGAAGGGAGCTGACAACCACACAACATGGCTTCCGCAAAAACAGGTCCTGCCAAACAAACCTTGTGAAATTCTATGACCAGGTTTCGAGATGGCTAGATGGAGGAGATGCAGTGGATGTGGTATACCTGGATTTCAGCAAGGCCTTTGACAAAGTGCCCCATGATATCCTGGTGGAGAAACTGAGGAGTTTTGGGATACACCAAAGCACTATCTGGTGGATTAGGGCATGGTTGACTGACCGAAAGCAAAGGGGCAACCATTAGTGGGGAATCATCGGGATGGCGGCCAGTGACAAGTGGGGTCCCCCAGGACAGAGCCCTGGGGGACCCC
>NW_025335505.1:12564486-12587261 GCF_004798865.1 Varanus komodoensis | reverse complement strand
GGATTTCAGCAAGGCCTTTGACAAAGTGCCCCATGATATCCTGGTGGAGAAACTGAGGAGTTTTGGGATACACCAAAGCACTATCTGGTGGATTAGGGCATGGTTGACTGACCGAAAGCAAAGGGGCAACCATTAGTGGGGAATCATCGGGATGGCGGCCAGTGACAAGTGGGGTCCCCCAGGGCTCTGTCCTGGGGCCGATCCTGTTTAATCTTTTCATAAATGACATGGAAGAGGGGGTGAACAGTCTGCTGATCAAATTCGCAGACGATACTAAAACTGGAACAGTGGCCACAACTGAGGAGCAGGTACTCCAGATCCAAAAGGATCTGGACAGACTATGGAAGTGGGCAGGAGACAACAGGATGGCATTCAATGTGGATAAGTGCAAGGTGTTGCACTTGGGGCATAGGAATAGGTGTCATAAGTACAGGTTAGGTGACAAGTGGCTGGAGAGCAGCACTTGTGAAAGGGACCTCGGGGTACTGGTTGACTGCAGGCTAAACATGAGTCAGCAGTGTGATGCGGTGGTCAAGAGGGCGAATACCACCCTTGGTTGCATAGCCAGAAGTGTGGCTTCTAGACTGAGAGAGGTATTACTACCACTCTATACAACTCTGGTGCACCCACAACTGGAGTATTGTGCTCAGTTTTGGGCCCCTCATTACAGAAAGGATATAGCCAGGTTAGAGTCAGTGCAGCATAGGGCCACAAGGTTGGTGGCCAATTTGCAGGAGATGGGGTATGAGGCGAGACTGAGGGATCTGGGTCTCTTCAGCCTGGAGAAGAGGAGACTCGGAAGGGATATGTTGGCGACATACAGGTATGTGAGGGGATGTCACATGGAGATGGGTAGAGACCTTTTCTCCCCTGCAGAGGAAGGCAGAACATGCTCCAACAGAGCAAAGTTCGGAGAACCAAGGTTCCATTTAGATGCCAGGAAGTACTTCCTGAAGTTAGGACCCTGAGGGTGTGGAATGGGCTTCCACAAGAGGTCGATGAGGCCACATCTGTGAGGGTGTTCAAAGACAGGCAGGACATGTACATGGTGGGCATGTTGTCAGCGGAGCCGGCTGGTGCTGGAGGTCAGACTAGATGGCCCGGGAGACCCCTTCTGACTCGCTCTGTTTCTATGTTTCATGCTGAAGCTCAGCAAAGATAAAAATGATGCTATTAAGCATGTAAATAATTCTGTCCTGCTTGATGTACCTACTCATATTACTAAATTATTTTTCACAAGAACCTAACAAAAGAGTTATGCCCAGAGTCCAGAGAATAGTACAACTAGTTTTGTATACCCAAAGGGACTTTGTGTTTGTCAAACAGAAATCCCCACCCTCCCACAATCCCTTGTCACTTGGGCAGGTGCCATAAGCTCACTGGAAGTACACATCTTGTGCAAGGAAAAGCTGAGGGTTGAATTCCTGGCATCTCCAAATGGGACTGCCTAAAACTCTGGAAAGCTGCTGCCAGTCAGATTAAACAATTCTTGGCTAGAAATGCTATGGGTATAAGATAGCTACCTAGGTTCCTATATGGCAAAGCATTTTTGAAACAGTTTTCAGGGATAGTTTTGTTATGTGGCATGAGGATCTATAGTTTAAAGAGGGTTAGGAGGTTTTTAAAAAAGAGGGAAAAGGGACATGTCCAAGCCCTTGGGTATACATAAAGTGTCCTGACCTTGATTTCACTGTTTATGTTCCTGCTGGTTATCTTTTCACTTTATGTTCCATAGTGTTTTGCTGTTTTACTCCCTCTTGGTTTTATTATGTACTTTTGTTATTCATTGTTTTATTGTTTGCATGTCATGTTTTTAATATATTGTACACCACCAAGGGAATTTAGGTTATTGGGCAGTTTAAAATGGCAATGAATTTTAAAAAAATAAAGGCCAAAAGAAAAAGCCAAGGCCACTCATTTCAAGTAGTGGAAGATCTATCCCCCCTCCCTCCAGTTTTTTTAGCTTAACTGGCTAAAACATGCTGTGCCCTAGAATACAGGCGAATGCCTAAAAGAATAGATGAGCATATTTTATTTCTTTATTTGTTTATGTTATTAATATGAAGAATGCCACATTGAATAAAATGGTCAAAAAAGCTGCTGGTTTGTGCATCCACATTTTCTTGTTTATCAACATTGCTGTAATTGGTCTTAGGGGCCCATGGGTGGAAAAGTAGGGTAGAGCTGTAACAACAGTAATTGAAATAAAATATGAAGGGAAAGCTTGTGTATTTTGTCCTATGGCAATTTGCATGCAGAACTCACATATCTTGCTATGATCCTCCTTCTCATGTTACAGCTTGCCATAAAAATTAGATACACAAGAGACTCATATATCTGCTTTTCATCATATCTTATAACTTCTAAAGTCATCTGAGCTGGTTGGACCATTGAGCACATTCCTTTACTTCGAGGCATAAGAGGGACAAAAGGAAAATTCTGATCCATCCCAACTTCCTTTCTACTTCTTCAATGCAATCTGACTTCCCACCACATCACTTCCGTTCACTGTCAGTCTCTGGCCTCTTCGCAGTCTCTCTTTCATCTGCTGTAGCCTATAAACCCTCATACATGCAACTGTATTTGTACGGCACCTAGCATGTTCCTCATGTTAACCTAATTGAAAATCAGTAATAGTAGAAATGCAGAAACTCCTGCCTACGGATGGAAACTATTAAACCACTGGGTACCTCTACTGAGTACTGAGAGCACATGATTAAAATCTACTCATATTTGAGGGAATCCCATACTCTACAATTACTGTGTGAGAACAAAGACATAGCCTAGCACTGATGTGGTAGAGTGGAGGAAGGAATTGCACAATTATCTATTCTTCACTACCTACAATATAATATAAAATACTAATGAGCTAGAATATTAGTGTAGTTAAGGAACATGGTGGAAGTTCATATATTCATGCACACTCGTGTGCAATTTATATAGCATTTTCAAGGGATACTTGTATACCCAGGGTGTGTTTTCCACATGTCTGCAAATATGGTGTCTTTTCTCTAATGTGTGAAGGAGGTCACATCCCTATAGGAACTTCTCTTCTGTCCACAAACCAAGAGAATTGAGGCAGCTTAAAGACTAATTCATTTGTTACAATGTAAGTCCACAGAAACTGATACCTATCATGATATATGTGTTAGCTGCCACAAACATATTGTTCCTTTTACTGAAAATGCCACCTCTCTGGAAATTTTTCCATCCCGTTTATTTAGAAAGAAAAGTATGAGCAGCACCAACAGAGAGGGAATTTAGGTGGTGTTACTAAGATAATGTTGTTCAATGCTAAAATACACCTCTCCTAATTATTGTAATGGAAAGCAACAAAGTAAGGCAAAAAGAGAGAATACAATCCCATTTGTAGTTTTCAGTCTGTAGCATATAACCCTGTCTTGTCAGCAATACCGTCTCTTCTGTCTGAAGCAATTAAAATTTAATCCTAAAAGCATTTTAGAGGGCTATCTTATTTAAAAGACAGAACAAAAGGTGACTGGCAGTTATTTGTCATTGAAGGTAAATAAATTTATGCAGCTTACATTATATGCTCTGCGATAAAGCAAGCTGGTAAAAGATGTGTTCGCGATGCATTAGAAATTAGTCTCAATGACAAACTCCAGCTCTCTGCTCCAGGAAAGCTGATGCACTGGCTAGACAGGTAGATATTAGGTGCTCAGGCTGTCTGGATGCTATGGAAATCACATTGTATGCATTTGACCATTGTCAATGGGACAAGACAAGTACCGAGCTCATTCTTATTCTAAGCCAGGAAGAGGGCCACATGTGCGTTAGCCTTTTTGCTGAAAGCCTGCCATATTTGTCAGTTCAGACGTATGTTAAGATAAGCTCTTTTTCCGTTATCTAATATTTCACCAGGCAGTGGAACCAAAGGATAAGCAGCACCTAATAACCTATGTGGGCAGGAAATCTTCAATGCTGTCAAGCTCAGCATAAAAGCTCAGAATGCCCCAGACAAGAAGTTCACAGCAGGCATTCATTTCATTCCAAAGGAAAAAGTTCGATTAATCACTTCATTTGGAAGAATGCTTTCTAGGGATCAGACTAAATATAGTTATAACATATAGAGAACCAGAAGGCAAATATGTAATGCTTTTACTGCAGTGCCATTGCAAATTCCCCACTCACTGTGATTGGCGGCTGTCACTCACAAATTAAAGTGGATTAAAAGGAGGTGACTACCCACAATGGCACAACACGTGAAAAGCAAGAGTAATCAAGGCAGTAAAGTGAACAAAGAACTCTGTTTCATGTAGTCAAATCTTTGTTTTCTCTGTAAAGTAAAATGGCAACAAGACCTTGGTATATATAGCCAAAATGCTGGGGCTTAGCTATGGAAAAAGAAGTTAACTAAATCAGTTATAAAAGGCCTACTTCAATAGTTTAGTGGGTCTGTGAATTAAAATTTGCATCTTGCTTCTTTAGTTCATGATCCCAATAATGTGTTGGCACAACTGTAACATGCAAATGGTTCAATCAGAAAAACAGCCACCAAAATTGCCAAAGATGATAGGGCACTCTGTCCAACCACTTTCTTCAGAATTGTTCTCCTCCAAGTCACACAATATCCATACAAATGTGCACTGGGCAGCTTGCAAAATGAGCAAAATATTGTGTGTAATTTGGCCCTAAGAACACCATGTCCCAGTTATGCAAGTCAACTTGCTTCACACTATACTGAAGTCATGTGTACAATAAAGGATCCCAAGGACATGCCAAGATCAGGAAAACTTGTGTGTATGCTCAACATTGCAGGTCAGAAGTCCAGATAGGTTGCTCAGTTACTGGCTTATTCACACACTATTTTTCTTGGCTATTAGACAGAGTCAATGTGAAAATTCAGGAATAGTTTAACCCTTACCACATTTTTGGCATAAGATGTTAATGGTAGCAGTCTCTGTCTACGCCAAACAGTTCATCAAAATCATGCATTAACAGAGCACAAAGAAACCAAAGGCTATAATTTTAGGCTTCTCATCATGTATATTGTTCCAGGGTCTTGTTTACTTTTTTAATTTCATAACTTTTTTCTTTAGGCTAAGCTCTTATTCTGTACACTTTTGCCCTTTCTTTAGATGCAGCAATTAAAAGACAGACTATATATTAGTCTGAAATAATTAATTAACCCACTGCTTATTTCATTCCTGCAGGCAGTGGCACAAACCAATTAGATCATGGAACAAAATACAAAACAAAGTGCTTTCAGTATTTTACTTGGCTCTGGAAAATGGAAGAACTCTCCCATTTCATTGCATAATGAATCTCCGAAGTCTCCAAATACCCTCAAGTACAGCAGAAAAGCCGCTCTGCAGAAGTTGGTGGACTACTCAGCGTCCTCTTAGACACAGAAGAATTCAGGCTTTGTTTACACAAGTTTGGTAACATTTTAAAGTCGGACCAGCCTCAGTCAGTTCTGGGACTGAGTCTAGCTAGGATGCTGCATAAGAAGACATTGAGCAAAATGCCTAACCAGTGCTGAATCTGGGCAAGGAATAGAACAGCTGGCTGGGGCCCATTGGGAGTTGTTGGCCTTTTCTTTGCCCCCACATGCACAGGATTGCACCCTAAAATTGATTGCAGCTGTAGCCGGTTGACTGGAATGTGTGGTGAAGTTTGTAACTGGACTTATGCACACTTCCTGATGACGGCATGGACTTTCCCAGGCTTTATCCAATGTAACCTGCTCCAGACTCAAGTCCAATATAAATTAGCAAAAAGCACTTGTCACATCTTTCTTTCTCTGTACTGTTCCACCCAACACAGCACAATTGTCATTGTGAGTGTGCACTGGTGTTAACTTGCAGTACCATATAAGCAACCAACTATGGTGGGGCTTACAACAGAAGATGCTCATAGTCAGTGATCCTGGTTGACACTGATGACATACAGAACTCTTGTCTCTTCTTTATGGCAAGCTGTGGGTGTGGGGAGCGCTAAAGAGAGGAGTAGGAAGATGGCTGGCAGGAAGTCAGCAGGAAGCAGATGGGTGTCGGGAGAGCCAACTGGACACAAGCTGATGATTGGGATGGGGCATGCATGAGTATGGAAGAGAGAAAGGGTTTCAGAAGAATTTTGGAGGAGTCCTGAAAAATAATGAGAATGAGTTTTCATGTACATGCATTAGGTTGAGAAAGGAAGATTGTGTGTGCATTTTTGTGTGATGGATAGAAGGGATGTGCACGTGTGTGTGGCGGGGAGAGAGAGAGAAGGAGAGAGAGCGGATGGACAGAGGGATAGGTGTATGGTATGAGAAAGAATGTGTGCTGGAATGAATAAGAGAAAGCACCTCAGTAGTGGTCCAGAGTGAGAGAGGAAGCAAGATGGGAGGAATGAGCTGGTTCACTGGCTGAGAAAGGAGAGAGAGAAAATTCCCCTTCCATTGTTTTTTGTTAGTACTAAAATGTATGGGTTCAAAAAAGCAGTATGTTTAGGTTGTTGTGGCTCAGACCTCAAGTCCATCTTGTACTGATTGTTTTGAGCTGCATCCCTTTGTGACTAGCCAAAGCACACATCACAGCCATTTTGTGGTGGTGCCCTGGACACTGGATCTAATTGTCAAAGGTGCCCACAAGCCCCAATATGTGGCCTACCTCTGTTCTACTGAATTATGAATAAAAGATTGCAAATTCCATGATAGTCTACAGCTGTCTAGGGACATAGTTTCATAATCTTGCCCAGTGAGTTTGGCAAAATGGCATTTTACTGTTAACACAGAATTGCATTAAAATAGGTATCACTAGCATGGTACTGCCGTACGGTGCAACTGCCATCAGTTGCTGCTCACAGTTAAATTCAAACCCTGGCACAGTAACGCTTTGTTTAAAATAAGACTTGAGAAGCAAACTTCCTGAAACAAAAGGTCAGCAGTAATATCAAATATTATGCCTTTCTCTGTAATACATGCAAACACTAACAGAAGATATCAATGCATTTAAGGTGATAGTTAAAATCTCAGCCCTGGGTTTTTGTAATTTTGTAAACAGACATTAAAAAACATACATACAAATGTTGCATATATTAATTATATATGGCACAACCTTTCATTGGACAGTACAACTACATTCACAACAGCAGTTTGGCCAACAAAATCAGCCTTATACTATTTGTTTTTGTTGTGGTATTATGGAAGGGGACATGATTTTGCTAACCAAAGAAATGTCTCCTTGAGAGCAGTTTCCAAGCATTCCATTCTCTAATGAAAGAATTGGAGCAGAATGCCTCTTTGCTAATGCTATATTTCAGTCATTAAAAATGTGCATTTGCGATTTTAAAACAGCTAGAGGCAAAACACAGAGAAACAATGCTCTAGTTTCCATTTCATGTTCCTAGAGTAGCTGCCGAAACTGCACTAGTATAAATAATACTGTTTGTACCTGGAAATATGGCAAGCCTAAGTTTCACTGTGTAACTCAACTGGAATTATTGCTCCACTTCCAAGTGTGTCTCAGTCTGGAAATTATATTCAGGGTCATGCTAGTTGGTGGTATGAAAAACCAAAGGTTATCTGAGGGTTGTTTAACTCTAGCATAACCCTTAATGGCCAGGTTTGCACAACACACCACAACCTCACTGAGGGTTGCATATCTTGTATAATAGGACGGCATACAAATGCTTTTAATAAATCAATAAAATCAAAACTGGTGCCCAGTTTATGCCATGGCTCATTGTGGGTTAAGTAGTCCATGGTGAGCCTGGCATGATGTGCCAGGTCATTGCCTAACTGGGTTTCGATCTGTTACTTGCAGACTATGAGTTACAGGTTATCAACCAACCACAAGCAAGCACCAAAATGGGCTGTCTTGTTGTACCTGTAGAAATACTTCATTGTTTTGCATGGATATCTTTAGAGGGATGTGACTGGCCATAAACACACGGATATTTGTACAGAAGTATTAAAGGAAAGGTTAGCTTAATTATTAAAAAAGGTCCATCCCAGTTCCCAAACAAAGCTCTTCTCTCTCCTACATGCATGCATTGCTCAACAATGATAATGTTCACTGAAGATCCCAAATTCAACTATTTGCAACGATATAATCTTCCCCAACATTTTGCAAAGAAATCAGAGTATTCTTGTGTGTGGATGTGTAGGGCCAGGGACTGAGACTGGCAGCTCAACAGCATTGTCCAACGTAAAAGTGAAAAGCCAACATGATCCTTTCTTACATGAAGCAAAACAGAAAACAGGACCAAAAATGCGCACAAGCAAATGGAACCATATGACATCAATGCAAGGTCCAGTGCATAGCAAGTACACATACTATTTTCATTACATTTAGATAACATTGCACCCCATTTTACTACTGCAAAGTATCAAGACATAGCAATAAATTACTAGTCTAAGATCAATAAGTAAGTTTAGGATAGAGTTCATAACCAGAAATAACAGCTAATAACAGAATGTCTCTGAGTGTGTATAGAGTGCTTTCCCCTCACCATTGAACCACTGTTTCCTGAAAATGTGGCATTTGAAGGTTTGTCCACAACAATGCTCTGAAAAATGAAGTCCTGGCTGTAATGGGACAGTTAGAGCATATGCAACATAACTCAAGCAGAATGGAAGAATCTTAACTCTTTCTGACCTAGCTCTGAAAAGTTACAAGAATAAATCAGACATATATAAGGCTTGTGCTAGAATTTATGCTCATGATTTGATTTAAAAGTTTCTAGTTCTCAAGGACTCATAAGAGCATTTGAAAATGCCCCCAGTCATTAGAAATAGGGAAGAAGAAAAACTATGTTTTTTGTGTTTTAAAACCGCATTATATTACATCCAATATTATGAGTATGAGAGGCTGGTTTGGATTGATTGGAAACATGTTTTCCTGTCTCAATATAGCTGTAAAACTCACAGCAGCTACTGATTTAACAGTTTGTAATTGTAGCATCGGTACTTTGCAGTTACTTTGAAAGATGTACACATATGACAATCCTGTCACAGAATATGCTATGTACTGATCAATATATATATAAACTACACACGTGCACACACACATGCACACAAGCAAGCAAGCAAGCACATACACACAAAGTTTAGAGATATTTGATCCAGCTCCAATGCCTGCATCCGGCCAAAACCCATCCGATCATTCCAAAATATGACGTTAGGACATGTCCTTAGTGTGCTTCAACTTGTATTCTCCTAAGGCTTCATATTCAATTCATCCTTACAAGAGATGCATTGTGTGTTCCATACTACTGAAACAATAGAAAGCAACATAAGCATAATAATTGCCTCAGGCTGACATGGTATAGGAGCCAGAACCCAGCAGAATGGAGGAGGGAAGACCGGCCAAAATTAGGCTAAGCCACTAATTCTGGCTCTGTCTCCATTCTCAGGCAATGGTATCCAGAAGACTTAAGCACTGCATTTAACATCTAATTGTAAATTTCAGCTCCAGCCATGGCTTATTATGCTTCCATGCTTGTCATGTTTTCATATTTGCTTCTCTGCTATCAAAAAGGTAACCATCACCCCACCCATCCATTGCTATCCTCCAGTTAGGTCACTAATCCGAGGTGGAAAAGGACACCAGGTTCAGGAGTATAGATCGCACAGCTGCTTGCTCCATCCTGCACCCCACCGATGCTGCCAGTGTTGTCTCTATAACTGTAACTGCCTTCTTCCAAGGCAGGACTTGGCAAAATCCCTTTCTACATCCAGAACAGAACTCTGCCAGCAGGTAAAGCAGCAAGAGTTAGTCCAAGTCAACTCATCCCACACTCATCCCACTAGCAGCACACTAGCTTACTTGCCAAAGGAAGAAGGCTCCTGTCATGCCTGAGACCCTGACTGGTCAACTGATTCAAAAAGAACCCGACGACCGGGCCTGTCCGTCTTTTCCTACCTCCCTTGCGTAAGTCCTTTTCCTCCCATAGTTTCTTCCTGTGCAGAGAATAACTACCATCCATGAAGACTTTCCTTTACCTTCAAGGCAAGAAATGTTGACTGCAGTCACAACAAGCAACCCTCTGTGGTTATCATGGGTCCTGGTTCATCATCATGAGCTACCTGATAGAAGATCAAATGGTTTCTAGGTTATTATAACTTCCATCCTTTCCTCTCAGTCCTCCTGCTGGTGACATGTATCTCGTCAGTCACTGTGCCTGAAATCCAATCCCATGATGCCTGCCTCTACCTCATCGGTCCGCATGTGCAGGCCGGATGACTGGAACAGCTTCTGCAGTGGATGCTCTTTCCAGACGATTCTGTGGTAGTTATTTAGCAGGACTATGGAAACTGTGATCCTGAGTTCAGACAACATGACAACCCATTGGTGGCACAGGGAAACCATGGAATAAACTGCTGTTTCTTACTGTGGTTTCTAAATATCACGCTTATCATGGTGAAATACTATCACTAGGTTCAGACAACAAGACAGACCAACACTGGTGAAAAGAAAAAAGAAATGTACCATGGCTTGCCACTCTGTGCTTGTGGGTGTTTATATATACTTGCTTGCTTCTACAAAGGCAAGACCAAGAGGCTAAATGTAGAGTCAGATAGCAAATTACACCCATGGCTGGTTGTAAATAAGGATGCAGGAGGACGGTTGTCACGTGGGCTAATTTGAGCTTGGTGGCCATTGCCCCATTCGCCATTATGGACCTGGGTCCACTAAAACAGTCTATTTTAAGCATGGACTGCACAGTTTGAATCTCCAGATGGCTGGATCTGAGTTGCAGAATTCTCAGTGTGAAAACAGAAGAAGGAGCTTGTTATGTATCTATCACTTGCCTCCAGAAGGTGAAGTACTTTGTGAGCTAGTGACTTTCATATACAATTCCACACAAGAAAATGAGCACTCATCCACTGGAATTGCTCAGACAGGTAAAAGATATGATTTTACGATGCAAGAAGCAATTTAAAACCTGTTTCTCACTTTAAGAGTTTATGCAGCTAGAAATAAATGCATCATTGGTTGTTAAATAATATCAACTGAAATCTATTAAAGGATACACACCATCATCAAAGCTTTCATGGGGCAACAATGGTTAGCCTTACACTGAAAGCTACATATATAATTATCCCAAAGGGACTCCACTGTCATCATTCTCCAGGACTCAAGATACCCAGTCTGTATAAACCGCAGGCAGATTATGTTAAAATATGTGCATACATGAAATAAAAACTAACTGCATCATTGAGCTTATGCAGAATAATATATACACTCTAGATACAACTGATACACAAAAGTCTTTGTAGAAACTGAAGAATTCTAGGAAAATCATGAAATAGGAATACAGGATTAGGCAGGATCACCGCGAGTAACAGAACCGAAGACCTATGGAAATAGCCTGTTGAAGGAAATGATACAAAAAGCAGAGATGCTCAGACATCAAGCCAATCTAATAATTTACCAATAAAAAAAGATCTAGAGGGTTGGATCCAGATTTGGTAATCCTTAGGATAGAGCTACTGAAACCAATGAGCTTAAACTATTCATGCTGAACTTCAGTCTCACCAATTTCAATGAGTTATCGCTGAGCTGATCGAGGATCCAAACCAGAGCTAAGTGTTGAGAGCAGTGAAAGCACACAGCTATGTGAACCTAGTCAAGAAAAATCTAGGAGCAGGAAAAGGGGAGAAAGGAACAGGTCAAAAATAGAGGCAAGGAAGAAGGCTAAATGGTCCAGTGATCATATGTAGGAGCCTGAACACCCAAAGCTAGCTGATGTCTTCTTCAGTTAAAGGTCCATGTTTCATTTAGAACATTTTGTCTCCAGAAGAGTTAACTATTAGGTTGAAATTTTTTATTTAAATAAAAACATACTACAAACTATTAGGGGAACCTCACTTGTAGCTACTCCAGTAGATCTGAACAACAAGTCTTGGCAGTTCAGTTCAGGAAGAAGCTAGTGGCTAGAATCAAGGATGTGAAGGTTAATTCTAAAATGGCAAATGACAAAAGCAAAAGATGGCATCACGTTATCACAAGTATGCTGGTACCACTGAATTGTATGTGCATATTTTGCAGAGGTAAACCAGCTTAGCAGCAAGGCTGTGTCATTTGCCTATTCCTACCATAAGACAAGCACTTGTGTGAAGCATGGTACTGTATCCCTTGCAATCTGCCCACAACCCTGGAATTCTGCAACTCTTTTCACCTGGTGGCCTTATAGAAACCCTGCACATTGAAGAAGATAGACTTGCCTCTTCTAACACATATGTAGAAAATGTAAACATATGAGATTATAAGCACAGTGGTTAATATTCCTCTTGCTCTCACAATTTCTGGGTGTTCCCAGATGGCAGGCTCCTTGCTACCAGTTAGAAGACATTGCTCTGCTATTCCACCTGTTTCTCCTTAACAGATTTTCTGTGGTAAGGGCTGTGGGAAAATGGAAGAAGTGATGGGAAAACCCAAGGGGGGGGGGGTTGTATGTGGATGATGACTCATCTGGACCTCCCACCCCAGTAAAATTGTGTGAATGAGGCAGAGGATTGAGGTACAATTAAAAGCTTTGCTTTCTTTTTTTTTTTGCTGGCTCAAACCTAACAAGGACATATTTTTCGCAGTGCCCTGTCAAGCACCAATTCTATAAGCATGTAACACTTGCTGTGAATAATGCATTTGTGATATATTGTTAATTGTTAATTTAATCTAAACACAGTCTTATTTTCAGTCGCATGCTCAAGATGGTCTAGAGTGCCTTGTTCACCTCTTCTGTCACCTTCCTCCATCATCATTCTCTCATTGACAGACAAATCTCAGACAAACCCTGAAAAATTAAAGCCTGCTCCAGACATGTCTAGACTTCAGTTGTGCCAGGCAAGGCATTCTTGAACTCTCCAACCTTTATGGGAGGTGAGCAGCTCAGACAGACTAAACTGACCCACCAGTAGCTAATGCCCCGGACACCTTACAATGCAAATAGCTTTAATCTCATTAAAAGTGACACAACTTGGGAAGAGGAGGGAGAGATGAAAGGGAAGGAAGCCAAAAACACAGACAACACAGGCAATCTTTTTCAACAACTCAAAACATATAACTTCTATGTGACTCTGTTTTCTCTTTTGGAGAAGGGGAAACCCAAGATAGCAGATCTGATAGTCTGAGACTTATAAAAAGCACAATGGTATTGGTAGAAAAGGTCTCCAAGACCGTGACAAAAGCAAAAAAGCATGATGACTAATACAAGGTAGGAAGCCTGAGCCAAGTGTTTTCTTTCCTGTACACCAATTAACAGCATATGCAGGCTGACAAGAAATAGTGCTGAGAATATGTAGGCCAACTTTCCTCCTCCTTTTTTTTTAAAGATTGCAAACTTTCCTGATATATCCCATAGCCCCCAGCGTGGTATCACTGGTGTCACAAAAAATTCTTTCAGGACAACAAAGTAACCTGAGTCACACCACCATGGCTGTTGATAGTGCTGAGGGAACCGATTCAATTTTGCAGGTTTACAACAACATGACTTATCTACAAGATTGTCTTTTCTCTAGTATCACGAATACATGATGTACTGTGGGTAACAAAAGTAAACCACCAAAAAGGTAATCGATAATAATCTGATTTATGAGTTTTAAATAAATCAGTACTTACTGGAGATACCAAGGAGATATATGTCTAAGAAATAGACAAATTGAGAGATGGATTATGAAGGCTTATGCTGTATTAATATAAATGCCCTTCAGCTCTTCATAAAGGCACAAGTAAGGGGCATGCTATGCATTAGATATTTCTTATGATGAATTGATATTGGTAAACAGTATGTTCATATTGTTTCAAATTTTATTAAAGGAACAAGAACTGATGAAAACAAGCTTCTTTCATCAAGTTTTTCTTTTTTGGCTCAGTTTCTTCATGTTCAGTACAGAGACTTCAGAGTCTTTGCCAACAAGAAGAAACAGATATTTTCTACGGCTGTCTCCTAGTCATCTCTGTATAAACCATCCACTTTCAATAATATAGAAATTCTGCAAAAATCATTAAAACCTTTAAGTACACCACAAGACATTAGAAATTAAATAAAAATATCGAACTTTTGTGTATCACTGTAATGACTTCTAAGATACTGGACCAACGGTACAACCCTATACAAGTCTACTCAGATGTAATCCCCACTGAATTCAATGGGATTTATTTCCAGATATGCAATATAGGGTTCCTGCTTTAACAGAAGGTTTGTTCTGTAGGGTTATTATGTCTATCAGAAGTAATTAACACTCGAAACAGCTTTTGGGTCCTGTATTACAAGCAGCACACACCAAACGGCAGTGTGTATTAATATGTTTTTAAATTAAATAAGCCAGGAAAAAACCAATTGGAAATGTGACTTGCACATTTTAGGTACTGTATAAACTTCTTTCATTTTCCTGCCTCAGGCACCTCCAGGAGACCCTTACAGCTTTCATGTCCTGTCCTCTTGCCATGGCACAAGTGTATGGTAACAGGTCTTTTACAGTTAAAAGACTACACCTAGACAGGAATTGTTTAATAGACATGTCATCTCCATGAGGTGGATGGAAATGCCTGCAGCCCTATGACAAGTTTTGCTCTGTGCTGCAAACATAAGGCAAAGTGTTATGAAACAGCCAGGCAGAACTGATTGCTTTCAACCTTCAACTATGAGAGCATGTAACTTCAACATTTGAGGTTGGATCCCTACTTTTAGGTAACGTATCACAAAGACATATTCTGTGACCGAAAATATGCCTTGTAAACATTCATATCACTTGCTCAATTGGATGTGTTGGAGATTATCTGTTTATTCAGATGATAAACTATCCTACAGGCTTAATGCACTGCAGCAAATACAAACCTCTAGGAGAGACAGTTTTTTCACCTTTCTTTTTCGACCCTAGTCAGTTCAGAGCAGATGAAAATGGGTACTCTCACCAATCCATCACTTATTTGATTGAAGAGGGAACGTGTCCTTGATTGGCAGTGGCAGACAAGGGGACTTGCTCCTTGACACATTGCCTCTTCCATTAAGAACAGACTGGCTGAGGAATACTTTGCAAAAGGAGCTGTGGCTGTTATTCCTCAGTTGCACCAAATATTCTAGCATGTTTGCATCCATAAAGACAGACATTACTTTACATACATACATGCAACTGAAATACAGTGGCCTGGTTCACATATAATTGTGAACCCATGATTAATTTAACCTATGGTTTCTTGTCTACCTGTCCCGGAATTTGTCTGGCAGACTACTGAGCAAACTTTGGTTTATTTTCCCAAGACATGAATTGTTTGTTTCTTTCCTCCTTCCCAAATTCCCACCACATGACTTTTCAATACTGTGAAGCAGCTAGTTTTTTAAATGGCTCTTGGCTCTAGCAAAACCATTAATGAACAACCCACAGCCCTAGGTTTACATGTAATATCAACCTATAGTTTAAACAACCCAACAAAAATCCATATGCTTTCTTTCTGGGTTGTTTGTGGTTAACAAACCATGGCTTGTTAGCAAAGCTGTATTTACACATCACAACAATCCAGAATTCAATGACCCCTAACATGGTTAGTGTGATGCACAACTATTAGAAATGGGAGTCCCCCATTACAGGTAAGATTATGGCTTATGTACATCACCTTGAAAGCTTCAGCTATAGACTGATTCACACTTAACACTTAAGAACATATTTCATTCCAGGATTTTCATATTCTCCCTTGACGTACCAAGGATATTGCAAGATTCTTCTGTTTCTACTGACCAGGTAGCTGATTTCGCATGAAAAATATCAAGCTATCTGAGAGATGCAAAATACTACAGTAAAGAACAAGAAAACTATCTGAAAAATCTCCCATATAGGAAAGTAACCCACAAGCATAGAAATCTGTCTTCTCAAATAAGACTCTAATATTAAATTAAGCACTGCTATATTACATAATTTATTATTAGTGGCTGAGATAGATTTTTAAAATTAATACCTATCTTACTATTATTAAATGTTTTAATTTATTTATAACCCAGGCCCACAGTATTGCTATTAAATATTTACTCAATTTATGACACAGCAAATCTTGCCTATAACACAAAGCATAACAAATGTATCACACAAGATGCAAATTCTCAGATGCCCCTTCCAATCCATCACAGTGCCCATATTTATTTATTTTCCTCTATATCCACAAAGTGTAATAAGTATGATACTATACAAAGTGCTCCTGGTTTGTCACTCATATTTTTATGTTCTGCTCCTCTAATTTACAAAGTTAACGAATGAAAGAACTACATTATAAATGGAGCTTTCATGCATGGAAGAAAAGAAAACTAAAGGCCAGACTGGTAGGCAGTCAAAACCTTACTAATCGGAAAGCCTTAGACTTCTAAAGGAAAACCCTACACAAGCTGGCAGTTAGCCCAAGATACTGTGCATTACATGAAAATGACCATATGATGTGAGAATCATGTTCTGCACCAACCGCCAGTTTAGACTCAAAGAAAACTGAACTGCTGACATTTTCATGAAAGAATTTCAAAGACAAATACGTAATTGTGTTCCACTTGCTGACCTCTGTAATCTGTACATTTTCAGTGTTTCCAACTAAAACAAAATGATACCCAGTGGAGAAGCATTCAACTTTCATGATCTCAGTACACAAAACAGTTCAAGCCAGAGAGAGGAACCAAAGTGGAAAACACTGAAAGGTTTTGTTGTTGTTTTTCCTTCACCCCATTCCCCAGAGAATGACAAAATATGTTTATGATGGGTTTTCATCACAACCTGATTTTTTTCTCTATCTCTAAGAACTGTCTTTTCTGTATGGAGATGTGTGGGGATGAGCGAGGGTCTAAGTGAGCTGCAAGTCTGTTTTGTTCTGCTAACAAAGACACAGAGAGAAGAGGTCTCTCACTGGATCTGGGGCAGCCTATGCCATGTGACTCCTGCCTTGCACGCGCAAAGCTAAACATAACATCTATCTCTACCCAAGCCCTCCATGCCAATGTCTTGATCGAGTTATGGCGGGCAAGGAGTCATCTCCTGGTGCACAGTGAAAGACAGGGACAGGTTGCTGTGACTGCACAGGAGCGATCCTACTTGGTGCCTCCACCACCTGCACAAGTGCTAGACTGAGAAGAGTCCCTGCTCTCAGACTGGCACCAGCTGAGTGACTGATGCATCCTAGAATTTATGACTGTTCAACTTCAGCTGCTTACAATAACATCTCTCAGAACAGGGCATCACATGGGATGAACTGTCTGTGCCTGAGATCATCACAGCTGACGTATTCGACTCTTAGAAATGCATCCTTCTTTTGTGAATTCAGCTGGTATTGTCCTCTGTATTCTGTTGCCCCCCACATCGAGTATTGGACATTCAAACTCCTCTGCCTTGTTTCTCTGCGTTTAAAAAAAGAACATAAAAATAAAAATCTCATGCAAATACAATTATCTTCTGTTTTCCTATCCTCAGATTATCTGAAACACTTTGTAATCCGGATTGACTCTGTGCCCCTGCCCCCACAACCCCTTTGTAGTTCAAATTCCATACAAACCTACACGAACAAGGATTATCCTGTTTATCTGAATTTACCATTGGGCAAAGCTACAGACTGCAAAATCTTTCCTGATCCCTGCACAAGTCCACTTCTATGGCAGAGATGGTATTACTGTACTTCGTCCTGACACGTTCCCTTCATTCGTATTCTGTCCTTCCAATGCACAGATATTACACGTGCTGCTAAATCCCAACAGGCATATACTCCACAGGCATCTATCCGCACATCCAACCACAAGTCCCATTTTTCTTTGTTTTGTTTGTTGTGTTTTGTTTACTGGAGAAGCAACAGCGCTTGGGACCAAGAATGTCTTCCTCCAAGGGGAGCAATCCTGGGCTCAGCATCGCCTGCAAAAGTTAACTTATAAAACCAGGACTGAAATCTGCTGAGGAATGAATGGAAAACTGTCTGTCACAGGCTTCTTCAACTTGGTGCCCTCCGGAATCCCCCAGCCAGCATGATTCTGGGCACTGTAGTTAATGCAACCAGAGGGCACCAGACAAGGAAAAAGTGCTCTATCGTGTTTTCCTAGGTCTTTTAGGATTGTGCTTACTCTGTGGTGAGGATAATGCATTCTACACATGCTCAAAGGCACATTTCCTCTACTAATATTACACATGTTTTATGGCTGAGCCATGACATTCGAAATTGACTCCAAGACTGAGCACTCACTCATATTACAAAAAACCCTATCACTGGCAACCTTATCACTGGCTTTCAGGCAAGACTGCAGTGTCAGAGTAGAGCAGCGCAGCTGCAGTTTCCCCCATTTCTGCTATTGAGTCCTTGTGAGCCTTTCTAATATTCTTTCTCAGTCCTAAAGAAGCCTATTTTTGTAAAACTCAAATTTCAGATTTTTGGAAATTCCCCAAACATGCTGGTTGAATGAGGTTTTAGTATTCACTGGCTGTCTGATGGCAATGATCTCAGAAGTAAACCAGTCACGTCAACAAAAAAAAATCAATTTTAAAATGATTTGGCTTGTGGGTGGTGGTGCATGGGGACTGCCATACCAAAAATTCAAAAATATAGGCAAAGCCCTCTGTTCTGAGAAAAGCCAATGGTGTGTACTCGGTATTGGTGTTGCCATGTTCTGGAATAACATTCTTTTAACGTAAGACGCATATAGCAGCTGAATAGGAAGTTATATCTTATTCTAAATACTTTCTGGATTAGTGAACAAAACAGCAGGGCTTGTGCAACAGAAACACGACATTTTCTTTCAAGCTGGCTCAATACAATATGATTTTTCTGGCTTCACTCTTACTTTTCATTGCCCAAATAATTAAGATATACAGGGGAATGTCAGGTTTAAGCCAATCAACAAGCATTCTGGCTCCTTTCCTTAGTTCACTCCCCACCCACTCCCACTCCCCACAGCACTTCCGCACTCTCCTTAACATGCATTAGGAGGAAATGCAAAGGGAGGAGACAGGGAAAATGAGGCATTGCAAAAAGGAAAGGACGGATAAAGCAAGCCATGGATTTGAAGTGGCAAACCAAGCTAGGATACTGTAAAAGAAAATCTGCACCATGTTCACCCCCCTGTTGTTTCAGGGCGACTGCTGAGAGAGGCTTGGAGGGCTGCCACTGTAATGAAAGTAATAAGATGTTCTAGGCAGTGTGCCTCTGCTTGGGAAAGGGTGGGTGAAGGGATTAAATAAAAGAACCAGAAGGACACAGATGTGATGAATGTGCTATCAGGATAGATTCCAAGCCACTACAGCTGCAAAATATTCCCATGTGTTTAAAACATTCAAACACTGACATTTGTCTGAGACTGGAAGTCTAAGTGAGCAAAGTAAGGAATCAAGTCACTCTTGTTTTATTCTACACTGCATCCTGATTTTAAAAAAAATAGAGGAGAGAGTCTTGTAGACTGCTAACTTTAAGAAAAGTTTTATTTTGTAGTAAAGCTCCTTCTGTCTAATAACTCTGCTTATTGCCTTACATTCAGTATTCGAATTCAAAGATTCTCAACCGGGTGTTTTTTTGTTTTTGGGGCTCATGGTCCCCTTTTGAGCTTCATTTACCTCTGTGACCCTCCTAACAGTTACTGTTACCTGGAGAAAAGGTACTTCACCAACTGAACTATGGCATGGCCCACGGGGGTGGGGAGGGGGGCATATGGTCCATGGTGAGAACCACTGCACTAATTCATGTGTGGGTGTGCATGAAAGAACAGATGCCTAAGTTCGGACTGGTTTGGACATGCATCCGCTTCACCTTGTTTCTCACCACTTTATTATTCAGACACTCAACGACTGGAAGCTCAGTATATGTGAAACTGGCCCAGACAGGTTTAACTGAAGAAACTGTGTGCTAAACAATCATATGGGGAAACCTCTATAGTCCAGACCTGTAGGATGTTTCAGCCTGTATTATTCCCTTCCAGGCCATAAGCCTGGCAGGAACTGCCACAGGATCAGTGCAGGCAAAGGTCAGTCCCTGCTTCTCCAAATCAGTGATCCAACACACAACTCGAAGCCCTGCAAGTTGCCATAGAGAAGTGATATAACCCAAGCATGAGCCAAATGAAGTCATGGTTGGGCATCCTTAAAGTGGCCCTCCTCATATGGTGCATCCCGTCTCCAGTGGGAGTCCCAAATAAAATTGACCAAGTATTCATTGATTAGCAACATCTACCCATCCAAGAAAACCTTTTCTCAGTTGCACTATTAGACCCACGTAAACAGTGTCAGTTTAATAATCTTCTTATTGTATTTCCTTTTTTTCTCCCACAAAATAGAAAAATTCTGATTTACCAGAAAGTGATCACTTAAAAAAAATACTGTGCTGGATGAGAAAGTACACTTTGAACTTCATAGCAGCCCCAAAATAGACTGCAAAGAGGAAGCGGGAGGGGTGAGTTCCTTTCTACTTACAAAGAACTGAGCTAGCCGATATAGATCAAGTAAAACAGCCCTGACACGGAGTGCAGCCATTGGTAAAAGTCCTCCCCTCTTTTCCCAGTCTGGTCTATTTTAAGATCACAGCACAGGAAACTTGGCAGCAAATGTTTCTGAAAGTTGCCCTCATCACTTCCACAAATTCAAATTGTTTTTAAGGGAACAAATCACAGCAGTTGTAGGGGTCAAGGGGTGGGGAAACTATTAAACAGCAATATTTCTGCAGTATTATGGAGTCTTAGATAAGCATTCCAAATTACTATTCAGAACTAAAAGTATGAGTGGGCAATGCCTTCACTGGGTCACCTAATATATTAATTATTAAGGTTAGCAATTTTTTGTATTAACTATTTACAATCAGTGCAAAGCCATAGGACAAGTGGGCAGAGAGCAGCCAGTGCAAGTTCTAGGTTCTTTCTATGGATTTCCCCATGAAAAGAAAGTCATTGTACAATATTCTGTACCGAAAGGCTCACAGGTAGGACAGTAAATTCCAAATGCCAGTGCTGTGGAATAATAACAACAACCCCTGAATTTTGCACAGGGACCTAACATAAGCAAAAGAAGTGGCACCATTGCATTAGCAGTCTGTTCCGTTCCCAGTGCACCATCGCTGTGCCCCCAAAGTGATGTATGAACAGCAAGGATTACGGTGGTGGGGGTTAAGAACATAATATCGGCCGTTCTGGTTCAGCCCAATGGTCCATCCAGTCCAGCCTTCTGTTCACAACAGTGGCCAGCTGGCTGCCCACAGGATCTCACAAGCAGGATGTTAGCACAACAGAGCTCTCTTGACCGCGCTTCCTAGCAACTGGTGTATGCGGACACACGGCCTCTGATGCTTAGGTAGCATCACACTGGCCAAGGAGTGAGAACAGCCAAGGAGTGAGAACAGCGGTTGCTCAGGTAACAAAGGTCTCTGTCTCCATGTGATAACCATTTAAGCACTAAAAAATGAATGAGTAGTTGCACCCTGTAAAGCCCCCTGTTCCTAAGCACATTTAATGGACAAACACACATTTAGAGGGTTCTTTTCCTGAATGTTTCACTTTGTCACACGTTGTTGTCAATACATTTTACTGACACATCCCTGTGTAATATATTCAGTAAGATAGTTTCTTCTGTGAGATTAAGGCTACATCCCAGTCCGAATATACATTTGCTTGTGATTTACATAGGCACGATTTATATAAGACACTCATTAGTCAGCTCTGCTGTCAGCCTGAAGTTGTATACGAAATTGAGCGAGGCAGTACCTCCTACACACCTCACAAAAGGTGCGTGGAATCTAGCTACAGAAATGTTTTCGTGCCAAAATATCGCTGTCAGAACTGCTTTTTTCCCATCAGTTAAAAACCTCTCTATCTAAAAGGAACATCGAGGCTGCACAATTCAGTTCTTAAACGTGACAAAATTAAGGTTGCAGAAATACAGGCTCCAGCACTTTGGCCCTCTAAATATGTGTTGCTAAAAATGCTTCATGGTAATATTAAACACAGTTGCTCAGTTATCATCCTCCCACCCAACAGCTTTCATGTTGCACCTCTGAGCACTCTGTACTTGCTAAGCAAAAGGAATGGACACCTCACTCTCCCCTCTAAAATATATTATTTCTCCTGAACTCATGATAAACTGAAGTTAAATAAAGTTACTAAGGAAATAACAGTGCATAAGTGCTGACTGTGCAGTCTGAAAGGTTTCCATCTTCTTTGCTGCACAGCCAGTTCCTTGAAAAATGTCACCCTTAGGGTGGGATAACAGTCATCTCAAGATTACAAATTTGACAGATTTGAGCATTCACCAGAATGGACAGTCTTTTTAGATGTGGATGCATCTTATTTTCAGCAGTTATGGATATCTTTAATAAGTCCTGAAGCATTCTTTTTAGTATTTCAGATTCTGGAATGTAGCTTCTGCTAGAACTACAGCAGGTACCCACTCACTCTACATCAGGAAGGAGGTCAAGAGGAATCCTTTTGTCTTTTTAAATCATTCTTATGGGTTTTAATATTTTTAAAAATGATTTTATGGCTTTTTTGTGGTTTCTGTTCATTATTTATTTATCAGTAAATAAACAAATGGCTTTCCAAAAAGGTGGTAGAGAAATATTTTTAACATTTTTATTTATTTATATTCTTATTCCCCACTCTTCCACCCAAAGGAGCACAGATTGACTTACAGTATAAATAAAGCAAGTACCCAAAAAGTACAAAGCAGGCTTCTCCCACCAGACACCTTCTCAATGTGTTGTATGGCTGGGGAATGCTGGGAATTGTAGTCAGGAGGATAACAGGTTGGAGAAGGTTGACACAAGTTGTTTCAATTGATGCTATGTGGAGTGATATAAACGTATAGCAGCCACTACATACAACCCTTGATAAGCTTTTCTGTG
>NW_025335505.1:12547627-12564386 GCF_004798865.1 Varanus komodoensis | reverse complement strand
TCTGTGCCATTTATAAAGAATTGCAAGCTCTGGAATCACAGAAAAGCAATGCGTGTTAAATAAAAGACAGCAACCAGGTTTTCATGAAACAGTACACCAGAATTGCTGGCTTAGACTGGCTTACTGTGAATGGGTCTCTTCCATGAGAAGTGTAAGCAATTTGATTGCTCCCACTTATGAAGCAAAATAAACCAGACATGAAAAGCTTTGTGTGATGTCCAAATCTGGACTCCTGGTTTATTGCTCTCAAAGAAGCTGGGCTTATAACCCAAGTATAAAGCAGAACTTACAAATCCTGGCTTTTTTGTGTGAAACAAACCAGAGGTCCTGATTTGCACAAATCTTTTCATTTCTGATTAATTTTACCTGTACATCAAATAGACAAGTAAACAAATCAGATTTACTAGCACTTTGCTTGCTCTCAGTTGGATAAATCAACAATTCTGGCTTACGGTTATGCATAAACATGGTCAGTGTGTGATCCAGTGCAAGTTAAGGATAATTAGCAGAGAACTGCTAATGCAAGGCACCTCAAAGCATCATGAGCAAGACTAATTTATGCTATTTTGAAATAATGTTGTTGCTGTTATTTTCTATCTCACCCAATAGCCAAAGTCCTCTGGGTGGTTTACAACAATTAAATAAATTTTAATCTTACAAAAGTCAGAATAAAGGCTGCAATGAACATGAAAAGAGAGTTACTCTTGTCGCTTCCCAATGCATGTCACATCCTCTTTTGAGCAAGTGCTGAATGTCAGACGCTGGGGAACCTTACAGAGTGGCATTTACTGACCCCCGCCCCCTTCACCTATGTCAGTTTGGATCCCAGCCCATCCCATTCAGTTTTTGCTGCTCTAGTCCATGTTTTGCAAATCTTCTTTAGAACCAGCAACATTAGCACAAGTAATAGTAAAAAGGTTGTTAGACAAGTATGAGTCCAGGAAAAAAATACTAAATATTTTGGGAAATAAGTTATCAAAAAACAAACAAACAACCAGTTGTAGTGTTATCTGATGGAAAACACAGTTGTCCCACCTATGAATCTAACTTTTTAGGGAGGTGCATCTGGCACCTAAGACTGCACAGTTTTCGGTGCCAGGTCAAATGCTTTTTATTTTCCCATTATTTTAATTGTTGAATAGATGGTTATGATTTTATACTGTTTTTTATTCAGGTGATCTATTGTGTGTACTAGTGTTTTATGTTGTGCATTATTATTTTATTTTTCCTGAAAACTGTTATTATTTTTGAACTGTTATTACTACTGTTTTGAACTACTATTGTTATTATGTTTTATTCTGTAAACCATTCTGAGAAAGTTTTCTATACAACCATCTAGGAAAGCTTTATTTAAATAGATAAACAAAATTGACAGCTTTCTGCTCATGTCATTATAACGGGACTCTTTCAAGTTGCGAAAAATATTTTCAGAAGAATGACATAATCACAGCTGTACTTCTGCACTAATAAAACGTGAGTTCTACAAGCTGTGTCAATTATGCACATTAACCTCTAAGACATGTAAAATAAATAAATTTGGTTTATTTTCTCTGGTCCAGATAAAATCTTTATTATTTGTCTATATAGGTTGCCATGACACAATGTCCACCCTTCCACAGGTAAAACATGCACCATCATTACTCAATGATACATCCATTGTTCTATTCCAGGCTTAGGCAGTCTGGTGCATTCTAGATATTTTAAATATAATCCCAGAATCGCTCACCATTGTCCATGCTGGATAGGGCCAATGGGAAGATCTGGAGTGCCCCAGGTTGTTTAACCCTATTCTACTGCATACAGCTCTTGGAAAAGGCCAAGCAGAGGCAAGGCAGAACTTGCCATCACTCATCACCATAAAAACACAACAGAGATTACTGGACAGGAGAAGCAGGGCATCAGAGCCATGAAATAATCACAGAACAATCAGCCTTTTCTTATTGCAGAGATCAGGAAAAACCACATGTCATCAAGGAACAAGTGATGATGAAAGAAGGGCATACACTGAATGACAAAGTAGAAAATGTAAACCAAAATATTATGAATAATTACATTTTCATGACTTCTCCTAAGGAGTTCAAGGTAACACCCCTAGTTTTCCCCAAACAACTTGCTGAAGTAGGATGAGTGGTACAGGACGAATTGGACAGGCTGATGGCATAACTCTAAGACTATAAGCCAGGGCTGGGGCACATGTAGCCCTCTAAAAATTGCTTGACTGCAACTCCAACTGGCATTCACCAATGGTAAGTGGGAGTTGCAGTTGAAAAACATCTGGAGGGTCACACATCCCTCCTGCCTTGCTATCCTACTAACCCTTTAAATATTTTCCCAGATGTCATATCTATAAGCAGATCCACATCACTGAGAGAATACCTAAGAACCAGTAGCAGTCACAGAAAAAAAAAAATCAAAGCTGCCTTTCCCTCCCCAGAAAAAGAGAGCAGTTGCACAGTGGATGAATTTCCCAATGTGTTTCCAAGATGTTCTTTATCATGGGAAATGTATAATACTTTTTTGATAAAATCTACTTGGAGAAACTTTGCTATTACAGTTGCTTAGGGCAGCTGCTGTGGAAAGGTTGTCCCTTTTAATCAAGAAGGACGAGGGGCATTCGATGTATTCTCGGAATCAGCATGAAGAAAAAGGAATAATAAATTGAAATAATTTTTATTTTTCAATGTAATCCCCCATAACTTCAATACACTTATTACATCTAAAAATTAACTTTTCAATTCCTTGTAAAAAATACGAGGGGCATTCAATGTACTCTCGGTATCGGCTTGATTCGCTATTGATGTGGGTAATTTAATTATTTCATTAGCTAATGACACTATCAGAGGGTATACATGCAAAATTTCAAATAAGTGTGATCATTAGTTCTCTAGTAATCCTCAGTGAAAGACGACCATGATGACTGACTCGACAATGTTGAAGAAAATCGAGTTCCTTACAAAACAAGGAAAAAGTCAAAAAATCATTCACGAAGAGATGGTGGCCGTTTACCAGGACTCTGCACCTTCATTATCTACTGTTCAAAAGTGGTCAAGTGAATTTAAAAGGGGCAGAGAAAGCACTGAAGATGACCCTCGCTCGGGTGGGCCAGTTATTGCCACTACAAAAGAAAATGTGAAAAAAAATGAGAAACTTTTATTGGAAGATGCCCAAATAAAAACCAAAATGTTAGCAGAGATGACAAACCTATCTGTTGGTACCATATTTACTATTTTTCATGACCACCTTAACCTTTCAAAACGAGTCGAGTGCTGTAGGGAGTTTTTAGAGCTCTGTGGTGAAGATCCAGCGAGTATTTTCGACTGGATTGTTACTGGAGATGAAACTTGGGTTCATCACTATGACCCTGAAAGTAAGCAGGAGTCCATGCAGTGGCATAAAAAAGGTGCTGACCCTCCGAAGAAATTCAAAGTCACTCCATTGGCTGGAAAAATCATAGATAATGAAGGTGCAGAGTCCTGGTAAATGGCCACCATCTCTTCGTGAATGATTTTTTGACTTTTTCCTTGTTTTGTAAGGAACTTAATCACAGTGCGGTGCTCGATTTTCTTCAACATTGTCATGTCAGTCATCATGGTCGTCTTTCACTGAGGATTACTAGGGAACTAATGATCACACTTATTTGAAATTTTGCATGCATACTCTCAGATAGTGTCATTATAGCCAGGTTAGTCAGTGCAGCGTAGGGCCACAAGATTGGTGGCCGATTTGCAGGGGATGCCATATGAGGCGAGACTGAGGGAACTGGGTCTCTTCAGCCTGGAGAAGAGGAGACTCAGAGGGGATCTGTTGGCGACATACAGGTATGTGAGGGGATGTCACATGGAGATGGGTAGAGACCAGTTCTCCCCTGCAGAGGAAGGCAGGATGCACTCTAATGGAGCAAAGCTCAGGGAACCCAGGTTTCATTTGGATGCCAGGAAGCACTTCCTGACAGTTAGGACCCCGAGGGTGTGGAATGGGCTTCCATGAGAGGTCGTTGAGGCCCCATTGGTGAGGGTGTTCAAAGATAGACTGGACATGCACATGGTGGGCATGTCGGGAGCAGAGCCAGCTGGTGCCGGAGGTCAGACTAGATGGCCCGGGAGGCCTCTTCTGACTCGCTCTGTTTCTATCAGCTAATGAAATAATTAAATTATCCACATCAATAGCAAAGCAACCTGATACCGAGAATACATTGAACGCCCCTCGTATTTAGCATCTCCCTTGATAAAGCCTTTCCTTGAAACTCATTAGGAACAGTATCTACCGTGTAGGATATCTAATCAACCATACAGGCAGAACCAATTAAGCAGATCTTTCCATGGAACTAGAACCACATCGGGAAAAGATGCCAATTCTATAGAAAAGACCTGTGAAAGAGGGTCCACCTATATGGCTGGGTCACTTAAATCTATTCCCCCTGTTCCCTCTGTCTCCTTCTAGGTAATTTGTTCCCATGTGGCTGGGAAAACAATTAAAAGACACATCTGTTATCTTACTTCACAGAACTGTCCATTTTCAGACCACAATCTGGATTTGTTTTTATTCATTTGTTTCATTTCTGTCTTACCCAATAACCAAAGCTCAAGGAGGGGGGCAAAAATAAATTTAGAATACTACAGAATAAAAATATATAATAAATATTTCATCATATAAAATGTTTATAATTTAAAACACCCCCACCAATAAATAAATAAACAAGCAAGCAATTGAAATTAAAAGTCTTATCATATGACATGAAATTCCTGGGAGTAGAA
Organism: Varanus komodoensis; assembly: GCF_004798865.1. Taxonomy (NCBI): domain Eukaryota; kingdom Metazoa; phylum Chordata; class Lepidosauria; order Squamata; family Varanidae; genus Varanus; species Varanus komodoensis. The sequence continues at coordinate 12,559,632 of NW_025335505.1, read as the reverse complement.
GACAGTCTTAACCTGGCACTGTTTTCGGAGTTCGCACATCCAATGTTCGAGGTGTTACCAGAATAATGACTAACAGGTCTCTACACAGTTGTGGCAATATTTTCATTTTCAATTTATATTCTTCCAGTTAAGACACACTTAGAGGACAGACAATGCCTGACCTCTAGGAATGCTTGTGGCTTTGATGAATGCTACGAAAATAAGCTTCAACCATTGTTTAATTATCAGGTGGGGCCATGCTAATGAAAAGAACAAAACAAATATATATAGATTCATTTGGATACCTGAACCAGTAGATGTTTTAAGCTATATTAAGCATTCTCCTACACAAAGCAATATTTCATTCATGAGCTATGAAATAAAACATTTTTTGTACCATATATTATAGCAGCATATATTTTAAGCATATATTTACAACTCTCTTAAATTTTCACCATATCTTAAGATTTTCATTGACTTCTACCATAATGCCATCTATTGGCAAAAGAGAGTGGACACAGTGACACTCTTGAGCAATAAGAGGTCTGAACTAGCCCTGGTTAAGCCCTTGTTTCTTTTTCTGTAAGCATTATATCTGGCCTGAATAAAGATAGGAACTTGTGACGTGATACCAAAACTTGGTGATGGTTGTTAAGGGATTGACAACAATGCAATCAACAGACCAATTCATGTACAGGGAAGTTTGATTCAGTTGATTTTTTTTAGATGCCCTATTATGTCAGCAATCAATGCTAGCAACAAAACACTGGCATTGCTAGAGCCCTGTAAATACACAGATGGATGACAGGTTAGAGACCTTTTGGAATAGCCTGAATTCAGACCTGCATTCAAAATAGTACCCTGGCAGTACACTATATTAAAACTATAAAAAGCAAAGGGACTTCACTCTGCTCAAGGCACTTTGCCATTAGAGGATAAGGACAGAATTCAGTGTGGCTGAGATCAACGTAGCAAAGACCAAATGGGAAATTATGAGACAGCTGAGTTAAATGCAATATATTTTGGTTGGGGAAAGCATCTTATCCAGATAACCTCTTAGCAGAAACCAGGAGTAAATTAATTTTCTGGTTATAAGCCAGCTAGTGAGGAGAGCCAAATTAGGAAAGCTGGACAGTCTGGTCTTAAAGGAAAACCTAGATATAGTGGACATGACAGAAACCATGTGTAATGGAAAGAACCGATTGGATATGCTCATCTCTGAATACAACTCAGAGGAAAGAAAGGAAAGGTCATACTGGAGAAGGTATTGCTTTGTACTGACAGAGGGCATACAGTCCAGCAGATGTGCATATCTGAAAGGTGAAGACTTCACCAGAGAAGCACTGTGGGTGATAATACCAAAGCTAATGTAGTGCTAGGAACATGCTATTGTTCCCCAGACCAGAACATTCAGGCTGAACATGTGATAGCAAATGAAATCAGGAAACCTTGCCCAAATGAGGAAAACACAAGGGAGAACAATCTTTGCACAAGAGAGATGCAAGCAGATAATAAGAGATGCAAAAAAGCATTTTGACAAGTCTATCACTCATTGCATCACAGCCAACAATAAAAAATTGTTTCATATATCCTAGAGTTCTTACATAGCTTAAAGATGAAATTGCTAACCTACTTACAAAAAAAGCAGTATGTCCCTAAGATCATTCTCTGTATCAGAGCAATGGCTAATGTTAACGCCATTTTTTAAAGGGAACCAAGGGATCCAGCAAAGTACAGCAGGTTAGCATAATGTGTGTTCTAGTTAAATTGGTTGAAAACATTATTAAGGAGAACCATAAGAATACAGTAGGGGTGGGCCTGGTGAAAAAGAATTAACATGACTTCCACAAAGGTAAGCCGTGTCTCATTAACATTTCAGAGTTCTCTGACTGTGTCAATTGTCATGAGAACAGGCTTTTCACAAAGCCCCTCACTGAAGACTCCTGAGCAAATTTTGCAGTCATGGAATGACATGGGAGGTCCTCTTAGAAATCAGAAACTGATTAAACAGGACCAAGCATAGACAGGTAAAAAATGGTAAATTTTCTCAATGGAGTAATTGCAAACAGTGACTCCCACAGAAATCTTTAAGACCAATGCTTTTCAACCCATTCATAAATGATTTAGAATTAGGAGAGAGCAATGAAGTGGCCAGGATTGCTGATGACACCAAACTATTTAGGGTGGTTAAAGCAAATAGGAATTGTCAGGAGCTCCAAAGGGAATTTCTCCAAGCTGGATGGGGCATCAAAATGGCACATGGAGTTTTGTTCAAACAGGTGTAAAGTAATGAATGTTGGGACAATAAATCCCAAATTCAAGTATAAGCTGATGGGACCTGAGCTAGCATTGACTGACCAAGAAAAGGATCTTGGGGTCATTACTGACAGGTCAATAAAAATGTTGACTCAGTGTGCAACTGGTGTGAAAAAGGCAAATTCCATGTTAGGCAAAATTAGCAAAGGTAGTGAAAATAAACTGCCGACACCACACTCCCCTTATACAAATCTATGGTATGACTGCCCTTAAAACATGTGCAGTTCTTGTCACCATACCTGAAAAATGACATTATTAAGCTGAAAAAAGTGCAGAGAAGGGCAAATTAAATGATTGAGGATTTGCAACAGCTACCCCAAGAGGAAGTGCTGGAATTCCAATAGCTGGAATCGGTTAGAAAAAAGGCAAGTAAGAGGAAGCATGATAAAGGTGCTCAAAAGTATGCAAGGTGTGGAGAAAATAGACAGGGAGGCATTTTTCTCCCTCTGTCATAGTACAAGAATGTGGGTTCCTCCTGATTGGTGGGACATTCAGGACAGATAAAAGGAAGCACTTCACACAGTGTATGCTCAAACTGTGTAATTCATTTCCACAAGATGTCATGATGGCCAGCTATCATGGGCTTTAAAAGTAAATTGGACAAATTCATGGAGAAGGTTATCGGTGACTACCAGTCTTGATGGCGATATGATACGACCAGCCTCAGAGTCAGTTTACCCATGTATACAAGTTGCTGGGGAACTTGAGTAGGTGATGGCTGCTGCTTGTGGGATCCTGCTGTGTCGCCACTGCTGGACCAGGCACACCACAGGTCTGAGCCAGCATGGCTTTTCCTACGGCCTTATGACTGTCCTGAAAAGAGGGGTAAAAATGCCATAAATGATCTGCTAGGGCTCAGTCTGATAAATGTTCAGAGAGAAAAGGTCCCACCTATCTCAGCATCCTCCAGCTGACATGCTGGAAATTGTAGGACTTGCTTCTGTCTAAACATGTACAGGATTGCACCCTTAATGATTTAAATCTTTTATGATCTTTCTCAGGCTGATTAAAATTTAACCACAGAGAACCATCAAGGAGCTTCAGGCTTGCACACTCCTACTTTCCATTCTTCCCTACTCTGAGGCAAGCCACAGTTTGCTATTTCCTATGAACTCATCTTTCTGCTGAGCTATGACAATTTAGTTTAGTTCCCAATAATGAGAGCAGAGTAAGACAACTTACAAAGCGGACTATAAACATTATGAAAAAGAAGCACATGAGGGGTTATCATCATTGCAGTTTTGCTGCCAGGGAAGGGGAAGAGGTGCTTATGTATGGTTTTCCACCTCAGATCCCAAAATAATTTGATTGGTCTTGGGCATAATATGTCTTGATCTGGATGTGGACTTCCATTTGCTCTTTTGCTTCAGCAGGTAAATATCTTGGGCCAGCCACTTCAGGACAATATGTCCATTGCATTCTGGAAAGGCAGAAAATCATTCTTGTGGCAAATCTTTTTTCTGTCCATCATGGGAATGATGATTTTTGTTCCTTTAGCTCTGCCATAATAATAAACTGGAGATAATAATAAACTGGAAACATAATAATAAACTTGAGATGATTTCCAACACCTCAAAGTACAAAACTGAAGAGTCCTCAGGGAAAATGTTGCAATAAAATTCATATTCCCAGGGAACACTCTAATTACCCAGGTCGAGTTTTTAAAAATAATAATATAATTATCTTTTTACAGGCACAGTAATAAGAACTGACCACTTACTCAGCTCTTGGAAGACCTTAACCTCCCCCCCGCCCCCACCTGTGTGTGTGTGTGTGTGTGTGTGTGTGTGTGTAAAGAGTATTTCAGCAGTTGGATAAATACTAGTTATTTGATGAACACACACTATAAAGGCAACATGACAACAGAAATATCTGCTTTCAAGAGGATTTGCATTCTCATCAAATGCTGCAGAAAGTCTAGACCAGCCTGAGGATAACCACCCCCTAACCTCCCTGCAGAGACTTAGAAAGACAAGATGGAAAGAGAATCATTTCTGACAGAAATCAAATCTTAGTTACTGCCCTTCTGGGAAAACTAAAGACAAGAAGAAGAAATAAAACAGAGGGAAAGGGAATTAAATCGTTCTTTAGAGCTCATTGAATACAATACCTTGTCAAAGGACTGGAAAGGGAACACAACTTACAAGCAAACAGAAAAAGGATGAGCTGCTAAAACATACAGTCTTGTTAAAATAAACAGTACTAGGAAGACATCTTTAAAAAGCACAATCAATAAAGATGTCCTTGTACAAGGAAGCAGCAGACAGAACAACATGTTTGACAAACAAAATTATATCTCCTCAAAGGAAATAATTAACTGTTTGAATTTCCCACTTCTTTGCAATCATGTTACTCAGACAAATATCATGTGCATTCAAAATTCTGTTTTTACATTCCTTTTGGGACATGTCAACTGACGAACTCTGAAAATAGGATTCTTCCTTTATTTAAATGCTACAATTCCTTTTCATATGTTATTGTGACAGAAAAAAGAGTGACACAGGGGTGGCAGGTTCCTCACACTATCTATGCATGTTCATATGTGTGTGAGGCCTCTGTACTCATCTTCTGATGATCAGTAGAGGAGTGTGCTGCTATAGAGCCACATATGTGCAGTGATTTCATCTGACAATAACATCTGGAAAGGGCTTGCATCATCTAAATAAATAAATATATGGTACACCATGCTGCTGTGATGTTATGCTTTGTATTGCATGCTGTTTTAACTGTATTATTTTACTGGATGTTTTGCTCTTATTGTTAATAGATCTTTGTTAGCAACCCTGGAGGGAACATTCTCTCTCCCTCTCTCTCCCCGCTTCCTCTTTTCTTTTCTTTTTCATAAGTAAGATCTGACAAGGTTTTAGGTTTATTGAAATATGGGCAACTGATCCCACAGTTCACATTAAGCAAAAATGTATCAGGTATGATAACTTCTGAGGTCTTGGAAAGACACACAGACACATGTTTAGATGCACAAATATCAACATTAGATGTAAAGATGGAAAACATGGGCATTACATTCAAATACTGTAAATGGACTAAGTGTATGAGTGATTTCCTTGCACTCTCAGGGTGCAATCCTGTTTTTGACAGGAAAAAAGGCCTATAATTCCCATCATGTATAAGCCAGCATGAAGCATGCTTGGAGCCTCAGATATTTTTGTTAAACATATATAGGACTAAATCCTTATTTAGCATCTTATGTACATGGGGTTCTTTTGGTAACCGACATTATTTTTGTTCTTCCATATGTATATAGGGAAATATGACAAGTCTGAAACAGGTCTGACTAAGCTGAAAAATGGGAGATACGTCACATTCTGAGACTGGACAAGAAAATAAGATTGAAAGGAGAAGGATCAATTTTGAGAGGGTGCTGTAAAGAAGATCAGTACACTGAAGCAAGAGATAAACCTTGAGAGGGAAATGGAAACAAGATTAGGGTCAGAGATTAGCAAATGGTGGGCAGACAGTAAATAAGCAGTACAATGCCTTTTCCCTAGAGTTTGAGAACATTGAGAAAGGTAATGTTACCATCAAGGCTTGAAGGGTGTATTTCATTCCTTATACTGCAGGTGCTAAATTACTAAAACAATTGGTAGAAAGAACTTGACAGCACAGAAGACAGTGTTGTAACTAATATGTGGGTACAAACATTGTGGCTATTTCTCAGCCAACAACCAGGAGATCTGGTCTTAATGTGACAAATCTGGAATTTATCCCCCTATAGCCAGTGTAAGGCAGAGGGCAGTTTCCCCAACTTGATGCCATTGGATGAGGCTGACGGGGAGTTAGATCCTTTTATAACTCCTTTGTTTCCTTGTACAATAATATATCTACCAGCTTTATAGTTCTTGGCTTTTCATTCATATAGTTCTTGCTTTTCAGCTTGGGATTTCAATTATATTTAATCATGTGATGTTGACCTCTCAACCCAGCCCTACAAAAGTGCTACAGCATCCATGTACAGTAGGTCTGTCATATTTTACAACATGTCATACATTGTAACAGTGCCCTGGTACATACCTAAAAGAACGCCCTCCAGCCTAGGTATTTCTTTGCTAGTGAAGTGAGTCTTAGGATCAACCTGTTCATTCATTACAATGAAATGTAGTTGTTTGAGAAATATTTAATTCCACTACAGACTGACAGTAAAATATTACCATCACTGTTTGCTAATTTCCATATATCTCTCTCGCTCTCTCTCTCTCTCTCTCTCTCTCTCTCTCTCTCTCTCTCTCTCTCTCCAGGCAGCTATTAGCAGGAAATAAATATTGCTAACTTAACAGTTAAGGACCCCATGAGGCAATTATTGGGAGTGAACTGGATTATACTGATGCACATTATAGTTCAAGGACAAATTATAGCTAACAGGCTCCTGGAAAAAATAAAATTACTAAGAAATTACAACAATCAAAATGTAAGAGATTTAGAAACATGTGCAACTGTCTTTTGAAAATTACACACCTGGATATTATTACTTTTTCCTTTTCAAGAGAATAGAATAATACGTTGTTTGCACAGAAAAGGATTCCTTACCCCCAACCCCATGCATACAAATAGTACATGTAAAGTGAGCTACTTCATGTTTAGTGAAATGCTACTTCTTGCATAGTTATTTCTAGTTTATGGCCTCCATCACTTTTCTTTGATCACTTTGGAACATCTTGTTTAACAGAAAGCCAGTGTCATCATTGGGTTGAGTATACTGGGTTGAAACAGAATTTTAAGAGAAGTTGTGATTCTTTATTTCTTGACCAACAAAAATAAGACAGCAAATATTCCAAATAATAATCATAATTCATTAAAAATAACATAACAGCTCAGGCAGAGTTACTTTTTTTTACACTCCCTGTAAGCCTTAAAATCTCTCCTCACGTCTTCAGATGTCTGCCTTTGACTCTCACTGACTGAAATGTCTAGACATCCAAATTAAGGACTGACCAATAATCAACTGAACAAACGGATCACTTTGCATACAAGGTCAGCGTTACATGCAGACTTACATACACACACTTCCAACCTGTGCTAAGCCTGACACATTTATTTGTGCACAAAAATATTGATGTTGCTAAGTGATATGCAGCCAGTCATGGCAGAAAGTATTTGTATTTGTTTGTTTATTCCGTCTCGTCTCCTTCACATAAACAATGCGATAGTGTTATAGAGCAGCAAATATCCAGACTTACCAATTGACTAATGACTGAGCAGTTATTGAGGAGTTATTAGCAGTTGTTAGAATGTTCTTAACAGATCTGAACATAGAAAAATACATTGAGTTCCACTTCAATATACACTTTCCTGGGAATAGACCCCATTGAAAACATTAGAGCTTTTACTACTTAGTAGATACACAAAGGATTTCACTGTAAGACCCTTACAGTGGGTCAGAATATTCGGCTGTGTGACTTCACATATGTTTTGTGTGGGGACAAATCCACAGCTTCTAATTTGTGATGACACCCTATGTTTTTTGGGTGGTCCCAAGCCAACCACTATTTTATTTGTTTATTTGGTTTTACAGAGTTATATACTACCTTTCAGCTAAAGAATACCAGGGTGGCTGGCACAAAGTCAATAAAAACTGTAAAATCATAAAACATAGTAACACATAAATAATCAGTAATACAACGGGGACAATAGCAGCATTAAAATTACATCAGATCTTAAAAGGTCTAGGGAATACAAAGGTCTTTGCTTGGTGTGGAGAGGATATCAGTGCAGGAGTCTCCTAGCAATATAAGCTGGTCAGAAAAAAAGGACTCCAAAGCTGTTCTCAGTATATGGTCAAGCTGATATGAAGCTAGATATTCCATCTGAAATCTAACTGAGTTCTCAGGCCATTAAAGGTTTTACAGGCAGGCACTAGAACTCCCCCCTGCCCCCCACCCCCAGACTAGGCATTAAACTTCAAAATGGATCAGAATTCAGTTTTTATCACCAGAAAGGAAAGGAAAGGAAAGGAAAGGAAAGGAAAGGAAAGGAAAGGAAAGGAAAGGAAAGAAGTACACAGGCATTCCTGGTGGCCAGTCAAGGGGTCTGGTACTTCATTTAAGCTTCACAATGTGACAGTTTATTTGTTTGTTTCCAGTTACGGAATATTCTGTAAACTGAAGCTGGACAATTCATTTCATATTACTCTGTAGTGACAACAACAACAGCAGCACCCCAAAACAAAACCTGAAATTGTTATTTGCTAAAAGCAAAGATGAACATTCTATCCATAGGTAGGTGCTAAGGAGTCTTATAAGCATGTCCACGCTTGAATATGTGCAACACTGCAGCCTTTCTAGCATACTGATGCTTGTACTCTTCTGGGACACAGTCTCACCAACCTTCCCCAATTCAGATGTTTTTGTCTACAACTCCTAGGTTTCCTGACCATTGGCCATGCTGATTCAAACCAATGGAAGCTGAAATCCAAACTTCTGAAGGGCACCAGTGTATGGAATGCTGACCTACACTTTCCAGTATCTAGCTAAAGACGATATTAATTGCTTTCTCTAATCCTACACTGTTGAGATTGTGGGAATGCAAGAAGTGGTAGCACTTGAACGGCAAACTGGCAGGGGAAAAGGATGGATGTTTATCCCTTCCACAGTCACCAGTTCTAATATATAAATCCAAGCGTGTTTACCCATAGCTAGATTCCATTTTTGTTCTAGACCCAGATGGAAAATAAGATTAAAACTGCCCAGTGGCATTGTAAGAGGAAATTGACATGCAGAGGAACAGTTAAGCATGCCTGTGCTCACCTACTAGTTACTCCCTGTAAGTGACCCCCATCCCACATTACAAGATAAAATGGGTTTACCAATCCATGTTTTTCTTGTAACCTCTGGCTCCATCCTTAACTCCAGCTCCAAAACTATCATACATGAAATCCCACTTTACACTCTGCAAAAATGTTACCAGGCTCAGGCTTTGGCAAGTTTTCAGAGACAAGAGCTACACAATAGTCACATGTTTGTGTATTGTTTCAAAGTGGTACTTGAGAGTATACAAAGAGGGAAATCTTCACTTATCATAGTTATGACAGTTATGCTCTACACACAGCAGCAGCCTTTGAGATATCTAAGGTCCAAGCTGCTTAAAGTCATAATGACAGGCACATCTGAGCTCATGTAATTATCTTTCCCTGCTAGTCTATCTTATGATGGTTAAAAGTGGTACGGTTATAACCTTGTGAACTCTGCTAAGCTTTAACCATGAATTTGGGACTGAGTAGTCAATTTATGGACTACTCTTAATTCCAAATGGGCCACATAGGAAAGAAAAAAAATGACTCAGAGAACAATATAAAAACATACCCAAATCAAGAACTGATTATTGTAAGCAGCCCCCCATTAGGGTATTTCTACCTCCTTCCAAACTTATCATTTATTTATTTATAACTTTGTGTCTCATCAGAAGGAGTTCTAATTATATTTTACAGAGCTCCTTCAGTAAAGTAAACACATTCTGAAAGTGGATTTTTACACCTAGTGTTATACCATATGGGCATTTTGTAATATAGCTTTTCAAAATACAAAAGTGCATTAAAGCAAAGGTAATTAGCTCAGTCAAACTATTTAGAATATTTGTCTATTTAGAATATTTGGAAAACTCTGCTCATATTCTAATTCCAACCCAAGAGGGGATTAGACAGTTCTTAATCAACCCATCAAATACGGTGGCGCAGTAGGTTAAACTGCTGAGCTGCTGGGCTGGTTGATCAAACGGTCGACAGTTTGAATTCGCAGATGGGGTTGAGCTCCCATACTTATTCCCAGCTCCTGCCAACCTTGCAGTTTGAAAGCATTCAAATGCAAGTAGATAAAAAGGTACCACTTTGGTATGAAGGTGTACTTCGGTGTTAGTCATGCCGGCCACATGACCACAAAGACTGTCTGCGGACAAACGCTGGGTCCCTCGGCTAAGAAACAGAGATGAGCACCGCCCCCTAGAGTCAGACATGACTGGACTTTAATGTTATGGGGAAACCTTTACCTTTACTTTTTAATCAACCTATGGCTTGTTTCAGGTGACAGCTCCTACAAATAAATTAAGCCACAATGGGCTGTAATGTCATGAGAACCAGGCCACTAAGTTCCAGCAACCAGCAATTATCCACTGATGAACTATTCTGTTAGTAACTTCACTAACAATTTGGGATTCTATATAGAGCCCTTCCCCAGCCTGTGTCCTCTGCACGCATTGGGATTTACTTATTACATTTATCACCCATTTTTCATTATATGATTAAGAATCTCACTTTATGAATTAAAATCATATAACACCTGTATACACAGGTAACACAGAAGAGTACAAGTAACACAAATACAGAACAGTTTACGAGATACAGGAACACATATTCACTCTATTTGAGTGAACAAATAGACCTTCAGCTAATTGGGAAAGATCGAGCACCAGCTATATATGTGGATGGAGAGAATTCCATTAATTGGAGCACCTCTATTAAAAAATGACCTCTCAATTGCAGATTATGGAAGTTGTAAGTCAACACATCTAGAGGTTGGGAAAGGCCAGTATACAGCATTTACAGGAAACTGAAATTACTATCCCACCCACTGTTAAACTTTTGTAATCCTTAGTTTGAGACTGCTCCTATCTGATTATCATCTGTTCCTCTTCTCTGAAACTTGCCTTCTGGTCCATCTCCGTCTCTAGATATGACATCAACATCACTAGTTTATAGAAACGCATTCCTTAGCACTGAGTTGAGCCACCATTTAACACTCCATTTACTTCCTTATTTTCCATGTTCTGTAAATATAATGAAAATGCACGAAGAATAGCAATGCTAAAACCACCTCTTCTGTGATACGAAACAGCAACTTACTGCAGGCAACCAGGTGGGATACAGAATAAATTGGAGGGCGTAATTTGCTTCTCAACAAGCGTCTGCATATGGCCATGTGTTATTAACTGCTCTTTTACACATATGAAGGGTTGCAAAAGCACTACAGGAAAAAACTCCTGCATCTCTCTCAGTGGGAGCCCCTCCCTGCATGATGGGTGTGCCACCAGGCTGGGCTCCCACCAAATAATAATTCATCAGCTTTGGAATTTTCCCAATATAGCTCCACACATGCACACAGAGCCCATATGTGTGATGCACAGAGACCATGAAGAATAACAAGTAGGCACTTGGAGTTTGGTCACCTGACCACCAGTGCTTCACTTGATCACTATCATGTTTCCTTTCATACTTGCTAAAGACATGTCACCATACATGTCCTAAAACCTACTTGTTTATGTTTAGGAAATAAGTCCTTCTAGAGCACTAACAGCCAAGGGAAATTTCTTCTAATACTGTCTTTTCCCTCTGTACTCTGACTCAAATGAACATGCTACGCAACATATAGTGCAGCCCAATGTATATAACTTTAGGGTTATATATCACAGTCTAGGTAGTAGAGTGCCATTGTAAAATACACAATATATATTAACAGAAATAAGATCAAGGCTGTTTCAGAAAATGAAAAACGTACAGAGTCAGTAAAGTGAAATAGAATGTGTAGGTTAACTAAAGAAAACAGAGATGGAAAGCTATATAGGGAGTGACACATTAATTGGCAATGAACTCAAGGCTTAGTTATGCTTTAATATAAAGGAAGAAAAGGATGGGGGAGTGGTAGAGGTGAGAAAACCAGACCAGACAGAGGGTGTGTGTGTGTGTGTGTGTGTGTGTGTGTGTGTGTGTG